>NW_024100678.1:4522500-5122500 GCF_016545835.1 Crotalus tigris
TGGAAAGTCCGGACTGAAAGCTATTTTCTGCCATTTGAGAGTTTTAGTGGTTGGTGCCTCTGCATCTATTCCATCACTTGTTGCCAGTAATATCCTGGCCATGATGGAAGGCATTGTGTTGCACACTTATGTCAACACTTGATCTTTATTACAGCAACTCAGGGTCTTATCATGGACACTAGCTAATGTATGTCATTTGTAATTTTATGGTTTTCAGATATTCAATTCTTTATGTTTACTTGGGAAAGAAGAATTGTTTTTCTTAATATATACAGCATTGCTTTTGGTTCATGCTGAGGGTCAACCTTATCACCTGACTGGCTTTGTTTCTTTCTGTTAGAACATTAGGTCAAGAGTAGAATGATACAGTCAGTTAAATATATCTGTTCATAAGTGTATTTTATGCAACTAAGTAATGAAAAAATGATTTTTTTCTTCATCTTTTCCACCTTTTTACATACTGCATTTTAAGAACTTCATCCAAAAATATCACTGGATGAATATGAGCGTATACATATACACCCTCCCCCATCATCTCAAAATTATTAAAATCTCTGTGGGAATTCATGATTAATTTTAAGGCCTGACAGATTAAAATACATTATTATGTACACTCTAGTGCATCCTTTCAGATTTTTTCAGAATCTGATTTTGCTCTCTTGATACACACCAATGATTCTACATGTATCTAGTAGATTGCAAGGAATAGATTAGCATTAAAGAGGCAGTATTGTGTTGTTAGGTTGTTATGTGTAACTTGTGCTTATGCATTAAGAAAAATGTACCTGGCATCTCCTTGGACAAGACCAAGCCCTTTAAAAAAGAAAGCAGAATTAATAGTTGGTTGTAACATATTTGTAGCAGCACTTCTGAAATTCTGACCTTTAGCATGTTAACTGGCTCTTTTTATCTGGTTCCCTGGCTGACTAAAGCAAGAATAGTCTGATTAAAAATGAGAACCTGAGGGCTTACTTCCTTCTTAAAAGGAATCCTTGCTTCTTTTTTTCCCATTAGGCATAACCAATGTTTGCAAAATTAAAAAAGTAAAAAAGCAAAATTAAGCTGTAATCTGAAAATTGCAATATTTGCTTGTTTTCATTTGGGGAAATTTAATTATCTGCATCCAGAACAGGGCTTTCTGCTCTCTAGCTTAACCTGGGCTAGCACACAAGCAATATATGGTTAGGAACTCTGGAAATTGTTATCCAAAAATTTCCAAGGGACCCCTGGTTGGGGAAAATTCAGTTGCATCAGCAAATCAGTTTGGATAAACCTCTAAAACAGTCATGTTTCAATATCAGCTGAAAATATCAAATAAGCTCCATTAATATCTTATTGGAGAAGATGCCAGTGTAGATGTGCACAGAGAATAAGACAGATGACCCTGACAGAGGTACGCAGAAGGCATTGCCAAGGCAAAAGGGGCTGAAATATTTTTAAGCCCAGACCAGCAAGATAACATTTGAAAGTGGCTAGGCCACAGGTCGGCAACCTGCGGCTCCGGAGCCGCATGCGGCTCTTTGAGCCTTCCCCTGTGGCTCCCAGCCTCCTCTGCCTTTGCAGAGAGAGACAGAGACAGAGAGAGGCAATTGCACTTCCCTGCTTCTCTCCCTGTGTGTGTGTGTGTGTGTGTGTGTGTGTGTGTGTGTGTGTGTTTTGTGTGTGTGTGTGTAAAAGAGAGTGCACTCACAGTGTTCTCCGAGGAGCTGAAAAGCTTTCTGGGCGGAGCTCCTCCCTTTGCTGCGTCTCTGAAGGACGCAGGAAGCAGGAAGGGCAGGAGAGAGCTAGCTAGCCCAGCTAGGCTGACTCAGGAATTCTGGGAGTTGAAGTCCATGAGTCATAAAAGAGACGAGGTTGCATACCCCTGATCTTGTTGGACAACAGCCTGAAGCTTGCCAGGTGAGCAGCAGATAGGAGGGGAGGGGGAGAAAGAGAGAGAGAGGGAGAGAGAGAGAGAGTGGGGGAAGAGGAGTGGCAGACCAAGGGAAGATAGAGAGGGAGGGAGAGAGAGACCCTTTTGACATCTAAAATGAAGATAACACTGCATATATCCTTTTTTTACCTGTGTGTGTATGTAATTTTATTCTCTTAAAGCATTCTCTTGGTGATCATTGTTTTAATAGTATGGATATTCCCAAGAGTCATATTTTTACTTTTATTTTAATGTGTATATGTGTGTGTTCTGTGTTCTTCTCTTCGTGTGTGTCGTATGTGTGTGTGGTATACATTACACACACACACACACAACATATGTAGGTATTTTGGTGTTCGGGCTTTCTTATATACTATCTATATACACACACACATATACACACACACAACATACACACACACTACACCTATAATAAAGGTAAAAAGGATATATGCAGGTATCTTAATTTTAGATATCAAAGGGTTTTGCTGGCTCCCAGTGTTTTGTTTTTGGTGTGAACGGGTCCAAGTGCGCTCTTTTGAGTGTTTTGTGCGTTGCCTACCTGGGCTAGGCAGATGTCTCCCTAATTCACTGAACTATAGGAAGGAGGAGGAAATGCAACACAATCAAACGTGCAAGATTCTGTTACTATAGCTCTAATATTATTCTAGAGGAATCTAATACAGTAAACTGTTAAATAAGAAATAGGGGTATCCAGTGAAAAACTGTTCAATTGAAAGCACATATATTCATTATTTCAAACAGAATAGGATGTCATTGAATGCTACAGTAATTGGTGCTATTGAATCTGCCTAATCTCCTGGCATTATTGCGTAGATTTCTAAGCATATAGTTTGCAATGTAGGGAGCTCATAATCTGTTTTTGCATTTTATATGGCACCAGGATTTGTCAAGACATGATGTTGGACAAAGGAGTGGTGATTGGTAAGCATGATAGAGCCTATATCCAAGAATCTCAGATATTAAATGATAATGATCAGGTCAGTTTGGTTTCTAGCAAAGAATGCTAAAATCACTTGCATCAAGTATTACTAACTTTCTAAATAATTTTATATGCTATGTTGTGAAAAGGGGATACCTCTTCATATGCTTTGTAAATATTGATTCTCAAAATCAATCTTTCAGCAAATCCATGACATCTGTTGAACAACTGGCCTATATAGAAGTATGTGTATGTGCCAGAGTGGACACCTCTGAGTCGTTGTTAACACCTGGCAACTGCCTGGATAAATCCCTGTAGTTTCCTTGATAGTATTTTGGAAATGGTTTGTCACTGTCTTCTTCCTAGGGCTGAAAGAGAGTGACTGGTGCAAAACCTCTCACTTGGCTTGTGCTTAACCACTACACCAAACTTATTCTAGAGGAGAGCTACTGTCAAAGAGTTCTGTATTAGAATAAACAGTTATATGCAAAATCCAAGAAAGGCCTTGGTCTTAGATGTAGATCAAATGAGACAGCCCATTCTAAAATGCTGAACATGATTCTTGGGAATTTCCTTCCGCTATTTTGAAAGCTAAATTGGCATTACTGATATTCACAGAATTCTGCATTAAGAACTTAATATTACTCCAGCATGCAAGTATAGATAAGCAAGAAAGACTGTATTTCATTATCCTGTGCTTGTGAGATTATGTTCTCCAGAATAACCTCAACTGATATAGGTAAGTGATATAGAGTATAACGAACAGCCCTTGATACTATAAAAAAAACAACAACCCTGGAATCCAATAGGAGTCTAGAGGGTTTTTTTTTTCCTGCAAAGATGATGGGCACAGAAGAAGAGAAGTAATAGAAATAGATTCTCACCCTGTGCTTTGAGATGCCCGCTCAGCAACTTTGTGCTTTCTTAGTACTACATCAGTCACCACAGGACTGAAACTTGACACATTTATAAGAAGGCAAGCTAAAGAGGACAAAGTAGCATCATTAGTTTTAGCCATGGAAATGCTGGGCTGGCTCAAGAGATTTTCTTGCCAGCGGCAAAACAGCAGTAGCATACTGCCTGTCTTCCTTTGAAGTCAAGGTGCATAGGATCCTAGGCCAGGCAAGTGATTGCAATGTCTGAGACAAAAACAAAAAAATAAGATTGATGATGATAGATAAACGGTAGATAGACACAGAGACTACCAACATACTACTTTTTCATGATCCTAAGACACTAATGGTTCCACTTCATCTGCACATTGATAAAGCAAATCTTGCAGAGATGGAGGAAACAAATATATTAGTCATTCTCTAGGAGCAACAAAACCTATAGGTTCATGAGTACCATAGCTATATAGTATTTGTCAAATCATCCTATAAATGTATACAAGTTGTCTCCATTAAAAAATAGAGTCCATTTTCTATGGTTAGTCAATAAAACATATCTATTGTGTTTTGTACAAGACTTCCAGCAAGTAGGTCTCATTCTTGATCCAGAATCTGAGAGAAACATGTGCCAAAAAACAATGAAGCAGATGAGCATTATATGTGTATTAGTGCTGAAATGAAAAATTACCTCAGTTCAGTATGTGACATGTTTTATGCATTCACAATTGATACTGTACATCTGGATTAGAAATCAACATGGACCTGAAATCAAAGTTTCAGGCACAAAATGGGAGTTATGCTATGCTGTGTTATGCTATGCTGTGCTGTGCCGTGCCGTGCCGTGCCGTGCTATGCTTCACTGAATTAACTAGAGAAAAATTAGTCAAGGACACCTGGTTTGTGCAGAAGATAAATTTCACATCTGCTGAAGTTACAAACAGATATTACTATGAATGTTCCAATCATATAGTTTATTTATTTAATAACTGATACCTTGCTTTCTTGCATCATATTCAATGTGAGAAATTTAATAACAGGATATGGTGGTTAATGTAAATACAGCTTTTGCCACTCAGCAAAGAAAAGATAATGGAAAAAAACTTCACGAACCATGTAGGATAAAACAGCCCAGGTTTAAAAGGTAGGCAGATTATTTCATCTTTTTACAATAGTTACTTAGAATAAGATTTACTGTAGCTTATGATATTTTGCACTGTTGCAAAGATAGATAAAAACTTATATGTTATCCCATCCTTGATGTAACTCATCTTGACTAGATGAGAGGAACCAGCCTAATCAGAAGGATCAGAATAAAAGCTGTATGAGAGATAAGACCCAATACTGGAACCTGGGTCAATATTGGATCTGAACAAGAAACAGCCTATCAAAAGACATTTTAATCAAGAGCCTTGGAGGCCCCAATCTCAGAACCTCCTCATCTGAGGTCCCTTACTCAACACTACTGAACCATTGGGCTGAAACTGGGTAAAACTGAAGGAATTAATTTTTGTTCTTTCTAACACTTTTCCTGACATTTTGTGAATGGTAAGCTTGTAAGAATGCCTTTTCTTTCATCGCTTCTATAAAAGGGGAAAGGGAAAGGGGAGATGTTTACAGAGCTATAGGCTTATCTTTCTTGATAAAAGAGATGTGACCTAAGAAACATAGTCTGAAAAAAGGCATGGTTTGGATTGGTTGGAATCATTAGTCATTTGAAACTTAAAATTTATATTCTTGATCAATATATTGTTTTGATTTTAAGTGATCTAATTATCCCAAGTGCCACTGCTCATAGTCAAGGCAGAACAACTGAATGGGAGAAACCCAATAATATTTGTGGGGTATTTGCTTTCTTAGAAACAGTTGACCTGGAAAATCACATATCCTGCAGAATAACTCAATGAATATACATTCACGCCAGACATAATGCCTCAGCTTCCTGGAAACCAAAACTCAAAAAGATCAAAAGCCATCACCCTATTAATAAAAATTAGGATTATTTCAGAGAGAGACTATCAACTAGTTTATTTGGCTGATAAACAGCAAGAATGCAGACTCCTTCATGAGGCAAATATATAATTAGATCAACATATTTATATACATCCAGGATACTGCTGGAAGTTAAAACTGATTTCTTAGAAAATGAGCCCAGAGTTAGCATACCACTTTGAAGCAACAGTAACTGGAACATGTTGACTTCACAAGTTCTTCATACCATCTAAGACATTGTAAATTGTCTAGAAAGGAATCCATATATTTCTGCTATTCCACCTACAGTACATTCCTCCTCATACACAGACATATCTGAGGTGATAAACTCAAGGGCAAGAAAGAACAAGCAATAAGATGATCTTGTCATGCAGATCAAGATTTTTAAAGCACATTAACTGTAATTTTTAGTTAGTCATAATTTAGTGAACCATTCAAAGAAACCCAGTTCGCTGAACTGAACTGAACTGAACAGATGGAATTCCACCCTCACTCTGCTTGAGTGACTTTCTGAACAATGCAAACTCTTCTTTCAAAATCCCCTTCTAAGAGCTTCATGCAACATTTGGTAGATGCTCTTCTCTTTGACTTGGCAGTATTATGTAATAAAAAAGACAACAGATAGTCTTGTTCTATGGTGCAGCTTTGCTTTTTCCTTTTCTTTTAAAAACAGTTATTGTTCGTGTTTTTTACAAATATTAATAATTCAACAAAAAAAAATTCCCAGACTCAGTCCTCTACAAAGTCAAGCTGTTTTTCTAAATTAACACAATTTCTTTAAATCAAGGGTTATATTCCCATGTCAAGATTTGTCATCCAAACTCAGATGCTAAACAAGAAGCAGACAACTTTTCCACAGTTGACAACATAGGCCATTTTAACCAATGACCATAGAAAGCAACTGTCCATGACCATCAGGTATACTACTGTGGGCAAGAATCCCTCAGAAGAAATGGAGTAGCCTTCATAGTCAATAAAAGAATAGGAAAAGCAATACTGGGATACAATCCCCAAAATGACAGAATGATCTCAATTCGAATCTAAGGCAAACCATTCAATATCACAATAGTCCAAATCTATGCCCCAACCACTGGTGCTGAAGAGGATGAAATTGACCAGTTCTATGAAGCCCTACAGCACCTTATAGAATTAACACCAAAAAATGATGTCCTTATCATCATGGGGGATTGGACTGCTAAGGTAGGAAGCCAAAAGATAACCGGAATAACAGGCAAGTTTGGCCTTGGAGTACAAAATGAAGCAGGGCACAGGCTAATAGAATTTTGTCAAGAGAATACGATGGTCATAACAAACACTCTTTCCCAACAACCCAAGAGACGGCTCTACACATGGACATCACCAGACGGTCAACATAGAAATCAGATTGACTATGGGCTCTGCAGCCAAAGATGGAGAAGCTCTATACAGTCAGTAAAAACAAGACCAGGAGCTGACTGTGGCTCAGATCATGAGCTTCTCGTTGCAAAATTTAGGCTTAAATTGAAAAAAGTAGGGGAAAGCACTAGGCCACTCAGATATGAACTAAATCATATTCCTGATGAATATACAGTAGAGGTGACAAATAGATTTAAGGAACTGGATCTGATAGACAGAATGCCTGAAGAACTATGGATGGAAGTTCGCAACATGGTACAAGAGGTAGCAACTAAAACCATCCCAAAGAAAAAGAAATGCAAGAAAGCAAAATGGCTGTCTGATGAAGCTTTGCAAATAGCTGAGGAAAGAAAGGAAGCGAAAGGCAAAGGAGAAAGAGAAAGATACACCCAATTGAATACAGAATTCCAGAGAATAGCTAGAAGAGATAAGAATACCTTCTTAAATGAACAGTGCAAAGAAAGAGAAGAAAACAACAGAAGAGGGAGGACCAGAGATCTCTTCAAGAAAATTGGAGATATGAAGGGAACGTTTCATGCAAAGATGGGCATGATAAAGGACCAAAATGGCAGAGACCTAACAGAGGCAGAAGAGATTAGAAGAGATGGCAAAACTACACAGAAGAACTATACAAGAATGAGCTTAACATCTCAGATAACCACAATGAGATGGTCACTGACCTCGAACCAGACATCCTAGAATGTGAAGTGAAATGGGCCTTAGAAAATCTGAGCAACAACAAAGCTAGTGGAGGTGACAGTATTCCAGCTGAGCTATTCAAAATCTTAAAAGACAATGCAGTAAAAGTGCTACACTCAATCTGCCAGCAAATTGGAAAACTCAACAGTGGCCACAGGATTGGAAAAGGTCAGTTTACATTCCAATTCCAAAGAAAGGCAATGCCAAAGAATGTTCAAACTATCGCACCATTGCACTCATTTCACATGCTAGTAAAATTATGCTTAAAATCATACAAGCTAGACTCCAGCAGTATGTGGATCGAGAACTACCAGAAGTACAGGCAGGATTTCGAAGAGGCAGAGGAACTAGAGATCAAATTGCCAACATACGCTGGATCATGGAGAAAGCTAGGGAGTTCCAGAAAAACATCTACTTCTGCTTCATTGACTATGCAAAAGCCTTTGATTGTGTGGATCACAACAAATTGTGGCAAGGTCTTAAAGAGATGGGAGTACCAGACCATCTCATTTGTCTCTTGAGAAACCTATATGCAGGTCAAGAAGCAACAGTGAGAACTGGACACGGAACCACTGATTGGTTCAAAATTGGAAAAGGAGTCGGCAAGGCTGTATACTGTCGCCCTGCCTATTTAACTTATATGCAGAGCACATCATGAGAAAGGCAGGGCTAGAGGAATCAAAAGTTGGAATTAAGATTGCCGGAAGAAATATCAACAACCTAAGATATGCAGATGATACCACTCTAATGGCACAAAGTGAAGAGGAACTAAAGAGCCTCTTGATGCGGGTGAAGAAGGAGAGTGCAAAAGTTGGCTTGAAACTCAACATTAAGAAAACCAAAATCATGGCATCCGGCCCTCTCAATCCTGGCAAATAGATGGGGAAGAAATGGAGGTAGTGACAGATTTTATTTTTCTGGGCTCCAAGATCACC
Organism: Crotalus tigris; assembly: GCF_016545835.1. Classification (NCBI taxonomy): domain Eukaryota; kingdom Metazoa; phylum Chordata; class Lepidosauria; order Squamata; family Viperidae; genus Crotalus; species Crotalus tigris. The sequence goes on from NW_024100678.1 coordinate 4,531,264, forward strand.
TCAGATGGGACTGCAGCCAAGAAATTAAAAGACGCTTGCTCCTGGGGAGGAAAGCTATGGCAAATCTAGACAGCATTCTAAAAAGCAGAGACATCACCCTGCCAACAAAAGTACGTATAGTCCAGGCCATGGTTTTCCCAGTTGCAATGTATGGCTGTGAAAGTTGGACCATAAGAAAGGCTGAGCGCAAAAGAATTGAGGCCTTTGAACTATGGTGATGGAGAAGACTCCTGCGAGTCCCTTGGACTGCAAGGCGTTCAAACCGGTCAGTCCTAGAAGAGATCAACCCTGACTGCTCTTTAGAAGGCCAGATCCTGAAGTTGAAACTCAAATACTTTGGCCACCTAATGAGAAGGAAGGACTCACTGGAGAAGGGCCTAATGCTGGGAAAGATTGAGGGCAATAGAAGAAGGGGACGACAGAGAATGAGATGGCTCGATGGAGTCACTGAAGCAGTAGGTGTGAATTTAAATGGACTCCAGAAGATGGCAAAGGACAGGAAGACCTGGAGGAACATTGTCCATGGGGTCGCGACGGGTCGGACACGACTTCGCAATTAACAACAACAAATAGAAAGCAAGATATTAATGTCATTAAAACCAATGGGTAGGACCAGAATTTCAGGGGTGCTTGGGAAATTGTTCTTTTCTTTCTTAAGGTAAGGCAGAAAGTTAATATTTTTATGTAGATAAGATAAGATAAGATAAGATAAGATAAGACAACCTTTATTGTCATTTTTTTTACTGTGGGCACAACGGCACACATCAAAAATGAAATTTAGTTGCCCACTCTCAAAGTGAAACACATACATGACACACACCTAAAACATACTATGTACAACATATGTATAAACCCATACCCCTACATATACATAGCAACAAATATTAAATACTGTCCAACTTGAATATATAATGGAAGGAGGAAGCTTGAGAGTTCACAAGGTTAATGCTTTATGGAATGAAACTATGGCTAAATCTGGATGTTCTGCTATGGATACCATGAAGCCTCCTCCCAGAAGGTAACAAGGAAAACAGGTTGTGAAGAGGATGTGTAGTGTCCCAGATAATCTTGCGGACCCTGCTCAAGCAACGCTTCTGTGCTATGTCTTAGATGGGAGGGAGGGAACAGCCAATGATCTTTTGGGCCATTCTTACCACTCTCTGCACTGCCTTCCTGTCTGAAGCAGTGATGCTTCCAAACCAGACTGTGATGCTGTATGACAGGATGTTCTTGATCGTCCCTCTGTAGAAAGTGGTCAGGACAGGGGAAGAAGATGTGCTTTTCTCATGCAACGCAGAAAATGCAGGCGCTGCTGTGCCCGCTTCACCAGTTTCTCACTGTTGAGCGACCAAGCCAGCCTACTCATTAGCTGTATACCCAGGAATTTGATGCTGGTAACCATCTCCACAGGTCAATCATTTATGCACAAAGAAGTGTGGCTGCGCCTGTCTTTTCTGAAATCAACAATGATCTCTTTGGTTTTTCCAGTATTTAAAACTAAGCTGTTTTCTTTACACCAGTTCACCAACCCCTCAACCTCCTTGTGGTAAGCTTCCACCTTGTCATTCTGAATAAGGCCCATTATTGTTGTATCATCTGCGAACTTCACAATATGGTTGGTGGCAAACCTAGCACAACAGTCATAGGTCAACAGGGTGAACAGCAGAGGATTTAAGACACAGCCCTGAGGAGAACCTGTGCTCAAGAAAATGGTATTAGAGGTATTTGTTCCAACTCGCACATATTGGGGCCTGTTGGTAAGAAAATCAAGAATCCAGTTGCACAAAGGAGTGTTTAAGCCTAAAAGGCCCAGTTTGTCTACTAGATGCTGGAGAACGATTGTGTTAAATGCCGAACTGAAGTCGACAAACAACAAACGCACATGAGTATTTCTTTCCTCTAAATGCTTCAAGCTCAGATGGAGAACGGAAGAAATAGCATCCTCCGGAGAGCGATTTGGTCAGTAGGCAAACTGAAGTGGGTGAAATGCTGGTGGGAGGCTAGATACAATAATATCCTTTATCAGCTTCTCAAAACATTTCATGATGGTGGATGTCAGTGCAACTGGACGGTAATCATTGATGCCTGTAATTGTGGACTTTTTTGGCACTGGCAAGATGATGGCCATCTTAAAACACACTGGGACCACTGCCTGCTGCAATGAGAGGTTGAAAATATCTGTGAGAACACAAGCCAGCTCCTCCTGCACATTCCCTGAGTACACATCCAGGGATGTTATCTGGGCCTGCTGCTTTATGAATGTTAACTGTCTGCAGTGTTTTTCCAAACAGAAGTGACATCAAGCTTAGCACTTGCTCATCAGGATGGGGCACAGCTTTCCTGGCCGGAGTTGCTATTTGATGCCTCAAATCTACAAAAAAAGCATTTAGTTGTTTAGGAAGTCTGTGTCATCCCTTGCATCTCGATGGAGCCACCTTATAATTCGTAAATGGCCTGGATCCCTTGCCACATTCTCCTGTGTTTGTTGGGTCCTGAATTTTCTGGCAATGGGGTTGCTTTGCACCTTTTATGGCACTTTTCAAATTTGTTCTGGCTGTTCTAAGTGCAAGCATGTCACCAGATTTGAAAGCCACATTCCGTGCCTTTCAGCATCTTGCGGACCTCATAAGTCAGCCACGGTTTTTCATTTGCCCTCACAACAAGCTTTTCAGGACACAGACATCTTCTATGCACTTTTGGACATATGCAGACACCGTGGTCTGTATTTTAGCTTTTGTAGGAGCTGTTCTACTGCATTAGAATACCTGCCAAGAAACACCATTTGCCTGTGAGCGAGATCGGTTGGACCACCAAAAATAAACAAAGTAATAGAAAGAAGAAAGCTAAAGTGCGAGGGGGATTACAAACACATAAGCACTTGCCACATAACCCCCAAATTTAACAGTTGTCAATAAGAAAGATAAAATGTCTGGATAGTGTATACTGCAGTATCTCTAGACAGCACAGTAAAAGAAAAAGAACTGGACAAAATTTCAAAATATTAAAGAATTGCCAAACAGAAGTTTAGAACGATGATGGCAAAAGAAAGCAGTGATGTACCAATAGTTTTGGGTGCAATCCCAAACAACTGGCACCCCTTCAAACCCATTGGCATTGACAAAATTACCATCAGTCAATTGCAAAAGGCAGCATTACTTGGAAGGGCTTGGGTTGGAGGTGTACAGTATGTTCCAAAGCAGTGAACAATAAAAATATTACTCACCAGCAAGTTACAATCTCTATGTTTTTGGTTTTTAAAAAAAACTCATTTGATTATTTTAACTAAATTAATAAGGCAATTAACATGCATCTACTGGTAGTAACCAAAAAGTTGACTTTGTTGACTACCCACTTGTCCAAATATTAGCATTTTTACTAATTTGTACAGGACACAGTAGGAATCAATAAAATAAAAATGCAGTCCATTTTTAAATAAGAAGTTGAAGAAGATCTAATTTTTCTAACGTATGTTTAGAGAATAGTTCAAAGATTGAAATGTCTTAATATATTACAGAACAAAAGCATATTAACCCATTAAAATCCGTTTTTGTTTTGTTTTTTAAAAAGTGTTTTGCCTTAAAATTTTCCTGTCTCCTCAGAAAAAAGTTTGTGAAAGCATGGGTGTGACAAAGAACATCTGGTAAGTGAGGTAATAGACAAAAAATCTTCCCTTTGGTACATGTGTATTTATGAGTAGCCTCTATCCCCTGTAGCATCTATGTAGTGGAGTAGGGAATCATTCCTTGAGAGCTGCCACAATATAACCAATCTACAACATGCTCTCTCTGTCCACTGCCACAAAAGAATATATAAACCATCCTCTAATGGAAGAGAATGGAAGATAGTAATAGAGAAATTAATAGTATAGCTATTGTCAGCTACTTGTCATTGTTTAAATATTCACTAGTATTCAAAATTAAAAGATCTACTTAATCTTCCTTTAAGTAAAGTTTATCAAAATATAAGGTAGAGGCACTATGTCATTTCTAATAATATTAAACATCACAAATCTTGAGGAGCATTGCAATCACTGCCTAAAAGTGTTACACCACAGGGCCACAACTAAAGAACATGACTGCTTTTTTTTTAAACCCCCCTGCAATCAGACTAACCTGAGCACAACAAAGCCCCCACCCAAACAGAACACTCCCCCAGCCAATCAGAGCACAGCCAACCCCCCAGCCAATCAGAGTACAGCCAACCCCCCAGCCAATCAGAGCACAGCCAAGCTCCTAACCAATCAGAACACACCTCCATCCAATCAGAACACAGCCAAGCTCTCATCCAATCAGTTCATACCCCCACTGGCAGTTAAAAGGAGAAAACAGCTACAATCACACATTGCTCCTCGGAGCACGAAGCTGAAAGCACCAGCCTGAAGATGATGAATGGGACTTCGTCAAAACGTCGCCAAGACACTTCAATTTTACATGGGAGAAAACCCGAATAACCAAAGACCTACATACAAACACCCGCGAAAACCTCAGAAAACATATATATATATATATATATATATATATATATATATATATATATATATATATATATGTCATTAATGGTTGTAAAAATATGAATCCCGGGCATATTTGTTCAATGATGAAATCTTCGCTCTCCGGGAAGAGTATACTCCAGTTATTTATTGTTAAAACAACATTTAAAACAATAAAAACAGTTATATACAAGATTAAAACAACTTAGCTTTCACTGGTCCTCTGCCAGCATCCTCAGAGTGGGGTTTAGGGGGTGGGAAAGTTCTTTTTATCCCCTTGCTGATCCAATTGCCTACTCATTGCCCTCGTGACAGGGCCACTCTTCCTGATTGCCTGTAACTGCCTTAATTGTTCCGCCCTCTCTTTTTTGCACTCCAATTTTGTATTTTTCTGCTCTGTCATCTTTGTGCCGCCTCCTCCTCCCAGCGCTGTTATTATCAATCCCTCCTATCTACCCAATGCAAGGTGCCTCCTCCGATTCGACACCACACAAGTCCTGTCACGGAGTTCCTCCTTTTTATTCTCCCTGTTGGGCTGCTGGTCTACCTGCCGTTTTTGCATTCCATTGCCAGTTCCTATCTCATCTCCCTCCTCCAACTCCCCTCCTCTCCTAACCTGCCGATTCATACACCCTTTGTTGTCCATTCCTGTCATCCTTCCCTTCTCCAATTTTTCCCTTTCCCTAACCTGCCTACCTGTGTACCATTCCTGCCCACCCTCATCCTCTCCTATCACTCTTCCCTTCTCCAAATTATCTCTCCTCCTCTTCTGTCGGTCTCCCTGCTGTTCCTGTTTCCCATCCTGCCTTCCTATCAACCTTCCTCTCTCAGGTAGTTTGTCTACCCCCTCAGTCTGCCGATCTCCCTGCTGTTCCTGTCCTGCCCGATCCATTCCTATCCTTCTTTGCTCCCTTAACACTTCTCCCCCCCACATGCCGATCCGTCCATGCCTATATTACATCATTCATTCCCATCACCCCTTCTTTCTCCAATTTTCCTCTATCTCTAACCTGCCCATCCTGCCCTACGTCATCCAGGGGTGTGTGTGTGTGTGTGTGTGTGTGTGTGTGTGTGTGTGTGTGTGTGTAGGTCTTTGGTTATTCGGGTTTTCTCCCGCGTAAAATTGGAAGTGTCTTGGCGATGTTTCGATGAAGCTGGTGTTTTCATATACAGAAGAAAATACACACAAACTGCTATCTGCATGCTCTCTCACACCACCACCCAGCACAGATCAACTCCATAGCCAAGACACTCATCTCCAGAACAAAACACTTAGCTGACAAACAACACCTAAAACCGAACTACACACTCTCACCAATGTACTAACATCCAATGGATTCCAAAGAAATAAGATTACAAACCTAATCCAGAGAGAAACCCCCACTAAAACCCAAGACAGAGAACAAGAAAACGGCAAAGCCCTCCTCCCTTACATAAAAGGCACCACAGACAGAATCAGTAAGATCCTCCACAAATACAACATTAAGACAGCATTCTGCCCAAACAGAAAAATATCCACCATCTTAAGAAACCCCAAAGATAAAATTGAATTAGAAAATCAAGGAGTATACGAAATCCCATGCACCACTTGTCCCATCACATACATCGGACAAACCAACAGAAGAATAAGTGCACGCATCGAAGAACATAAGAACTCAGACAAAAAAGAGGAACCAACTTCTTCCCTGGTCCAACACCTTAAAATCACAGGACATGAAATTGACTTTAAAAAGACCAGAACTATCGCCAAAACTGAATATTTTAATAACAGAATAATCAGAGAAGCCATCGAGATAGAAAAATGCCCACACAGCATGAACAAACGAGATGATACCTCCCGCCTACCAGCCATTTGGAAACCCGCCCTTATTGACAAACGACTCCCTAATACAAAAAATGATACCAGACCCACACTCACAAAAACCACACAGGATGTCACCACCACACATCCACGCAAAACGCAAACCCAAAGCCACACCGATGATGAGGCACGACCACAAACCAGAAGCCAGAACAGAGCTGCATCATTAGCCACTTCAAAGCCCTCCAATCCATACACGAAGCAAACTGACACCCTCCATGAAAATGAGGCACGACCACAAACGCGAAGCCAAAAAATAGCAAGGCAGCCCAAAATCTTAAACCCCTCTGCAACTCAGACTAACCTGAGCACAACCAAACAGAACACTCCTCCAGCCAATCAGAGCACAGCCAACCCCCTAGCCAATCAGAGCACAGCCAACCCCCCAGCCAATCAGAGCACAGCCAAGCCCCTAACCAATCAGAACACACCTCCACCCAATCAGAACACAGCCAAGCTCCCACCCAATCAGTTCATACCCCCACTGGCAGTTAAAATGAAGAAACAGCTAAGACCACACATTGCTGCTCGAAGCACGAAGCTGAAAACACCAGCCTGAAGATGACGAATGGGACTTCGTCGAAACATCGCCAAGACACTTCCAATTTTACGCGGGAGAAAACCCGAACAACCAAAGACCTACATATATATATATATCTATATCTGTCTGTCTATCTATCTAGCTAGCTAGCTAGCTAGCTCCTGGGATGGCAAGTAATATCATGTGCATTAGGATAGCTTTGTGACTTGTACTGGATGTCTAAGGCTACCTTATTCCTAAAGCCAAACATATCTGACTAAAGAGTGCCTCTTGTCCTCCAGCTTAGCATGTGCTTCTTTCTATGTGAGAGAAATATAGGCACTTTCAAATAAGAAAATACCTTTAAATCACATCCTATAAAGGAATCTGGAGCTGATCTTGGGGAAGACCTGGGAGAGCTGTTAAAGTGGAAAGGAAATAATGAATCATTAAGGATAAGCTTTCAAGATCCTGATAACATACACCACAACAATAAAGTAGCATTCTTGCAATCCTTGTGATCTCTGTTTTTGGTTTGGACTATCTGAAAGGGCTTCCACAACTGTATTCAGTCCGAAATTATGGTCCAAACAGGAAAGCAGAAACAACAGGCAACCTGGAATCTTTACCATTTCTGAGATGTTTACACCAAGATTTGAGCAAAGTTTGCAGTTCATCTTCTGTGGAGAGATTACAGGTTGGTTCAACACATCAAAATAACAGAATGACATATAGTGCTGAACCAGCTGAAAATCCGGCTCTCTATTATACTAAATAACTAATCTACCATTAGTATTAGGTCTAGAATTACAATCAGTGTGGCAAGTAGAAGAATTATCCAAATCCACAGGCTCTGGAAAGAGTTGCACTACAATATTGCAAGATCCTAACACAAAGCCAATCTACAGTATCCTTTCCTCTCCAAATTAATCATATTAGGATAAATTTAACTAAATGAAAAGAGGCAGAAATTAAACAATAATGCTGGGTTCTGAAGAAGAAATCATCAGAGAAAAATGATCCATGCCTTTAATAATTTTGGCAAATAATAAAATTAAACAGTTCAAGTTAGTGTCTATACTATTTACTATTCAATCTACTTTTGAAAAAAGATACTTATAAATCTTTTAATACATTTTTTCATGTTTCACTATGAGGTATTTTTAGTCAGATGAATGGATTGTATGTACTAGTTAACTTCACTGGAGTTTTTAGTAGTTGTATTTAAAGCAGATTTTATCCTAGAATGATATTAATTTGATAGGATCCCTGATCTGTAAACCATTGGTTATCTTGGTCTCTCCTGATAAGGAAAAAAAGTGCTGAGGATTTCCAGTTGGTGAGCACATTTGGGCAGAATCTTTCACACGTCACAAATTGCAGATGGGAGGCAGTGATCTCGAACATGCAGTCACATTGCGTGACCATCTGACACCTTCCATTTAGAAAAATAATACTTTCCTCACAGCATACGCTCCCTGCTGCAACCAGCACCAAAATTATGCCTGGGAGAGCTGTTCTTCCCACACTAAGATCTTAAATATTTCTTAGGCTGCTTTTAAAGGATTCATAGTGCAGCAGCCCAACAATCACATCTTCTAAGTCTCCTGAAAATTCTGAAATTCTCCCCAGGTCACCATAAAGACGAAAAAGAGTAGAAAGGGGAAAGGAAGGAAACTTGCAGCTGTGCAATTACACCAAAGAAGTGAACAAAGCATTTTTGTATTTATTTATATGTTGTTTCTAGGAAGATAGAAATTTGTCTTCTGTCTTACATCAATGAAAGGCTGTGGATTTATATTATTTGTTTATTTAAAACATTTATACAGCCATCCATCATATATTTAACTCTGGGCAGCTCCTAGTGAACAAATAAAACAACATCAATAAAAAACAACATAATACATATATCTATCTAAATCATAAACGTTAAAAACCTGGCACCACTAGTTAGTTAGCTTCCACATGCAGTCCCTCATTAAATCCTCTTGGTTACTTCACCCATTTCCAGCCTTTTCATAGCCCTTTACAACCATATGATAGTAAAAGAAAAATAGGAAAGAAAGCATGTGAAAGCATATAAGAAAGTCACATGCTATTTCTAGGAATAAAGATCCACCTAGACGTTTCACAGAATGTCAAGTAATACCACTGCTAAGACTACGCTGGTCACAATTCTGTGTTTAACTCATGGATATAATGCATATTTCTGGAATACTTTTATAGACAATTCTGCCATTTACTGTCAAGTGTCTTACAAGGATATTGTAATCCTTTACAATCTATTATTATGGCCTTTTCATGATATAAATGTTACATAGTAAGAATGGTGAGAGAGACAGGACTTTGTCAATCATACTCTTAAGATGAGAGGTGGTTTTGCATGTGTTTATGTAATCTGATATGCTCCAGCATTTGAGCCAACCAACCATTTAATTTCAACTTAATATCTTTGATAGCGTCACAAAGACATTTTTAGAAAAGGCTGTGGAGTTTCTTTAAAAAGCAAGTGGTGTATTTTCAATGGTCTCAATGTTTACACAGAGAGAAAGTTAATGTCAGTTTTTGTATGTATGTGAGACTGACTAAAATTACTGTTGCAAAGGAAGGCACTTCTATAATTTCAATTGATAGGCATGCAAAATAATATATATTTATTTCATTACTCTCTCTGGTAGTTCAGTGTTGTAGTGTTGTAGGTCTACAGTATCCAAATTCTATTACGGGATGTTTGATTGGAAATGATACTGAGAAAAAGAGATGCCCCTTGTTTTACCACGTCCAATTTCTCTGCACTGGTTTTGGAGGTTTTATAAAATTGTAATAAAAATGTCAGCTTCTTCTTTCCCTCTGTTACCCTATACCATCAGTGTTATCTGTAAGGGCTTCTAATAGATCAAGATGATGGCCATGATGGCAAAATCAAGCCTCATCCTTTGGGTCTCTGTAGTGCCTGTGTTTCACACATTCAGAAGCAGGGCTTTGATTGTAGCTGCCTTCTTATTTTTAAAACACCACTTTTGAGTGGAGTTTTTTTTGGGCACCTCTGCATACCATCTTTCATCTATTGTAAAGAAAATTGCCTAGTGTGCAAACTAAGTTATTGGTGCAAAGACTAAGCAGATTTTAGAAAGACTGGTTTCTGTGAAGTGGTAAACTTGCTATCACATAACTCTCAAAACCATCTGCAATTCATCCTTTCCTGGAACACATATAGCCAAAAACCAAGAGAAATTGCCATAAATACCTCTAATTATCTCTAATATACTGCCTGCTCTTGTGGATTTTAATATTACGCTTCTTTGGGAATCAAAACAGGGTATAAAAATATAATAAACAAACTCTAATAAAAACTATTGTCTCTCTTCTGTCCAAATGACATATTGAACATATATTCCAAGTGGGTCTCTGCAGAACTGAACATATGGCAAAGCAATCATATGATTAACTTCTTTTAATGCCTAATGTATAATTGAAAATATCATCCTTCCATTACTTTCAGGAGCATTGCAGTCCCAGACTATATATGGAATGAGAGACAATCTGGTTGATTTCTATCAGTTATACTTATATCTGGCAATTCTAATACCGCAATCTTAACAAACATTAGCTATATAATTGCAGCAGAGGTTGTAGCCATTGTCGCTACCAGCCTCCCAATTGTGAGAAGGAATGTAATCCTGAACCTTCTGCCTGCCTTTTATTTTCCTAGGCCTATCGTCCCTGTTTACTCAGTTTGGGGCTTATCCTTGAGCATTACGTAAGTCATTATGACTCATAATTAGTGATTAATCTATTTTTGTTGAGAAAATCAATCCATTTTTTTTTTGTTCCTATTAAAAACATATAAGCCAGGCAGACCAGACAGGAGACATGACAAGTACTCTTCTTTATTGTAAGCTATCTAACCAGAACTTCGGAAGTTTGAAAGAACAAATCTCTCGCCATCTCCTTTACATTCTGAGAAACTAGGTAGGGTCCCTTCTGAGGTCTTTCTCTGCCCAAAATGCAGCTATAGAGTATGCCTTCTCTTACCCAGCTGTTCCTTTGGCAGCATCTCTTCACCCCATTTCTCAAGGTCTTTCTCACAAACCACTGCACAACAGTAAAGCATTTATTTTCAAGAAAAAGAAGGCAGACATTCTTTGGGAGCCTGACTAAATTGTTTTTACCAGAATATAAAAACAGAATCTCATGTGCATTTAATTTTCAAATTGGGGCTGACAACTAGGTCTCACTGCATGTGTAGGTGCACTCAACTGGTTGGTGCAATAATGGGGCACTGCAAATAAGTGGAGATTTTACTGAGTGTGTGCAGAAGGTCGTTTGATACTTTGCCAAACAGCATGTGTATCTAGTGTTTGGAAGTAGGACCTATGGCTAGCATTCACCAAGAAAATACATCATCCTTGCAGTGTTCCGTTATTTCATTTTAAAATGAAACAGGATTTTTTAAAATTCATTTCAGTTGTGAATGTCATATGGGAGGATGAAAACTGAATGTAATTGGGGGGGGGAAGGTTCTATTTAGCCATTTGTTTGTGCTGAAATGGTAAACACATGACCTTGGGACACTGCAAGCATCGTAAATATATGCTGGTTTCCAAGCACCCAAATTTTGATCATGTGACTGTGGGGAAGCTGTAATACTCATTAGTATGAGAACTCATTGTAAGTCACTTTTTTCAGTGCCAATATAATTTTAAATAGTCACTAAATGAATGGATGTAAGTCAAGGACTACCTGTGCTTGAAAACACAAAAAATAATGTTTTAATTCTCTATTTATTTATTTTTTGAATTTTCCAAAAGCTACTATTAACAGTGCTCCCTATTATTTTGCTTAAGAAGCAATTAAACATTTTTATATCATTTTCAATAATAAAAAGTTTGCATTGCATCAAACTAGTATAGTATTTGTCCAGGAGATTTGATGGGATATGACAAGAATGCCATGTAGCTGCTTATTCTGCAGACCTCAGCTCTGTATTGACTATTTGCTTAAAAGAGACTGTGGTTTAGTATTTGATGGCTGATTCACCTGCTATAATCCTAGAGGCCACTCATCTTAGTTGAGTGGACACCCATTGTATCAAACTAAACAACCTTGTGTCATACGTGCCACCTTTCCACCCTGTTATTCTGATGGCAATGGAGATGTCTATAGCGTAATAGGCCACTGTGATGAAACTCTTATAATAGGTGTGACAGGAAAAACAGCTGCAATAGGCAGTAGTAATGGTAGTAATAAATTAGAGAGCTAAGATGGTAAATATGTTAGTGTTACTTTAACACATAAAATGAGATTGGTTATTTGTAAGCAGCGTTGTTTTATGTTATTCAAATTATGTCTCATGGGGGCAACATAGCACTGCTTTGGAAACCATCTGGTGAAGCTAAGCCAAGTGTTCCACATGTAATATGCTCTCAGCATATCCAGTGAGGTGACCAAGATTTAAAAAAGGAAAAGAAAAACCCAGAAATACTCAGTAAGAACAGAGGATTAAGTTCAAGTCCTTGACACGCTGTGGTTTTCCTTGGTGAAGCTTTTAATTATTTGGTGCCAGATGTAGCTCACTCTGGCTAGAAGACTAGAAGATATGCAGTCATCTATTTCCATTCTCTAAAATATTTCTTCATTTATTTTGAAAAGTGCTATTTTGATTCCTAATTTTTGGCCACCCTCTACGTTCACAATCTGAGTGAAAAGCTTCAAAAGAAATAACATCATGTTCCAGGAAAGATATGAAGAGTATAACTTATCTTCATCTCATTTCTACATTTTCATATTTCAGACGTAATAGAATTCTGCAACTTTAGATCATCCCAACAGGAGCTTAAATGATTCAAATGGAAAATTTTGCTAATAAAGAGATTTGCAAGTTGTGAAGGCTGATGCTTGTTTGGGTCCCTGAGTAGGCCTAATAAAGACGGTCTTAATTTGGATTGGAATAATTCACATTTTAAGAAAAAAAACTATGTCTAAACGTGGCTTTAAAATGTATGGTTACATATGAATTTTACATACTTATTTTTAAAAATTCTGGAAAGCTGAAAATTAAGTTTAACCACAGCCAATAAAACCATTAGCAGACATGCTTTTAAAAAAAAAAACAGCCATGAGGGCAATGAATGAAAGAAATTATAGCAGCAGACAAATTTGTGTTAGCATTTATGGCAAAAAGGCTGTGCAGACAAAATAAAAAGAACTTAGAAATAAAATAAAAAATGCAGTAAAAAGCAATACAGGAGAAGCTTTACCAGGGAGGAAATGATTCAGCTAAAAGGCAGGATGCAGTTTAGTTGTATTTGGGGTTCTAATAATATATCCAGAGACCAGTTGACAGATTTGGGTATGTTTCTATACACCTTCAACATTAGGGAATGAATATTTCATTATCAAGTCTGTTGATTATGATAGCTAACAATTCTCCGAGGAAAAAGAGATCATCAGCTTCTGAAGGGCTTTCTGCAAATCTTTCAGTTTTTGCCAGCAGCTCTGCCTTGTACTAATAATCAGGAGCAATATTTTTCATGTGAGTGTTCTGACAGGTAATATATAAAGAAGTTGAACGTGGTATGAAAAGAAAAGGAGATATCTCTGCTTCAAAAAATGTTCACATCTGTCTGTAGACATTTCAAATGCCCTGCATATGAAATATGCAGAATGATCCTCCGTTTGACAAAATCACTTAATTTCTTTTTTCTTAAAGGGTTACTCATACATCTGTAAAAAAGTATGCGGGCTCTAAAATATGCCAACATCTTCATGCTGACATAGAAAAATGCTTTCTCAGCTTTTACTCCTTGAAACCCATCTTTTACTTGAAATTCATTGGTTCATTTAGACCCATGAAAAAGAAACTTTCATTAAATTCCATCTTGACCTCATCAGTGTCCATGTTCCCCCACCATTAACCTTGCTTTGACATAATCTATAGAACATGTCCACTCAATGTCACAGTATAAAACTACATGATAGACACATTAATACCATTTCATTCAGGAAACCTACAGATCACCTTGTATACCTATATGCTTTTAACTCACCACCATATCCGTCATCTATAGCCAGACTTTACACCACAGTCCCATTTGTTCTGACCCTCTTGACAGAAATGTTCAACTGATGGAAATAAACCAGGCAATCAGGAGACTGAACTACCAATCCAACCATATAAATCAATAAAGTCAGATTGATTCCCAAAGATAGACCACAAAAACAGAACTTCACTATGCTGGTTATCACCTATAGCTCACAAATCAAGTCACTCAAGCTTATTAATAAGCTTATAACCCCTATTTGACAATGACACTGCACTTACTCAGGCACTGGGTGGCAGGCTCACACTTGCATGTAGACCACTATTTAACCTAAGGCAGCTTATAAGGAACATGAATCAACAGAAGAATGTTGCTAACGTGTGAACTAGACCCTATAAAAAGATGTCTTCTTTGCTCTCACATAACTTAACAGAATCATCACAGCCCCAACAACTTCACATACAAGATTGGAGATGTTGTCACAAATGTTACATGTTCCTCTTCCAATATGCCATCATTTGCCAGCAATGCCCCTCTAGATCCTACAAAAGACAAAAAGGCTAAATTTTATACAAAAGAATTAATTTGACATTAAGACTCAAAATAAGTATAATGTAATCTCAGGGAATTTCACCCTTTCAGGATACTCCATTACAGGTCTCAAAGCAGTCATTTTAGAAAAATAAGCTTTACCACCACAATTGAGGGAAAGATTGCTGAATTCACATGCATCAAAAGCTTTCAGGCAATCTGAAGATCTCAACAAACAAAATGGATGCTTAACACATTACAGTTCTTAACTGATCTGTCTCACATATAACTTGCATCTGAATAATCACCGTCTTTTGTTTTCCCTCCTTCCTTACCTCTTCCCACCCCAGTTTAAATACTGCCTCAGTCTACATCATTGCAACTGATCAAATGAGCTGTAGTTCACATAAGCTTATGTTTTTAATCAAATTTATCAATCTGAAAAGGTGCTAGCAGACCTCTTCTGTTTCTTTGTGTGTTTGTGAGTGTGTGTGTGTTGCAGTTGTGGAATCTCCTCTAGAAAATTTTTCAGGCCTCCTGTTTGTCAGCTTTTAAATGGGAACTTACAACTGATTTATGCTTCTAAACATTTTTGTTGCACCTTTGAGATACTATTTGATTATTTGTAGCTGATACTGTTTGAATGAAGGTAACTTTTTAAAACTGCCTTTAACCCCCACCCCCACCCCCATATTTTCATGTAACATGTAACAACCACCTAATTTGAACAATTATAAAAAAAATTCTGCAGCATTTTATACAAAGAACAATAAAAGAGGTTTTCTTTTGTTGATCTAACTAAGAAGATGGAGCTGCACTTCTTCTAGAGAATGATCACAATGATTTTATGCAATTTCAATAGTTATGAAGGAATAAAGGAATTGGAGAAAAGACCAGGACTGCAAATGCTCTGCAGCCATGAAGAAAATGCAACTTCTTTCAACAAACCTTACATGCCAAAGCTTCATGTTACCCTAGGTATGCTTTGCCACTTTTGAATTTGCACTGGTTGCTCACATCATCAGAAATACTGCACATATTTAACCAGTTAATGGTTCACTAAGTTGTGTGAGTTTCAAGGGCAGAACCACAAATCCATGGTTTATTAAGCATCTCTCCATTGACACTTTTTTACATAAAAAGTGACAGGTGACAACTGGCTTTCTTGTCGATTTGTTTACAGGTGTATGTGCATGGGTGGGTAGGCAGGGTCCAGATGTTCTCCTAGTGACAGATATTTCTATGGTAGGAGTTTACTTCAGGTTTTACAATAATGTTGATTCTAGGTAAAACACCAAATCCAGTTACCAAAGGTCTAGAATATGAAAATTCTTTTGTTTTCAGTTTGATCACTAATGGTTCTTATCCTAAGTCCTTGGTTCTATTAGAATCAGAAATCATGCAATATTTGTACTACAATTTAAGAATCCATCAAATCGTGAAGCATTAAAAGTTCATTGCACTGAATTAATCTGAAAGTATAGAATTCTACCTTCACAGTGCCTAAGTAGTCTTTATCATGGCAGACTTTTTATATTATTATTCCTCTGTATTAGAAGAAAACTACAGCGATGTCCACTCCATAACTCTTTAGGGAGAGAAGAAAATGAAACACACTTTTATTGTTGAAATTTCTGTTTCCCATAAACTTGGCACATGAGGTAACTATCAGTCCTGCCAACAGCTGGCAAAATTTGTGACCCTCGTAAGCTAAAAAAACAAACACTCTGCATTAATGATTATGATAATAATTAATCCTTAGGAATAACATTACAATTGGGTTTGTCTGTAGCTGGTTCATGCTGAAACCCATTTCATTTGCTTTCATTACATTTCATCTGACCTTTTGCACTACAAGTTTTTAAGGCTTGTATAAATTGCTTGTAAATACACATTCAAAATGTTACATTCTTTTAAAACTAGTTAGCTTAAAATATAATAGAGCAAAGGGTAGCAGTGCAGTTTCTAGAAAGCTAGAGACTCCTGTCCTCACAAGTAAAATAATATTTTAAAACTGCACAAAATTGTAAAATCTCATGAGATTTCTGGCTCTCTCCTGCAATTTTTCATGGTATTTCACAGAAAATTGCTAAAATCTTCAGAGTTGTGTGAGGTATCAAAATTTTTTTTGAGAGAACCTGTTGACGTCTTCAGTAATAACATGTTGGCAATTTTAGAGTGATTCTCAAGCCATTGTACAAAATCTGTGAAGCCTCCAGAGATAGAAAACTTTCTGCCTTGCCTTCGAGATATGGATATCAATTTTAGGTACAGTAGAACAAACATGATACCCTATGCTTCTATTCACCGGTTTTACCACCCATTCTTTCAGTCAGAGATTTGCCAATGTTGAGAGAAAAAAAACCCTTACACCTCTGGATCATGACACATTAATGCTATAATTAAAACCCTTACATAATTATATAATAATGTAATGGCATAATATATCATCATACACAGAAATAAAGTTCCAACTATACTTAAAGGGTCCTATTAGCCCTATCAATTAGACCTGACTGAAAAACAGATACCATGCAAACCTGAAGCTATAGAACAGAAAGTTTGAATGTGCTAGTTTTCCTCTCTCTGTTATCTTTATTAAAATCTATGTGTGAAAGAAAGAGAAAGAAAGAGACAGACAGAACGAAATAAAGACAGACAGACAGGTGTTTTCACAAATTATTTTGTTCTTGTGGGGTCAAGTTTTGTTTATGCGATCACTGCCTTGATAGCAAATCTTCCTTCTGTCCTTCAAGGCCATTCTCTTTGTTTACTGCACCATCCTACTCTAAGCTTTTAAAGTAAGCTTTTAAAACATTCACAATTTGCCTTTCTGCAATGGTTCAAGTCGAAATCCATCAAAGTTTTTATTTTGCTTATGGAAACACTAAGGCTAGGAGCTGCAAAACTCTGGACATTTGATGGTGGCAAATTTCAAGTTTGTCTATCAGATTGTTGCCATCTTATATAATCTGTATTTTTGCAGCTCAGAGAATACTATTTATTTGCCATTCAAAATACATAATAAAGAAGTTGTGATAGCTGCAACATTAAAAATGAAATAATTTTGTATGCAACTTCAAGAGAAGTTTATTAACTCTTTCAGAAATAGGATAGTGCAGATTTTTCCAAATTTTGCTGCATTGTGTCTCTCAGTAGCTGTAACAAAAAAAGCACACATTAAGGATTTGGGAGTTGTAGTTTATTTGAGAGCCCCAGGACCCATGCCCAGATGTAATGGCCCTAAACACCCATAGAAGGGTGCTCTCCTTTGCATCAGGGTTCACATGACTCTGAAACCAAATGGCTGAGCTTAGCAGCAGCATGCTTACTGAACTGAAACGAATGCGATGAGCAGGTCAGTCGGACGAGCTAATCAGTACTCTTCTGATTATGCTTCCAGGACATATGCCACATACAGAACAAGTTCATGGCCCATTGCCAACACAGAGACCAAGGATGCCCTGTCCTTTCTGAACTATTGAACAGCATCTTTAAAAGTACAAGGCACTTCTGCAACCTTATTTTTTGTTTTCTCTTCCATTTAGTTATAATCACTCAGGACATCTCAGTTTCTTAGACAAATGGAAAAACAAGCTGTTGTTTCATAATCGGGGTTGAATCCCTTTTCTCTATAAAATATCAAATATGTGGTAGCATAGTAATGAAAGACAATATTACTTTGGAACTTCAATTTTTTTCTATCTTCATAGTTCAAAGCAAATTTTGTTCAAAGATTCTAAATATCCTAAAAAGAAATGAAAGAGGAGAGGAGAGCAACCGGAATAACATCTCATTAATTAGATTTGATTTTAATTGCAATAAGCAGATTTTTATCCCTATGGAATATTTATAGATCAATTGAAATTCTTGAGATTTTGTACAATATTCAAAATACAAAAAGGCTGCACCTTAAACTCATTTTTTTGTAAATATCGCATTCAGTGGGATTACTTCTGAGTATTCAAATACACTAAAGGATAACACAGGTTTGATATTTTGAAGAAACAATGCTCTTATCACATAGGAGCTAAAGAAACAAATGTATCTTTAAAGACCAAAGCATAATGTTTGGCATCCAAGAATATTATTAGAAAAGAATAAAATAAATTTAGATCTACAGATCACACTAAATAATAAGTTATCTGCTTCATTTTGATTTATAACCAGATACTAAGCTTTGAAAACAATGGTTTATAGTTTAGTGTTTAAGAAGTAGGCTACTTTTTTTGTTCAACAGACCATAGTTAAAAACATAACTTAGTATAATGTGTGAACTCAGCTAATGTGCATAAGGTCTCACCAAATCATTTGTACCAACTGGGCATTACCTTCAGCAATGGGCATTTTGTTTAATCTGAAAAATAAATCTATTTTACAATTCATTTTCATCTCCCCTCACACCATGGATTTTTGTTTTAAAAAATTTTAAATGTAAATTTAAAAGAGAACACAATACAAGTTTCCTAAAGTATAATTATATAAAGAATTAATGACAACTATGCTTTGGGAAAACTAGCTTAAGGAATTTAATTTAAATTTAAGAAAATATTGGATAAATATATTATACAGGTATAAATAAGGTATATGCCTGTGAAGTGTGTGCATGTAGTCCTCTTGAATAAAAATCCACCCATGGTTAATTTATGCTTTCTCCATTCTATATTTACAAAATCATAACTTATATAGAAAAATTCTATACACTAGAATTGTTAAATACTTGGCAGTCAGGCATTCTTAATTTCTTTCGTAAGTCATTCAAGCTCTATGAGCTATCAATTCCTTGGTCTAAGGTTCATGTGTGAACATCTAAAAATATTAACCCAACTGACATACTAATTTAGGGTTAATTCTCCACTCAAGTATAACTTTGATAAGGTCCAATGTCTGCATATAAGTTAATCATTTTTGGTGCAAATCTTCAGTACCTTTGGAGAGACTTAATTCTACTAAAAAGTAATGGTTGTGCATTTCCTTTCTGCACACAAACCTTAGGCATTTAGACAATATTTTCAAAGAATGAGTCTCCATTTATCTGTAAAGAAGAGCAATGGCACCGGAAAAATTAAATTTAAATTGCTCTTGCCACAACATAGCAGGAGCAATTTTCTGATATCATTTTATCTTTTTACCTTTCTTCATTGCACAGGATGTTTAAACTCATGTTTCATTTTCAGGGAGCTGAGGGACATTATTTTTCAATTACAATTTTCCTATACTTTCTTATGCAAGATATATACTACAGATATTGTATACCCTAATCAATAGCAAAGATTTGAGTAAGCAAACTGATCTTCATGTGCTCAGCCAATATGGATGTAGTTGGACCCTGTAACTGAGATTCAGATGGGGTTCATGAGAGCAAGTAGATCTATGCCAACTAGCTCCCATTTAAAAACTTGCTGCATGTTACAAGAATTGGACCAAACTGCATCCATATTGGCTGAGCACATGAAAATCAGTTTGCTTACTCAAATCTTTGTTATTGATCAGGGTATACTATATCTGTAGTATATATCTTGCATAAGAAAGTATAGGAAAATTGTCTAAACTAGGGGCAGTGATTATCTAGCCTCAGATACTCCAACATCCAGGATTCCACAAACTAACATACTGTAATTAATGATTAGAGGTACTCAGAAAATGGAAGTTAGTGAAATATCCCTCAAACTCTCTAAAAATGAAATGAAATACAGATATTAGCAAGCTCCTGAGTTCTTACATTTTTTTGTATATCAGCACAAATTTATCCTTGCAAAAATTATTTGTAGATTATGCCAAGGCTAGTTCCATCATTAGAAAAGATTTTGGTTCTTATTAAAGGTCAGTACATTGGACGTTATTTAATTCATTGTTGTGAACTGGGGAAAGATGCTGATGAAGGTACCTACTTCGTGTGTCAATGAAAGTAACTACTTTGGATATTAGATGAGAGTGGAGGTGCCAAATAGACTGGCCCAAGTTTGGCTGCAGCTTTGAATCCATCAAATCAATGACATTTTATCAGGAGAGGTTTCTCTAAAAGAAAATCTTTCCACTTTTGGCCTTATTTTTCTAATGGAGCTTGCTTTTAGATAAAGTTGTTTCATTGGAACAAGGAAAACACCTGGAATTGCTTTCATGCTATTCTCCATTTTTGTAAAGGATTACATCCCTATTATTTGCTTTGGGACTTAAACATCTCGGGGAACCTCACGCTTATGTTTATCCTTTTTCTTTAGGATGCACTTTTTAGCTTTTCTTTTAGGAAATCAGTATAGAAAGCAAAGCAATGCATCCTACAACTGTTTCAGAAAATATATGGAAAAGGTTGCAATTCTAGATACAATACTTTAGATGTTTGTCCCATTGAAGATCATCAGATTTTGTCTTCTGCTTAGAACTGCACCTTTACCTAGCAAGAACCACTGTTGCATTTTCCTTTCTAGTTGTATCAGAATAAAGATCTGTATTTGTATTTGAATAGGTTCAAGGTGTTTGATTTTTTTAAAGGAAAAGTAGGATATAAATGTTTTGAATAATGAAATAATGGAGTTAGTTATCTTCTTGAAGAGCTCTGATGAAAGACCCCTGTTAGGACTGTGGTAAGAATGCACCCCCCCACACACAATTTTTTACTATGCCCCCCCCCCCAAATCATAAGAATAAAACCCAGAAAAAGAAATACCAAAACAATGTTTCACTCATGAAACCCCTGGCTATTGCAAAAAGTGGAGATATTGAATCAGGCCTGTTGATTCACAAAGAGAGCTCAATGGAGATAATAGACAGACTAAAGATAAGGGGGTAAAATTAATTAATTAATTTGTTTGACAGGATTAAAACCCAAAGAAGTCAGTATTTTAGAGCCATTGCTAGCCTTTGCGAAACAAGCTAAAGAAATCTAATAAGAGAAGCACAAATGCTGTAAACTGTATAAAAATCCTTCTACTCGTCAAATAAATTTGTCAGCTGTCCCAGAACTGCATGCTGTTGCTGGTTCTGCTCATCATTAAACAAAACCTTTTTTTTAAGCAGCCTTCATTTTATTCCCAGCTTGGAATTGGACCTGATTTTTTTTCCAACAGGACATAAAAGGAAGGTCAAGATGATACCTTTCCATTTCACAACTGAATGCTGATTCATGACAATATGCTTTTCTTATTTATTCAGAATTATTTTGATTTTAATGGAGGAAAAGATTGTATTAAATATGGTAAGAGGAAAGGTGGAAAATCAAATAAAAATTGTTCTCTTAGGTTTTTCAGTCTTAACAAGTCCTAAATGCAACAATAACAGTAATATGTGGAGTGCCTTATTACATGGTTCTGATAATTCCAAGGCATTTGCAAACCAACGAAAGGGACACTTTTAACAGCATGTTTGAAATTAGCATATACATAATGGAAAGCCAATACAGGTAGTCCTTGGCTGAGCCCAAAATTTCTATTGTTAAGTGGGATAGTTGTTGAGTGAGTTTTGCCCCATTTTATGACCTTTCTTGCCACAGTTGTTAAGTGAATCATTGAAGTTGTCAAGCTAATAACATCGTTACTAAGTAAATCTGTTCCCCATTGATTTTGCTTGCCAGAAGGTCGTACAAGGCAACCACATGACCCTGGGACACTGCAACCGGCATACATATGAACCAATTGGCAATCATCTGAATTTTGATCATGTGACCATGAGTATGCTACAACTATTGCAATTGTGAAAAACAGTCATAAGTCACTTTTTAAAATGCTGATGTAACTTTGAACGATCACTAAATGAACTGTTGTTAAGTCAAGGACGACCTAAAATGTGGTGTTTGAATTTATGTGACTGCATTACAGCTCTTGAAATAGGCATTACTGCTGGCCTTTTTGTAAACTATTTGTCACTGTTTTTCCCACTTCTTTGAGGCAGGGAAAATTCCAGGAAAACAATGCAGGGTAGCTTCTTTTGTATATGAGGACAGAGCACTTTACCGTACTTTCCACTTTACTGTACTTGTTCTAGTTAAAATGTAAAACATCATAAAAGAAATGAAGTCAAGTACAACATAGCAAAACCACTCTGTCAAATTGGATCCCCACAAAGATACCTTTCATCCAAAAACGTTTAATCTTCAGCTAACTTCCAGCTCTCTCTTTTCCCTTCCTCTCCTCGTCCACAGTCTTCCCAACGGCATGCATAATTTGTCAAATGTTAGTTTCAGATTCTATATTTCCCATTTACAGGATTATTCATAGCCCTTAAACATATGAATGTTATTTTGTCTAAGCAGCAGTAATTTCAAGACTAAACTGTATTGATAGGCAGTAAACAAAGTGAGTCCCACTGAAATTAATTGTTTTGGTGTAGCACCAGCACTAGTGATGCCATAGAAGATTAGGATTGGGGGTCACCATGGCCATTTAATCAAGAGCATACTATTTCAGATCTTTGTTTTGCTAAAAGCAAGAAAGATCTGCAGTCCTGGAAATGCTACTCTGCCTTGTTTCCTTTCTGATTCTCATTGTCATGCTTTGTGTAACTAGCTAAGTTGATTTGACACCCACTGCACAAAAGGTTGTCCCTTCTGTTCTATCTTAGCTGGTACCAAGAACAGAGTTAAAAAGCAGCAGAGCTGGGAAGACAGTGATCCCCCCCAAATATACAAAGGCATACCAGAGGGAATAGTCATCAACATAAAGTGAACAAGCACCCAGACTATTGATTACATGCTGCTCACAGAACACTGGGCATTCCTGCCAACTTCTTTCCACTTGTATGCTGAGTTACAGACAGCATGTTATACTTTGCATCATCAGTTTGATGAATAATGCACTGATAAACACTGAAGCCAATATTCTCTTAGAGCGGAGAAGCCAGATGTCATCTGGACCTCCAATAGTTTTAACCCTGGGCCAAAGATAGACACTGAAATAAACAGTAGACTGCACCACAGAATGGATAATTCCTAAATGTAAAATTATGTACAATATAAAAGTAGTTGGGAAAGGATTTGGAAAATAACGAACTCTTGTAACTGTTCTTGTTCCTTCACAAATGAGGAAAGTAATTTATCTATGTTTCCAGAGCACAGTCTGCCTAAACAGGTTGCTTCTTAATCCTGTCCCAACCGAGGCCAGGAACTGGATTTAAATTTTAGAGAAGGCAATGCAGTACAAGCAGGTGAGAACAGGCAAATGGCTGTCCAGTCTCTTCTTAAAAACTTCCAGTGTTGGAGCATTCCTCATTTCTGGAGGCAGCTTGTTCCACTGGTTAATTGTTCTAACTGTCAGGAAGTTTCTCCTTAGTTCTAGATTGCTTCTCTCCTTGCAAGCACATCAAGAAAGAATTAGTGTTAATTTAAATTATTTTGAACTGTTGTTGTTCTTTAGCAGTATTCTTGAACCACAATTTTCAACATGCTATAGATAGATGGATGGATAGACTGATAGAATAATACTTACCGTGAAACAACCTCGTACTGATGATATAATGGCCACTATTTTAAATAAGAAACATCATCAAAATGGGAACTACATATTCTAATGCGTAGGCATAGATTCAAATCTATACATAATTACTATAATTAAAAAATAAAATACCTCTCAGCGTAATAGGGAAGACAATAACCAGATGACCTCATCTGTTCATTCTGCTATCCAGATGCTAAATGTGGTTGGGCAATTTCAAAGTCACCATTCTGATTTCTCATCTTTAAACTAGGTTAGGGCTGTACAGTCCTACAAATAGAACTGTCCTCTATAAAGTAGGGCACAGGAACACATTAAACAGTGGGGAGCTACCAAATTGAAAATTGCTGCTTAAGAGTGTACCTGAGGAAGAAAAGAAATTGATTTCAAGCTTTTAAATAAATTGCCTAAATATTGGAGAATATCAAAAGACCCCAACACCATGTGCCAGAGTTTCTATAATAAGTTGGCACTTCAAATATGACTCAGGGAAGACAGCCTAATTATACCTAAAAAGGCTTTTTGGCCTTCTAAAGTCTGCATGTGCCCTATAAATTAAAGAAATAATTCAAAAAGAGTAACTTGCCTGAAAATATGATCCCCGTAATGCTGCCAAGAACAAGGAGTTCCCTAATAGTTTGTTTAGCTAGTAGAATATGTAAAATCTGAAAAGGAAATTAAAATCTAAAATAGGTTGAAAAACTATTTTCTTCAGCTAAATGATGTGTTAGGTAAATACTATGGCCATGGCCAATTTAGTTCCCAAGTCGAATTTGTGCACTATTACTTTTAGAACATACTATTTCTAAGAATAAATCTATTTGGATAAACCAAGTTAGAAAAAATGTGGTATGGTACTAAGTGTGTTGTAGTGCTCTGATATGCAAGAGTGGAATCAGCACTTCCAGCTGAAAAGAAATGTGTAATGAGATTCTGGAACTGACATGGAAACCATTTCATTAGAATACTCAGTTTTGGTCTGATCCTCTTATCCACACCAAAGCATCTCTTTATTGAAATGAGGGGGACAGGGAGACACATGATGAAGAGCCCTCAAAGATATATCTAATGAAATGTCTTTCAAAGAACAACAGATCTGATTCATTCAGGCCACAATTAATCTATTTTTGAACATTATCTCATAGTTAACCATTGATTTATTTGGATGTATTTTCTGAAGCTAATAACCTATTTCCAGATGGCAAATTGAAGCACTATGGAGTTAGAAATATAGCATGTGTTGGCTAGCTCATTCTCTAAAACCAAAGGGGCAAGGAAAGTCTTCATCTATCAGAAAGGAACAGGATTCTGCAGATCGTGGGCTTAAAGATTATGAGTATAATTTGCTCTCCCGAACTTAGGCAGAAAGAGAGCTGACAAGTGGGAGAGAAACTGAAGTAAAATATTTGAGGAGAGCCAGGTAAATGAAAATACAGCAAGGAAGTTCAGGAAAATAATGGAACCAAACTTCTTCCAAACCACAATGGAATGTAGCA
Organism: Crotalus tigris; assembly: GCF_016545835.1. NCBI lineage: Eukaryota > Metazoa > Chordata > Lepidosauria > Squamata > Viperidae > Crotalus > Crotalus tigris. The sequence continues at coordinate 4,556,629 of NW_024100678.1, forward strand.
AATCCTCATCTTAGGGAATGGGTGGGAAAGAGGGACACACAAGAAATTACTCAAGATTCATAATATTGCTCTTCCATTAGGTCAGCACAAAAATCAAGGAAAATCAAGGGAGCAGCTCTTGTATAAAACTGTTAGGGAGAAAAATTACATGGGCTGGGAAAGGCTTACGACAAAATGGTAGATTAAAACAAAAATAAAACAAAGCAAAACAGAAAAAAACAGATAGGTCTGAAAAATAATTTGTAAAGAGACAGAGAGCCAGTGACTGTAGTGGAATTTCAATTACCCTGTCATTGATGAGTATGGCAGCAATACAGTCATTAGAAATGGGATGCATGTTTCTAAATGTAATACTGGGCTATTTCTTCTGTTTGAAGAGCAATCAACAGGACTAGAGGCTATTCTGGACTTCATCCAAGGAAATGAAAGTAGGTGAAATGAATAGCATGATGCTAATAAACCCTTAGGGCTATGTTATCATAATATCACCAGATTGGAAACACTTCTGAGAATATTTGTATGTGAATGGTTATCAAAGTACAGCACTCTGTCTGGAATGAGTTGGAGAAAGTTGATAGGAAACAACTGTTTGTGGGCTGTAAAAAGGAAAAAGTATGCATTAGTTTAAAAATAGAAAGCCTGTGACATTTCTATTCTCTTTAGCTTTAATCAAGGTTGAAATAATAAGAAAGAGAAAGCAGTAGTCCCAGGAAAATGTAATGCAGGTATCAAAATAACTTTGTTATTCAAAGGACAAATGCCCCCGAGACAGAAATAAATGTGGCAGAATCAAAATGAATTAAAAACATTATGGGAAAATATTATGAGAATATTAACAAATAACAATCTATAAATAATGTTTCTATCAAAACTAAAGCCATGTTACCCCTGTATATTAGGGATGTGCAATACTTTGGATTTGATTTCAAAAAGATACTTCAGAACATGTGGGAATGCAAACCTAGCACTAGTTTGAAACTGTTTAAAGCACTTGTATCTTTTCCCATGACAAACACAGAGCAGCCCATAGTATTCAGTTTCCTAAGTTAATGTGGTGATGAGGGAAATTCAGAATCCTCTTTTGGCTGGACTGGATAAAGCTGGAAACTCTCTGCAGATCATCAAATCTTCTGAAGGTGAATCAATATATTGATCTGTGACATATACACCCATTCACACAGAAAATGACTTGATTGAATTTTGACTTCTGCTCACTGCATTGTAACAGCTAAAACCTTAACAATTCTCTCCTAGAACTGATCATAGTTGCCCATTGGTCAGGTAACAGCTCCATACTTTCTCCAAAAAATGTTGCCTCACAGTCCAGAGATAGCCCACACCAGCTCCTTTCTTTTCTTCAGAAGCTCTTTTTAATATCTAAACATTTCTGTACCTCTATTGAAGGAAATAAGGACTTGTTTTGATACTAGGAATAGTAGAAGCAGCAGCTCCAAGATATATCAAAGAGGGTAAAATACAAATAGGCAGACTTCATACCTGTATAGAGTGTTTTTGTTCTGGACCAATCAGGTAGATAGACCTGTATGTTAGTATGTTTGGCATTTATTGGGTTAAGCGCTGTCTTCTTAAGAGATGGCTTATGGGTAATGTAGTTTAACTAGTCAGCTATCTCAGGTTAGCTGGTCAGTAGGAGGAGTTACTAAAGTTCATTACAGGATATACTGGCTACGTGCCAGTTTGGAATGTTCTTTGTCTGAGATAAGCATGGGGCCACTGCAAGACTCAAATGGTCCCATTCCACATTAGAAGTTGGTATGGAGGAGGTATTAATTTCTTACCTATAAGGATGAACAGATGTACAATATCCAGAAGCAACAACCGTAATTGCACATATTTCTGAATAAAATATCTGTTTTATAATCATCTTTATTGAGTTATCTGTATGATCTGGAATTACAAAGCATCTTAGCTCTGAACAGTTTTCTTTTTCCTCTTAGAGAAGCCTGATCCTGTCTCATCATGCTGGCTACATAGTCAGAATGAGAAATGAGGTCAGAATTAAAGATGGCTAATACAGCTGTGTTTATATTCCTTTAGGACTGTTTTCATCTTTTACTATTATTATTAAGCACTAAGAGAAAACACAATATGGTTATAACTCTTTTGTTGTTGTTGTTGTGTCCAAATCAGTTTTTGACTCCTGGCAACTACCTCAATAGGTCTCTGAAATTTTCTTGACAGATTTTCAGAAATGATTTGCCACTACATTCTTTTTAGGGCTGAGACAAAGTAACTGGCCCAAGTTGGCTTCATGCCTCAAAGTCTCTTGGTCTCTGGCCTAATGTCTTAATAATACATCAACTGCCTCTATAATTCTATAACTCTTATAAATTTAATTATTACTCCCAGTATAAGTATTTCAGAGTGGATTAAGATTACCAGATTTGGTCTGCAAAAATCTGAATGGCTGTTAGATGTCAGCAAAGAATTAGAGTTTTCTGTATAGCTTTGCTGCTGCCAAGTGGCCACCCAGATTGCAAAGTCCAAATCTGGTAAACCAGATATCTTTATTATGTTATTTTAATATCTCTTTATTGTATTATTTTAATATCTTCCTGACAATGAGGACAATCAACCAGTGGAACAGCTTACCCCCAGAAATCGTGGGTACTCCATCACTGGAAATTTTTAAGAAGAGACTAGACAATCATCTGTCTGAGATGGTATAGGTTCTCCTGCTTGAGCAGGGGCTGGACTAGAAGACCTCCAAGGTCCCTTCCACCCCTATTCTATTCTACCTCATTCTGCTGCATTCATTATTATAATAATTTCAGATGCCACTAACATATTCAGTTCTTATCCCAGGCCAATATTCTTTTTTTATCACATCCTTATCATTTTCCTGTGAAAATGAGAATGAAGGATAGCCTGACTCTAGTCTATAATAGAAAATGTTAATACTTAATTCTTATTACTCTATGGTCATTTTCTTTATGTTTATTTTCGCTTTATTTAATTACTAAATTTATATCTTTCCTTTATTCCAGGAACTCAAAGCAGCAGACACAGAACTGATTCTTTGAAGGTTTTCCCACAACAACCATCTTCTTGGACATGTTGGGCTGACAAACAGAGACCCAAAAGCATCCAGTGAGTTTTCATGGGCAAAGTTTAGGTAGACTTGACTCCCTGGTCCTAATATCACACCTTAACACATTTTGCCAAGAAAGATTCACCCCTGCATTGAAATTTTAGGTTAGATTTATACATTGTGCTAAGCTATAATGCTTGGTTTCATGTGTGGTATGTTTATAGTTTATTGAAAAGAAGACAGTTAAGCGTACCATGGCTTAGTGTGAATAGTTTTTAGAGTTCACTGTGCTTTGTAGGGAGCCTGAGTTTCATTTGCCATAATTCCAGATAAGTACAATTGTTCCTTGTTTAAAAACAAACCCTTATTCTTTATGCACTAGCCAAGATATAAAAGTTTTCCCCTCTCCACAGCTATCTTACAAAATCTTGTCTGTAGTAAAGCAATCATGGAGCCCATCTGATATCTCTTCCCAGAGGAGCACAGTAAGTCTTTAGTGTAAAATATTTCCCATATTTTGGTTGAAGGATCTGAAACCTCCCATCTCATGCGTGCCAGGGAAAAAAAGGAAGGAGATAAATGAGATGCACGGACTGGTATCAAGCAAGACCTGGGTAGATGGAAAAGGGTTGATGGAGAAAGCAGCAGCTTGTTACAGCTTCAGGAGGGGGTTAGCTGTGTGCCCTTGGCTGGTGCTTGTTGCCAACTCCAGCATGTTCCCTAGCCAGAAAATAGGGTGGCTGGGGGATGCTAAGTATGCTTCACTAACCAGTAGATCATACCCCCTCAGGAATGTGTTGTCTAGCTGGCAGGCTTGAAATGCACTGCTGAGTATTAGGAGAAAAATTCTGTCCTCTGTATGTTTATGTTTCTACAACCTTCCTCTCAGTTTTTCTCTGAGCTGCTAATGGCTTCAGCAGTCAAATTCAGCTCCAGACTTTCCCTACAATTCGTGAAATGTTTGGTATTGCACACACACAGACAAAAACCCCTTAATGAGGATCGTTGGCCTCAGAATCAGAATTCCACTCCGAAATATCCCCAAGAGTTATATCAATAATCTGTTGGATAAGGAAGGGCCAATGCTGACATAATGTACATAGTTTTCTGACAGGGCCTAATTATAGCTTCATCTCTAGAAAAATTACATGGACTGTTAATTCTGATATAATGTTTCCATGTATATGTGTTTGAAGAATCATCCTGTGAACACCAAATGTTACATTCGGAGGGGCCCCAAATCTCTAGTATTTAAGAAGCAGTAAAATTATTGTGATTTCATTCATTATAAGGATGGGCAGACAACAGGACTCGATCTTCCCCTGCTGGATTGCAGTGTTGACAATACCAAAACCTCCTTTATAGCAGATGCTTAATTACCTGGAATTAAAATCTTTATCCCAGCTAAAGATCAGTGGCATTTTTGAATATAAACCTTTCTAAAATAAGGGAATATACTGTTTCAAAATATAAACACTCAAGACACCAAAAAAAAGCTTTTATAAAATGTTTCTTTTCAAATGTTTTGCTTCACCTAAAAGTACATTGTTCTCAATGTTAATCCCAATTTTAGAGAAAGGAGTTAATGGCACTGTTGTTTTCATTATATTTTGACCAATGGGCTTATATGAAAGTAAAACAAATGGGAAAATGGAACAGAACAAATGCAAAGTGAAGCTGGTATGTCAGCTATCCTTCAGTCTTAACACCTTCTTTGTCTAGATCTGCTGCAGTTACATAGCGTCTGGCTGGGTTTTCACAATACACCTATCATGGCCCCATCGGATCCTGGTTCAGATGAGGAGGAGAACTCAGAATCAGAATGGGGATGGCATATCTCTTCTGGAACATCCAGAGAGTCCAGGGGCTGAAGACGATGTTGCCCCAGGTCCCTCCAGCATTAAAGGAAGTGGCCAACTGGATAGGGAGTTGCCTGACCTCATGAACGCAGGGGATGATCAGTTGCAGACAGGCAATGGCAGTGGCAATGAAGACAACGGATCCCCTCTGAAGAGGAATGGCTGCCTATCCCATCCAATCAGAGAATGGGTCATGGAGAATGTAGTGGAGAGAAGCTCAGAGAAGATCTGCGAGGCTGCTCATGAAGAGCCTTATCCTCCTCACAAGGAACACCTGGCTCAGGATGATTTAGCCAGTGACTGGGGGAGGGTGTGTTCCTCAGGAACAATAATTTGTCTCAGCATGCATTCCCCTAATTTTTGGAAACCTTGACTCGTGGACTTCGACTCATGTTTCAACCTTTGGATTTACATACCTTTCCTTGCAGACTCTGAATCTGGATTATGGCTTACAGACCTTGCTTTGCCAACTCTACATCTGGTTTGTAGACTTAAACTTTCTTCTTGTTTGGGGGCTTGGTTTTGGTGATATGGTTTATATATTTATTTGGGCATACTGCATTATGTGAACCCAGGAATTGTGTTTTTTAAATAATAATAATAATAATAATAATAATAATAATAATAATAATAATAATAATAATAATAATAGCAGAATAGAAGAGAAAGAACTGGAGAAGATAACAAAATACAAAGACCTACAAATAGAAATAGAAAGACTGTGGCAAAAGCAAGCAAGGGTAGTACCAATAGTCATAGGCTCCTTGGGTGCAATCCCAAAACAACTGGAGCACCACTTGAACACCATTGGCATTGACAAATTCGCTATTAGTCAATTGCAAAAGGCAGCCTTATTAGGAACTGCTTCCATCCTGCGACGATACCTGTAATACCATCAAACATCCACATCTGCCTATCCCAGGTCCTGGGTAAGGACTCGATAGGTAGACAAAATGCAAAATCCAGTCTGAACATCTGGCTGACTGTGCGATGATCCATAATAATAATCAGGGCTTTTTTTTTATAGAACACCCAGAACGGAGTTCCAGCACCTTTTTTGGATGGAACCTTGTAGGGTAGGCAAGGCAGGTTGTATGACAGGTGTGAGTTCCAGCACCTTTTTTTTCACGAAAAAAGCATTGATAATAATAATAAGGGTTTAAAGTTCAGTATGATGAATGGATCTTACAATGCATCCTGGAACTCTCTCCATCTTTTTAGTTGCCAAGTCACATATTTGCTGATTAAAATGGGCCTCTTTCTATACATTTTCAACCAAGGCAACAACAGAGCATGATATTTATGCCAGTAGTTTGTATTCTAATTCATTTACATGCCTTTATATGTAAATACTACAAATTATGCAAAATGGTGTTTGTCTGAGACCACCTGTATTGTAGGAATTATCAACTTTCATATTTCATAGAATTTTTTTATTAAGTAGAGGTAAGTAGCTTCAAACCAACTTATACAATACAATCAGACTATATATATATATATATATATATATATATGTATATATATATATATATATATGCTTGAAACTACTTTTCAGATTTTAAATATGAGGTCTAAATTCACTGCTTTGGAATACTCTCCATATTAAAACTATATTACACATTAACAACTCGCACAACAGAAAATTGGTGTATACACACAAATCTATCAGAATTGATAGATTGAATGTTGGATCAAATTTGTTTCTAATAAGTTCTAATTTACATTATTTTTTAATCTGCTTAACTGAAGTGAAACTGTCCTTTGTAAAGTAGTGCTATCTTTTGAAATAATTAATAAATATTCTGTTTAAGCGTTGGTCAATGCATATAATCAAAGGCATTTATAGGGAGGGTCAAATGGTAGAATACCAATACAAAGGGGGAACTTCAATTACATGGGTGTGACTGTCTCTTGACATTTTTTACTTCTCTGTAAGGATGCTTTCATACACCATCTATTATTCCAAATCTTGGAGTAGTTCATTTTTTTCTCCTGGTAAATAGCAATAGCAAACTTCTATTCCACTTCACAGTGCTTTACAGCCCTCTCTAAGCAGTTTACAGAGTCAGCATATTGCCCCCAACAATCTGGCTCCTCATTTTACCAACCTCAGAAGATGGAAGGTTGAGTCAACCTTGAGCTAGTGAGAAGCAAATTGCCAAACTGCAGGCAGCTGGCAGTCAGCAGAAGTAGCCTGCAGTACTGCATTCTAACCACTGCACCACCAGGGCTCTACTTTTCGGAATTACACCAAGTGTTGCATTCCAAAAAGGGCCAAGAGGAAGAAGTGGCTGGGATTAGGCTTAAAGTTAAGTTTGATTTCTTAAAATTAAATTAACATTCTTATTATACCATGTCAATACTTAAATAATAACAATAATGTATGATTTAACATGATAGAAGTACAGTCATTAATACTTTCCCTCTTCTATTATATTAAAAATGACATATAACTGCTGCATCTGAAGTTATATACCTCTGCCCGAAGCTCAACCTTCTCTATGCCATTAAAGACTTTGTCAGATGGCATCAGAGGGAATACCATGCATACTTTGAAGAGAGGAGTGGAAGAAAGCAACTTTAGAATTTCACAGCCTTCTGGCAAGGTCCATGCTGTTTTACAGAACCAACCAAGCAAAACAAACTAACAAAAAATTAGTTAGTTCCTGAGGGAGATCTATGCAGTGATAACAGCAGCTTCAGGCTGGGTATAACATTGTATTGTAGCTGCTGTGAGTGAGATGTACAAACATTTATTTATCAAAAATTAAACCTTGATATGTGCATTCATGATACCACTCCTTGAAAACCTTAGAGACTGGTTAAAGGTTTTTCCTCCTTCCAACTTGTTCCAACCTTCCAGCCAAGTTGTTTATCTGTAGAGATGCTGCACAACCAATTTATATGGCCTGTTGGAGCTTACACACTCCTTAGTGGGCTTTCCTGTAAAAAAAAGGTTGGAGGAGCTGGCTTTTATTTTGCCCACAGACTCATGAAACCCTGTAGAAATTACAGCCTCATGATAAGGATCCAAATTTCCATGAAGCTTAACTCACAAACAGGTTGGAAAATATGTGTTCTTGGTTGGAGGAGTTGGAGGGGGGAGAAGAGAAGCAAGACTATGCATACCTGCACAGTATTATGCATTTATTATGCACAGAATGAGGGGGAGAGTTTAAAGAAGCAGTCACCATTGTAGCCACAATGCTGAAGCCACATTTCTCATTGGATTTCCATACTGCAGAAAAGGGAATATCTGTTCACAGAAACACACATACATTCAGGCACACACTGTGTGTGAGTGTGTGTGCGTGTTTATTTAAATAGAAATGTCTGAAAAGCTGGATTTTGGGTAGTATTGAAACAAAAGTAGAAGAAAAATGCACCCTAAAGCCTTGTTGTCTGGCCTTCACTATTCCCTTCCTGGTGGAAAAAAAAGACAAGAGAGAAATGCTAAAAGAAGGTAAAAAAATTAGTCATTTTATTATGTCCAAGCTAACTTGTGTAAGATTTAAAATTGGTTTTTGTTTTTTTTTACTGGCTTTATGACTTCAGACTAAACTAAGTATTTGTTCTAAGTAGCAGGCTCAGAGGGAGAGGTTTTAAAAGACTTTGCATTGTTCATAGAGTCTCTCAAGCAGAGTAAGGGTGGAATTCCATCTGTTCCATCCAGTTCAGTTCAGTGAACTGGTTTGCTTTCAGTGGTTCACTGGGCTGTGACACTTTGTGGAAATTAGACTAAATTAGAAAAAAGGGGGGAAGCTTTAGATAATCATTTAAGAGGCTGCATGGTAGGATTGCCAGAAAGTCTCATTGCCTCAGGTTTCTCCTTTTTGCCATAAAGGCAAATTTAGCACATTCCATTAAGGATAAAGGATCCTACCTCCCAGATTTTAAACCTGTTAAAACAGACAACATCGTCTTGAAATTAATAGGATCTGCTTCAGTGTAATACGCTGAAGCTAAAGTTTCTCTCTCTCTCTCTTTCTCTGTCACACACACACACACACACACACACAGAGAGAGAGAGAGAGAGAGAGAGAGAGAGAGAGAGAGAGAGAGAGAGAGAGAGAGAGAGAGAGAGAGATATCCTGCATGAACTCCTGGCTGATCCTTTCTCACCTTGTATGGCTGTCCACAGACTATGAGGGAATTAACAGCAAAATTGTGCTTTTGGCAATTTGAATAGAAAGCATGGTGTCTAGCTGATTGAATAAACTTTCATTTTGATTCAATGCCTTTTTTAATCAAGCAAGTCAGAATAATCCACATCCTTTGGCTAACTAGCAAAGCACTTCTCTCTTTTTTAAAAAAAAAAAAGAATCAAATGCCAAATATGAAAGTACATACTTTCTAATAAAAAGTTACACTAAAAATCAGTTGTATGCATAATTACATTGGTATAAATTACATTGATTTAATCAGGGTGCATATCTGTGAAAATATTAGTAACATCTAAACATGTTAGTCCTTCCTTAATCAAATCAGAATGCTTTATCACTGGCAATGTGATCTAGGAAGATTTAACACATGAGAAGCATCTATTCTGTGAGAGCAGCTTCACGATTTCACTTATTTTCTGGCTCATAAGAGCATGATTTAAAATGCACGAATGAGAATTGTAACAGTGAAACATCAGCAAGTGACACTGCTGGGATCTATTTTAGTTATGTAAGTGACAAAGGATTAAATGCCACAGCTACAACCAGGAAAGAAATCTGTAACTCCAAGCACCAATTAGCCTGGAAGAAGGAGAGACATAGCATACATAGCATGTATGCATACATGCTATGTACATAGCATATATGCAACAACAACAGTGTTTATGTTGTGGGAGAAGCAGGAATAAAGGGTTGATTTCATCTCTCCATTGTCCCTAGCAACCATGGCCAATAGTAATGGATGCAGAGAGTTGTGTAGTTCAGCCATAATTGGAGGATCAAATATATTTTATCCCTTGCCTAGAAGCACAACATCCAGCAGTAACAAAAAAATAAATAAATAACTATGGCTTAGATCCAATGCTGTCCATCTGTCCATAGAATGGAGACCATAGGCAGATCACACACCTTTCAAGGTTAGGGTTGGGGTTTGAAAATCTTCCAGATCAGATTTGGTGGGCAGGACAAGAGCAAAGAAGCTATCCTTAAGCATAGAAGCTGACTGGATGACTTTGGGCCAGTCCCTCTCTTTCAGCCCAACTCACCTCACAGAGTTATTGTTGTGGGGAAAATAGGAGGAAGAAGGAGTATTAGGTGTGTTCCCTGCCTTTTACATATTTAAAAAGGCAGGATTAAAAAGAAACTTTGGCATCAGAGCTTTACTAAAGAAGCTCTACTTATTTTTTATTACTTATAAAAAGTCTACTTATTTAAAATAAGGTCTACTTATTTTTTATTACTATAAAATAGTATAGTATAGTATTAATTAATTGTATATGCTGCCCAACTCCCATTGACTCTTAGCAGTGACAGTCCTCCAAGAATGAAATAAGAATTATATTTGGGGGCACTGTGACCAAACCCTTCCATCCCATCAGATGGCAATGGGACCATTAAAGTTATCTTTTTGTTCCTTTGGGTTATTATTGCTTTGAACAGCCTTCCCTATATGTACGTGTTACATTTTCTCAAGACATGACTTGAGAAACGTTCACAAATTATGGTTCTATGTTTGTTTTTATTTTCAAAATAAGCAGCAAAAGGACAAGCATTTTGTTATAAATGTTTCTGTCTTAAATCCATCTTCTTCCTGCTCTTCTATTCTTTGTCTTATCTTTCTTGAATCTATCCCTTTCCTTTTGAAACATTGTGACCATATTGCCCAGCAAAAGTTTCATCTTACTAATAAATTAAAATATAGTAATTAAAAATAAACTTTACATTACAAAAATATGGTAATAAAAATAGCTGTAGCCCAAGTTAATAGAGCTACCTGTTCTTGTAGGCTTTGTTGCTGTCTTCAGATGATATGGGATGTTGACTATTGACCCATACTCAAATGTGGCCAAAGTATAAAATAGTCAGATCTGATGAAACAAGCAAAGTAAGTTTTATTGTATCTAGTTATTCTACCATCCTCTTAGTTGCTTGGAGATCTCTTCTGGAAATGATTGTATAAAAGAGCTAGCAGTTATTTTGCTTTGGTATACCTTACTTCAAATCCAATTCTTTGTGTGACCCAACATCTCATTTTTTAGAAATCACAGCAGGTGGCAGCACTTAGCTGATACTAGTTGATCTCAAAAAAGCTAAGCAGGGTCAAACCTGGGTAATATTTGGATGGGTGCATCCATAAAATCTAAGAGTTGCAAACTAGACTTACAAAGTAAATGAATAAATTTAAAAAAACCACCAGGAGGAGGCAACAAACTAAATGTATGTTATTAAGCTAAGCTAACAATATGTGCTCACTTGAAACTTACTTTATGTCCAGAAAGCTTATTTAGTAGCATATGCAGATGTGCTGGCTAAAGATTATAAGATGCAGATGAATGTAGTACAGACCCAATTGACAGCATATACCAGTCCCTGGATCACAGGCCTACACTTTAAATTCCAGTTGAAATAGTGATCCACTTTGCCATGTTATTAAACTTATCAAACATATCTCACTGGCTTCTGTATGAGACAATTGTGGACTAGAAGAGTCTTTAGCCTGCTCCCCCAAGACTCCTATTATGGTTTATGTTCACACATGGAGAATATATGATTAGAGAGATTAAATTGAGCAAATTGGATAAAATATTTTAGCAGGAAGATAGATTTTAACAGTCTGTAGTGACTGCATAGATTTTTAGCAAATATATTTACATTAAAATGAAAGGCAGTTCATCAGTGATAGTTTTCTCTAAATAATCTTGGAAAATATAAATTACTGTAGAAAAGTGTTTCTATTCACTTGATTTTGCTTTGTTTTTTTTAAAGAAACTAGCACAAAATTAGCAGCTAGGTGTCCAAGGGAATACTAATTACCCAATTTAAATTTAAAGATATATCCACAGTATGCTGCAGATAGAATGCTAAATGTAATTCCTATAAATCATAATTCCTACAGGTACTGGAAGCATGGTGATGGGGACAATTAGGGTTTTTCAAAAAAAAAATCTGAAAGGCACGTACTTCACATTTCTACTTATGATGACCATTCAAAGAAAGAACTGAAATAGAAAATAGATGTTGTAAGACAAAACTCTTTCAACCTCAGTAACATGGATTTCATAAGCAAGTCAATATAATGCTTTTAGCAGTCATATGGAAATCATCTATCCTTGCCTCCTGCCAAGACGTTTGTTGATCCTTATAGACTAGCCCAGGGGTCTTCAAACTTGGCCCTTTTATGACTTGTGGACTTCAACCCCCAGAATTCCTCAGCCAGGCACACTGGCTGAGGAATTCTGGAAGTCCACAAGTCATTAAAGGGCCAAGTTTGAAGAGCCCTGGATTAGTCTAAATCCCTGGGATTTAATTTCTTTCAATTTGTCTCTATTGATTCTTCCCTTCAAATGTCTCTTTCTTTCCTTCCTGCTTTACTTGCAGAACTCCAGTAAAAGTTCTGTGCATGAAAGAGATAAAAATTAACAAGGGCAGTTAATTTAGAAAGATCAAGTGTCCTCCTTTCACTCACCAATTATTTATCTCCGTTATTCCTTTTGCTGCCAACATGGCTCCCAACAAGTATGAAATAGAAAGGCAGATGATGTAGATTGTCATGATCAGATAAATACTCAAGAGTTTTTCCCCATATTTTGACAAACATTTATCATAGCTAATAAAAAAAACCCTCTCAAAAACTGGAGATGAAGATATCAAACTGAAAGACATTTTGCTTTCTGGATTTATCCCAGAGTAGATGGTTTTTGATCTAAGATTATAAACCAGTTTTTGGTATGGTTTCAAAAGTATATCCCTATGCCCTGATTGGTTTGGGATGTTGGGATCATGTCTTATGGGACAAAAACTGATTATAATTATTTGTAGCAGCTGCCAATAACTGCAATTCTACATTATGGTTACAAGAGTAATCTCTCCTGTGGGAACATGGTTTACAAAATGAAAAGAGTTTACAGAGAGGAAAAGATTATTGCCATAATAAAACTGATTCCTGAAATTGTGGCATGATGCCACAAACTTCTCTTCATGCAAATAAATACAGCATATGGGGAGGTTTGCCAGACTATGTTTCCTGGGTGAATAAAAGCTTATGCCAAAAATCATATATGATCTCTTGACAAAAATCATAGCTGGCCTCTTGCAATTTGTGAAACAAATTGCCCAATAGAGTTCTTCTGTGTTGCCTGCAGCCCAGGTAGCTTGCAATGTCCCTCATCAGCTTTTAGTAGGGGAATTTCCCAGTGTTATCTGAAGCTACTAAAGATTAAAACTGGCCTTTCAAATCCAAAGATATGCTCAGTCCTTCAGGGTTTGTCTGATGCCAGTAGTAACAGAAGCTATTTTGCAGGAGTCAATTAATTAATCAGCTCCCAGTAATAGACAACTGATCTACACTGTATCCTCAAGCAGAAAGACATTCAGAAATTGAGAATTCGGTCCATTTGGTAGATGTCTCTTGAAATGGGGAGTATTACACTGGCCCAGTGTCTACTATCCCAAAAATCACAGGTTTCACTTTAAAATAGCTAAGTAAAGCTTATATGTGTGTTACATTCATGTAAAATATGAATGCTAAAGATATACCTGATTTAATGTATATTTAATATATAACTGTAATATATATAGTATATATTAATGCAACTATATAATGTATATAAAGCAAAAGAAAAATGTTTTATACCAAAGAAAGATATGTAGCATCCACTGACATTGTTGGAGGGAGCTTGGGATGAAGAAGCGAGATTTTTTGAGAACCAGCATAACTTCCTGGCAATGTTTGGCTACTGTTTACTCATTAGTAAACCTATCCCAGTTACAGTGTTTTTATTTGAATTTACAAAAAGAGAGAGAGAAATGCATTTACATTTTCCTGCAAACTAGAATGCAGAATATAGTTTTGCAAAGAACAAAACACACACTAATGTCTTTCTTGATGGCATTTTAGAACCCTACTAGCAATTCCAGTCAAGTGCATGCCACTCCTAAAATCTGACTTCAAGGAAGTTAGTATTTACTTCCTGCACAGGATAACTTCAGAAAAGAACTTCTAAATTTTAAAGTTATAAAGTTTCCTTATAACTAAATGATCCTCTCAAATTTGGGACTCCTTTCATTGTTTCTGCATGAAAAACAGTAAAGGTCTGCTCACAGTAATACACCTAAGGTGTGATTGATGGCTAAAGTGAACTGATGCTATTTTATTTCCCATCTCCTGCTCTGACTTCTCTTTAACACTCAGGTAACTGTCAAAAAAATGGACCTAGCTATTATGGATGACAAGGGGTAAATGCCTTCGTGTTGTCCTCCAAAGGTTAAAGTTTACCAGCTGAGTTGGAAGCCACAATCTCCAATAACCATTAATCCACTAAACTCCAGTAGGAGTGAACATATTTATTGCTGTAGTCACTAAAGGGTGAAATAAAGATTAGTTTTTAGTTAGGAACGCAAACCTTTTTAGATCAATACAGACCCACTGCTGGAATCAATCTAAAGTTTTAAATTTTTAGGTAAAGATTTACAGGATTATTTTTTGCACTGTTAATATTCCAAAAGTAAAGGCAGGGAGGGGGAAGAGGAAAAAAGCAGTCTCTGCTACATTATATATTAAATGGAAGAAATATTCACAACTTCATAACTGACATCAACTATGCATATAGCAAATGAGTAAACCATGAGTAGTATGGACCATAAATTTGCCAATAAACAGGTAAAGCCAAAATACATTCATAAACTAACATGATAAAGTATTAGTAGCTACAATTGCCTATTTAAAAATATAAGTAATCAATAAACATTAATAATAGAATTGTTGTTGCATTTCTTTATTACTATGCATATTAAGCATTTCAATTATTTCTACTTAGTTTGATAGATAAATGTATGCATGTGGCTTATATCTGGCCTTGAGAAGAATATAGATTTGCTTTATAAAAATAAAAGTCACTGTTTCTCAGTCAACTGCGAATAGATAGCTTGTTCTACCCCTCTATTGTTCATGTTTAAAGCATGTATGCAATTTATTATGTAATTTCTTCAGATCTGATAAAGTAATTGTCTGGCAAACCATGCAAAGTGTCTGAAGGTGGAGTAGCAAAATGACTTAATAGATCAGTATCTGTAAAGATACTACTAAATCTTTTAGATGTGAGGCAGAACCCACGTTATTGTGAACATTACATGCTCATACATAATGTGGCATTCCATGCATTCAATTCATTGTCTTCAACAAAATCAATGTCAACATGTATTCCTGAACCAAACAGGCATTTCCCAATTACACATGGTATAGATGTGTTTATGTGCACTGTTTAATATTACTGAGAAAAACAAAAGAAAATCATTGCTTGACAAGAAGGCAACTTCTTGCACATGGCTTATAATGTTCTCATATTATAGACTGTAGTATATAGCTTATCATGAATATCAGATAAAAATATATTGTAATCATTTAAGCATGTTTATCTGTTGCTCAATTATTACATAAAATAATCTTCCAACACAACCAGTCAAAGGAGAAACATTCTATTTAGCTCTCTGTCATCCCTGAATATGATCTAACAATGCACAATGTAGCACAATTATATGTTAAACATAAGCAAGTATAGAGTTCAGGACCTATATGGCCCACATTATGGTATTTAATGCTGAAAAAAGAAACCAGAGTATAAAGAGGAATGTATATGAAGTTTTGATGAGGTAGCCCATACATTCAGATGTGCATTGCCTGGACTTTCCTAAGAGGCAAATCAGAAATATTACAATTGAAGGAGCTCCTGGATCCATCACTGTCTGTGGAGACACATGGGAAAGTAGAGTGCCTTTTAGTGGCTTAATTGAGATAACAGCTGATTCATGCAAGTCTTTGAGAGCAGGAATAACTTGGCACCAGTTTGGCATACACTGGTGACCTCAAGGGAAAAAAGCCTTCTCACGTTTGGGGTTCTGGCATGCACAACACCTGTAGTTAAATATTTTGGAAGTTTAGATAAGCCATTCCTGTTCTTCAAGTATTTTATATTTGTTATAAAGTGCTCGTGCTACAGTAAGATAACAGATTTTTTTTCTTTGTTAGTTATTGACATATTTTTAGTGTTTCTTCCTTTTAAAAATATTTTAAACATTATAATCCATATTAATAATGTTGATTATTGGGAGATTTTAAATTATAAGGATATTCATGAATATTTTATTCAGTAGAGCTCATGAGAAGCAAGTGCTGAAAGATGCAATCTGTTTACCAAAAGTAATAAAAGGGCTGTAAATTATTACTGCCTATACTCTCTGCAATTCCTTTAGAACAGGGGTCTTCAAACTTGGCCCTTTTATGACTTGTGGACCAACTCCCAGAATTCCTCAGCCAGGCAGGCTGGCTGAGGAATTCTGGGAGTTGAAGTCCACAAGTCATAAAAGGGCCATGTTTAAAGACCCCTGCTTTAGAAGAACATCAAAATCAGTTAAAGAGATATCTATTTATCTCTTTATATTTTTTTATTTCCTTATGAATTTATAGAACTTTATAATGAAAACATTTACACTATAGAAAAAGTTGGAATTTATTACAACAGAAGAGCATCTAAGCCACATGCAATTAAATCTAGCCAAAACCAAAGAAGTATGTAAAAATCTTTCAGATCCTTGATCACCTCTCTGTTTTTGTAGTCCTACAGAAAAATGTTTCACTTAGTTATTTTGTTTATAGTTAAGTTTTGCAGGATACAGTATTATGAGTTACCCTGAATTATTAATCTTGTATTAACTAATGTTTTGGAAACAGCAGCAAACATTTCCCAGTTATCATCAACAATTGTTCAAAACAAAGCAATAACAGATAGCCAGTGTTTCAAAAGTAATCTTCTCAAAGAGATCAGGTCTTCCTTGAGCTTATAGCCGATCTATCTATTTTTATTCCTTTCAGCCAAAGGAATGTTGAAAAGAAATTGCATAAAGGACTTCGGAATCTTTTCTGTGTGTCCATCAGCAGGATTACTCTCTCCAAACAGGACTGAACAAGACCAAATTTGGTTTGGCAGGAGAAGTTAGAAAAGAACAGACAAATGTTGCTAGAGTTTGTGAAGAAAAAAAAATGAAATGAAAATGAAAAAGGAGAAGCAGTTGGGCAGTGGCTCAGAGAACTTCCAATTCCATTATTAAGTTCTTCCCTTTCTTAGTCTCTTGACTCAGAATGAAGCAGCCATTAAAGCAGGGGTGTCAAACCTCCGGCCTGCAGACCAGTTGCATCATGTGGAGGCTGTGCCCACCCAGCTCCAGCAATGCAAAAAAGTCGCAATACGTTGCGACACATCATGTGACGTGGTGAGTTTGACACCTGTGCATTAAAGGGTTAGAAAAAATTCCAGATTGCTTTCCATATGCAACCTGTCCTGTGCATATACACAAACACATGAAGATGAAACACAATAAAACAGAGAAACAACCTCTACTAATCTACCATGATTATACCATCAAAGATACACCGATACACATACTGCATTAATCCTTAGGGAGAAAGGGAACACATATAAGTAAATAAATGTGGATGCAACACCTGGCAAGAAGAGAAAATACATACATAGGCAATGCATGTATACAAATGCTGATTAGACATTGGGGGAAAAAAGTGCATCCATACAGATACTCACATTTTATTATTTATTTAGTGTATGATGAGAACACGACAGAAGAGAAGTATACACACAATCTACATAATTATATACAAAAACTTCTATGGTGGAATGGGAGTGGCCTCATAACTGGATGTCCAATTCAGTTATCCAGGTGATTGCCTCTAGTGTTGCTTCCTGCAGATCTTCTAGGGCACGGGTGTCAAACTCGCGACGTCATGTGTCGTGTCGCGACGTATCGTGACTTTTTTCCCATTACCAACAATGGAGTGGGCGCGGTTTGGGCGTGATGGATCTGGCCCATAGGCTGGCAGTTTGACACCTTTCTTCTAGGGAAACAGAGAATGCATGTTGTCGAGAATCTTGCACAATATGTTTAATAGTTTGCATATCAGCACCACAATCGCAACAAGGGGAACCTTTCCATCCTCATTGATAGTCATATATCAATGCATCATGAAAAGAGCAGAAATGCTCACACATGGATGCAACAGGTTACCTATTAAAATACACAACTCTTTCCCACGGCAACTGCTAGTGGAATAGATAGAAGAAATTACAGAAACTGGACTCTCTCTATTTCCAGTCCAAGAGAATATCATGTAAAGAGGTTCAGAAACCTGCTGTCAGCAGGAAAACTCTAAAAGTTGACCAGAATCACAACAAATTTGGCATAGTATAAAAGATTAGCCAGAGAACGTTTATGCTAAAAAATGGGTCTGATCCTTTTATGAGTGGAGAAGAAAATCATGTTCCCAAGCTATGATGTTGTTCAAATGGTTAGTATTTCTATGACATTATGAGCTGTCTTGTTCCTGACATGGGTTAGCTAAAGAAGTGTTGCAGAATGTAATTTCTGTGGGGATTTTTACATAGTTATATAATCCTGATGTTTTGGCTATCTGAACAAGATTAATATTAATGTTTGCTTTTATTAGTAACCATACAAACATGTTTATTTTGGAATTATCTTTGTAATGTAAAGTATCACAACTGAAGCCATCAATTCATCACATCTAAGTTTGCAGCTGCCATAGGTCTGTAATTATTTTTGGTCTCTCCTGACCAAAGTCCGATTTCAGCAGATGATTGGATTATGAACATTTCTATAAACTATTATCAATTGCCTAAGCCCTAAGGCAGTGGTTCTCAACCTGTGGGTCGGGACCCCATTTGAGGTCGAACGACCATTTCACGGGGGTCGCCAAACAACGCAGTCTGCCATTTTTTCCTCTTTTCCTTAGCTGTGCTACTCCCTTTTATTTCTATTGGCTTTTGAAAGCCAATAGAATAGACTCTCTTGAATAGAGTCTAATTCTATTGGCTTTCAAAAGCCAATAGGAATTGTCCAGGCTGTCTCTGCCCTGCTGAGCCCACCAAAAGTCCCATTCTGGAAACGGTGCTGCACCAGTTGAATAGTCCTCGACTTACGATCAGTTGGGGGTCGCGGCATTAAAAAGGTTGAGAACCACTTCCCTAAGGCATCCAGGTCCCCCACAGTTTCTTACTGTAATTTATCTTTTTTTAGAGTCCCATGGAAGTTGAACAATTCACTATTTTTAAAGAAGATAACCCAATTTTCTACAGTGCTAAAGAACTATAGAAATTATTTCTCATCTACAATGTTCATATATCAACTAAGAAAGTAGCCAAAATACTTCAGCTATTTCCCCAATGAGATTAAGCCAAGATAGTGTAAATGTTGGACCCAAATATGCACAGACTGGATATTTTAAGCTTTAATTCTAGTGTATTGTTGTTTTATTTTATTCATAATTTCCTACACAGAAAAAAGCAGCTTTAGGAAGTGGGGCAATTATGCACAGTAAGTGGAGCAGGATTAGAACTTCCCTGTGATCGACACCCCATCAGTTCTGAGGCCCTTGGCCAATGAAATTCTATAAAAACTCAATACCATTGCAAGGGTTTCTATCAGTTTGTTCCACACTGGGTTGGGGGTTTTTTATGTGCCTTTCTCATTTACTTAGTTTACACTGACTGTATTTTTAAATTTATTCTTCTAATTAAAAATATTTAAACATTGAAAGCATTTTAAGTACTTGCATTTGCAAATCAAATTGACAATATTTAGATACATTTCCTACTGGAAAAAGTCAATAATTCCACTTCTTCCCTTGTATTTCCTTGTATTGATATATTTGAAATACTCAGATTTATTATTATATAGATTTATTTTTA
Source organism: Crotalus tigris (assembly GCF_016545835.1). Taxonomy (NCBI): domain Eukaryota; kingdom Metazoa; phylum Chordata; class Lepidosauria; order Squamata; family Viperidae; genus Crotalus; species Crotalus tigris. The sequence continues at coordinate 4,576,472 of NW_024100678.1, forward strand.
CCATAAATCTATATAATTTTTAATTTTAATTTTTTTTAGTTTGCTGGCTCCATGTTTTATCTATGACTTTGCAGGCAGTGATCTACTTCCCTAGTGTTCTTTATAGACATTACATTATGATAGTCTGTTTCAAAAGCATTTGAAACAGGTTTAAATAAGTTTATCAAATAAACTTAAGAGATTTTGAAGCAAGTCTACATTGAAGACTATATAATGTTTCCAGTTTTACAATAAACCAGGCTTTTTTATTAGTACCCACATAAAAAATGCTGTATAAATTAAGAGGAATTTCAAATATTCTACAGGAGGGGTTTTTTTTTTTTGACAATTCTCTTTTTTTCTCTCCCACCATTATGGAGTGGGATCAACCATTTAACCTGATGCAATTCCACTTCTGTCTGGGATAATATTTAGTTTGATGGAGATTTTACCTTCAATTTAGCACAGCTGAAGACATTTTATATGGAAATAAACTTGCACAGCAAAACTTCACATTTCCATAAGACTAACAAATATTTACAACAAAGGGGGATAGTAATGTCTTCTTCATTTGCAGTTCCACATATAAATTTTTGTAAATCATCCTGGGGAAAAAGTTCAGCCTTGTAGCATCTTACTGAGCAAATATTGGTGGGTAAAAACACTCTAAAACAAGTTTACTTGCCATAAATATATTGACCTCAATAAAGCTTATTTTTTGCGGGTACATTATTGGTTCTATTGGTTTCTTGAAGCTTTGATGAAGAATAGGAAGCAGCAAAACCTGCAAAGGCTAGATCTCTCCTTTGAATATTATCCAGTGAAAGTAATATGAATACAAATTCAAGAAGAATAAATAATATAGTCAGAAAAAAATAATTGTATTTGCACAATTTAAATAAAATAATTTGAAAATATTAAGAAAGTTATTTGCCCCAAAGAGCCCAAAAATGCTACAGAATTATTTATTTCACAAAACTAGAGATTCTGAAATTAATAGTCATTCAAAAGTGATTTTTAACTGTACTGTAAATCTTGGCCTAATATGTAAATCTTTGGTGTCACTCAAGAGTAAGACAGTCCAGCTATATTTAACCCTTAAATTTATGAACATAAACTACTGATGCATCATTAAACACAAGTGGCATGACATGAAAACCTTTATGACCAAAGAAACTGTCTGGAGGATAGTCTGGTCCTTGTGAGGAAGAATAATAGGAGCTTGGGCTCTTCCCCATTCCCCTTGCACTATGCCTTCCCAGTTCCTGTCTTGCTTTGCCTTCCTTGTTCTTCCTGGAAGCCAAAACAGAAATGGCTATGGAAAGAGTAATGCTGCAGGGGGGCAATTGGATCCCTGCAGATCATTGAACCCCCTCAGGCTCTTCCCGCATGCAACATTGATTGTTTATCTACAAAAAACCCGATCCCTTTTCTGCTGGAGAATACCACTTTCTGACCACTCTATTGTGATCCAGCCTCAGCCTGCCTCAGCAGCAGGCTTGCTCCAGGATGAAGGCTCCAGTGAAGAACATCTTCCATAAATGGTAAATACCTTATCTTGGAATTTGGACAGAGATTATTTGTGGATGGACTTTTAGGGTTTTTTGTTTTGTTTTTACCTTAGGTCTTAATCTTGGGAAATTTTATTTTTATTTTGGTGTTCTGCTTCTTTACAATACTCTGGGTTGTGCAATTGAAACCCATTTCAGCTAAATAGCAAGGAATAAATACTAAAAAAAATGCACACACCATATTATGTGATTCTCAATAACTTATATAAAAAGGAATGTATTACTATTTTAAGATCTGTAAGCATGTTATATTTGCTGCAAAATCAAAAAAACCCAAATACTCTAAAGCAATAGCACTTAGACTTATATACCGCTTCACAGTGCATTATAGCCCTCTCTAACCAGTTAACAGAGTCAGCATATTGCCCCCAACAATCTGGATTTTCATTTTACCAACCTTAGAAGGATGGAAGGCTGAGTCAACCTTCAGCTGGTCAGGATCAAACTCTGGCAACGTGAGCAGAATTAGCCTGGAATACTGCATTCTAATCCCTGTGCCATCATGGCACTAATTCAACTATTTACAACTATATTGGAGCAGATAAACACTATACTTTGGAGACTTACTAACATAATCATATAGACAATACTGTCAGCAATGGTCCATCCTTCCTGGTCCTAGATAGATAACCTTTTATTGTCTTTTTTTTTTTTACTGTGGGCACATTGGCATACATTAAAAATGAAATTTTGTTGCTTGCTCTCAAAAGTGTACACATACATAACACACATTTAAACATGTTATATACAACATATGTATAAGTCTACACCCTTACATATAAATAACATATAAATATTAATCACTGTCCATCTTGAATACATAGTGGAAAGAGGAAGCTTTAGAATTCACAAGATTAATACTGTATGGAACAAAACGGTGACTAAATATGGATGTTCTGTTTCAGATACCACGAAGCCTCCTCCCAGAAGGTAACAAGGAAAACAGGCTGTGAAGAGAATGTGTAATGTCCCAGACAATCTTGTAGACCCTGCTCAAGCAGTGCTTATATGCTATGTTCTGGCTGGAAGGGAAGGAACTGCCAATAATATTTTCTGCCATCCTCACCACTCTCTGTACCACCTTCCTGTCTGAAGCAGTGATGCTTCCAAACCAGACTGTAATGCTGTATATAACAGGATGCTCTCAATTGCCCCTCTGTAGAAAGTGTTAAGGACAGGGGAAGGAAGATGTATTCTCATGCGACACAGAAAATGCAGGCACTGCTGTGTCCACTTTACCAGTGTCTTGCTGTTGAACGACTAAGCCAGCCTACTCGTTAACTGCATACCCAGAAATTTTATGCTGCTAACCATCTCCACAAGTGAATCATTAACACACAGAGGAGTGTGGCTGTGCCTGCCTTTTCTGAAATCATCCTGCCATCACCTATGGATTAGAGCAGAGCTTCCCAGCCTTTCTGGCACCAAGGACCAGTTTCATAGAAGATATTTTTTCCATAGACCAGGGTGGGGTGGGGGACGGTTTTGTGTGCAACCTAGATCTTGCATATGCACAGATGAAGTTTCACTCGCTTGCATGGCCTGGTTCCTAACAGGCCACGGACCAGTATCAGTCTGCAGCCTGAGGGTTTGGGACCCTGGGTTAGACAATTCCCCAGACCAGATTCTAAATATAAAAGTCAAGCTGTAGAGAAGAGGAAGAATTATTTTTAAAAAATGTTCACCACACCATTCTATAGGTAGTCATTTCCTATAACTTAGTGCAGAAATCCACTTAACTCTGGGCTATTGAGCATGTTTGGAGTTTTAATGCTTAATCAGGTGCAACAGGTGGGAAGGGGGCAATCCCCCCAAAAAAGAACAGAAATCAAAATCAGATAGGGGCTAGAGGCTGGAAGTTCCTAAAAGAGAGGTCTGTCGGCACATTGGCACCAACAGAAGACTCCAGAAGTTATGACTAGAGCTCCATGTCCAGCAAAAACAAATGTCTTGGTAAAGAGATCAGACAAAAAGAAAATCCTGGGCAACAAGTTCCAGATGTCCAAAAATGTTTTAGCTAGAGTTCTGTAATTACTGTAGTACTGAGTTTTCCCAAAAGTAAGACCTACCCCAAAAATAAGCCCTAGCTTGATGGGAGTGGGTCTAATATAATCCCTACCCCAAAAATAGTGCAAGGCACACGCCTAAAATTCAAAGTAGAGTGGGGGTGAGGGGTGGAGCTTAGCATTGCAGCCAGGTCTCCTATGGATTGACACTTGCCTCGCCGGAAAGAACAGCTTCATTCTGCATCTGAGAATGGAGCTTGGCCTGCATTTCACAGGGGCCTTTCTGGAAGGCCTGTGCAGCTGAGAACTGAGCTACGGATTGAATCCATAGCTCATTCTCAGCTGCAGATGCCTTCCGGAAAAGCCTCAGTCTGTGAAATGCAGGCTGAGCTCCATTCTCAGATGCAGAATGAAGCTGCTCCTTTGACCACATAAGAAATGGACTGGCTGGTTGGAGCTATTGGTGCTGCCGCTGGGAGGTGAGTGGAAAAGATACACACAGCTCAAAAATAAGCCCTGGTGCCTTTTTGGGAGGCAAAAAACCCCATAAGAGTGGGTCTTAGTTTGGGGAAAACACGGTATCTAATTGTCATGCTTCCCATGGCAAATATGTAGTATCTTCTATTGAGATTTGCAATTTCAAGAGGAAAGGCTTTTTAATTCTTCACTTTAGCACTATTATGCAGGGAAAAAAACTCCTTAAAAAGGTTTGGAAAATAATTATAAATTCATATGAATAATATAAATAATAGGTAAGCTACTTCTCAGAGGCAGGAAAGAACACAGTCATGGAGCATTTTTATTTGGCAGGAATTTATCATCAGTACAAGGTATAACATCATTTAGCATCACCTTGTAGTCCAGTAATGCAGATTTTCCTAATCTCATTCGTTTCAAAATGTGTCAGACTAAACTACTATCACCACCTTCTGAACAAGGACTTCTGTTTGCAGATGACAGGAACAGTTTCCCATCATAAATGAGTTGCATCACAGTGGGGAAAGTTGCTAGAGTTTCATTTGGATTTCAAGTATCTATTCTGTCACTTGATTTGATAGACTGGTGTAAAGAAATGAAACAAAGGAGAATCATTATTTCTACAGTATTGTCAAAAAATGTTATGGATGTCTTTCCATTTAGTGCGTCATTTCAAGATTATATGTGACCCCTTTGAAAAACATTGTGTTGTGAATCTCATAACAGTGCCTTCAAGATGTGAATTGTACGTTCATCCTGGGTTCATGATCCCATTTACACTGCAGATGAGAGACAGTGTATATCAAAATAAATGTGACCTGATTTGTAAACAAAAGTAGCAACAGTAATTGTGCAAGTGCAGTATAAAACCTTACATTTTTTAGCAGAAAAGACACTTATGATGGCTGAGATATGTTTAAGTATTAGTAGCTCAGGTTGGTAATTGGGCTATTGTTTGATCTCCAAGCCTGGTGATTTGGCTGCAAACGTTTTGTATCCATTCAGGAGGACATCTTCAGTGTGCTTTGAATTGTGCTCATCTGTCAGAGTATTGGCCTTTAAATAACTTTTTGTATGATGTAAATTGGTATGGTGTTATTTGTCCGGATGTTTCTGAGTCATGGTCTGGTTTCTGGCTGCTTGATTGGCTGGTTGTTGTTGCTAGGCCATAGTCAGTGGTGTTTAAGTATCATTTGTGTGATGCAAATGGTGTTTGTTTGGTTGGTTGCCTCTGCACCATGGTCTGGTTTTGGGTTATTTGGTTGGTTGGCTATTGTTGAGACGTAATCCAATTTCTTGGGGGGGGGGTTGGTTTTTACGGTGCCTGTTTGTTCATTTTAAATGCTGCCTTCAGGATTGTGGTTGAAGTAGTTCTTCCATTCTCAGAGGTTGGTAGATTGGGCCGATGTCAATGTGTCTGTTTATTGACTTATTGGTGGAGAACCAGGCTTTGAGGAATTCGCTTTCTCTCGATTTTGCTTGGATTACACCTGTGGTCCCAGTTAGATCAAGCTTGTGTACTTCTGAGTCTTCATGGACAGAAACAAGAGATAACGGGTCATGTCTTTTTATAGCTTTCTTCCTGCTTGGCACATTGAAGATGTCCCCCAGAACAAAACGTTTGCAGCCAAACTTATAATGACTACCCAGTATCTGTTTTTTAGGTATATATCCACATGAGTGGAAGTAATGGAGCAATTGCTGGAAATGAGAGAAGTTCTCTACATTACTTTGTTTTCTTGGTGAATAGTTACTGAGTATAAAAGAATTACAGTAGCATTTAGTGGACATTTAGCCTATGTCTTTTGTTGGTAAAATTTTAAAAACCTAACGTACATGGTTGTTCCTCATGTTGAATGATAGTTCTCTGGATACACAAGAGGAAAACTGTTGCTCAGCTGAATAGGCTAGAAAATTTTGGCACAATGAAAATCAATAACTCATAGGATATAATACTATATGTACACTTTGTGCAAAAAAAAATTAGGCTAGATATATTTTACAGAATATGAAAGCAGTCTATGGTCTATATATGGTCCTTGCCACCCTTCTTTTCAGTTTGTAGAGACCACTGAGATTGTAATGCTGGAATGTGGTGACAAATCAACATAATATTTCCATTTTTCCAGCCAGAATCAAGAAAAATGGCAAACAAAAAAACCCACAAACCTCCAAAATGAAATTAAAAATTGACCCCATTCAGTAGAATGACAGTGATAATATCCTTCTTAGTGCAAAAAATTACCTGTGCTGTTCTATAACCTGAAAAATGGAAATCTATACATTATACATACATTATACATATATTATACATACATACATACATAATTTGCATAATATCTAGGTTTTATATATGTAGTCTATTTCCATAGAATATATGGTGAACTCACAAGCAATAACTCATTTTCCCAGAAGGTAATGCTGAGATTTCATAATTCCAAGAATGCAGTAAAGGATTTACTATATTTTACACATCTCTTAAAATTAAATATTTTCCAGTATTAGAATGTTTTAATACTATTAAGTTTACTAATAAAGTGATCATCTATCACTTTTGCTGTAGAAGTGGTAAACATCTTAATAAGTAGCACTTTATGCTCTTAATTTGACACAACATGGCAAGTGATAGCAAATATGTCAGATTTGGTCTTATGAGAAACAAAAAGATTTTGTGCCTCTGTATAGACACACTAGACCAAGTGGTATATTTATCAGGTTATACTGGGTGGAAACTATAGTTCAGCATAGATGCCTGGCAGCAGGCTGGCAAAGGCTGATGTCAACTAAGGCCAAAATTATCAATGCAATTAACCCAAAACATTGGATGTTTTAACAAGAGCCATTTTAGAGAAAGCAAGATGTAAATTATATTACAAAATGTGTACAGTAATTTGAATCATTTGACATCAGCAGTATTTTTATGGTATTAGTGACCTCATCACAAACAGGGTCTACCCGTTTCCTTTATAATTCAACTTCCAGCTGGTTTCCTCCTCTCAGCATATACTTTTGCATCATCTGCAAAATAAGGAGAAAATAAGGACATCTTTTCATCTAAAAATCTTGCTTCAAATTCTTAAGATTTTTTATTCCAAACTTCCTCTGAATTGCTGGTCTTCAGCTTCCTTTAACTTCAAGGTTGTATTTTCTTTTTGAGTGACTGGAAATTTGACCACAGAGCTGTAAATCTGGGAATGTAATGTATCATGAGATCAATTGTGGAGACCCTGCCCTCTGCTTGAGTTCCTGTTCATAGAAGGAATAGCCAACTATAAAGCAACTAGGGGGGGGGGGAGGAATGTGTTCCTCAGCAAGAAGCTTAACTATCTCCAGATCAATAGAAAAGTTGAAAAGCTTTGTTTGGTTAAAGAATAGCCATCTCCCTATTTTTCAAGTCATCTCCTGCACTGCAGTCTCTAGACTCCAAAAGAAATCTGACAATATGCTAATCTGATAATAAAAGTGACTTCTGATCTGTTATCTGTTCAGCTGACAGTGAAGTACAGAGATGGTTGTCTAGCCAGACAAAATGATAGAGAAAATATGCTTTCAAACAAGGGCATAAATCTCAGATGGCACAGATGAACTATTAAAATGGAATAGTTATAGTACCAATACTATGCACTAGCCTCATTTTACCTCTATTCCTCCATCTTTTCCTTTCACAGATGCATGAACGAGGATGTACCCTGTCAAGCTAATAACATAGAGTTAAGAGGGTGGCAATATCTCTTCTACCTAGATCAGAGTTTCCATCACAAGGGAGGGGGCATAAAAAAAATGGCTAGTATGAATCTAGGAGCATATTGTACAGGCACCAAAGTTTGCATATTGCACTTGGTGCCTGAAGATCATAAATCTATGCATGAGAAAGATGTAGTGGAAATTTTTTGGGGGGGATTAGAGTTTATTTTTGTCATCTCTGTGAGACAGCTACTCATTCATCCAGATCACAGCTAAGAAAAAAAGCTGGTCACAGAAATTAGCAGTTTCAGCTCAGCAGCAAAGTCGCCAGCCTGTGAAGGCAGAGAGAAATTGACTAATTAGCAATGCGCACTAAAACTTGACGGTTCTTTATAGAGAGAGAGAGAGACGAGAGAGGCAGAGGAAGGGAAGGGGGGTCGCTTTCTCCCCTTCTTTCTTCCAAAGATGTTTGAAATCGCAGTCATTTACGCTCGACAATTTTTACAATAGCCTTGAGCCATAATTTTGCGAGTCTCTCCAGCATCCATCCCCCTGTATGGTCTCTCTCCACTGGCCATGCACGACCGTTTCTCTCCCCAACCGTGGATTTCCTATTACTCTCGTTACGACTCACTGAGCCCCAGGCCCAAGGATAATGATGTGTTGTTTCTTGGTAGCATAATTTGTCACACGTACATTTTTTCTTCTTCTTCTCTTGCAGAAAGCTCTGCGCGCTCTCTCTTTCTCTCTCCCCTTCTCCCTCTCGTACATTTTCTTGCTGTTGCTAATTCATGGTGATCAAATGATGTACGACAAAATAAATTGTAAAGAGTGACTGCTTGGAATTGGGAACAAGAAGGTTTTTGTTTTTGTTTTGAAGGAGCAATCAAACCTTTAAAAAGGAAGGACAATTGATTTTTTTGGGGGGGAGCTTAAGTGAACCTTTACTTTGGCAGCTGGTTGTGAAGCAGGTAAGTTTCTGGCCTTCGGTCTAACCGCCTTGGCTGTATTTTCTTGTGGCTTGTTTATTGTCGTGAAGACGATGTATGCGTGTGTGTGTGTGTATGCGCGCGATTTCTGTGGACGAGAAGTACGGAGGGGGCACTTGTATTACACACACGTCTTTGGAGAATAAACTCGAATTGTAAGAAATGGCCAGAGGAGGAAAAAAGGGGAGGGAGAATGGGAGGTGTGTATATGTGGATGGAGGAGAGGAATGACCAGATCCACTTAAAGGGAGAGGCTCTTGGAGGTTTCTTAAAACCTGACTGCTGGGAGGGAAGGAAAGTAGCCGGGGAAGGGGACTCCCCCGGTCTTAGGAGAAAGCGCGGAGCGCAAGCACTGCCGAAAAAAAGGGGGACGGTACAATGGAAGTAGCAGTCCTCGCTGGAATCCTGCAGAGGAGAGGCGGCGGCGGCGGCACTTGCTGTGCTGTGGGGGACTCCGCTCTCTCCGAGGCGGGCTAAAGCCACCGCGGGTCCCTTTCCCCTCGCCACTAGCAGGTGCAACTGGCAGCAGGTCTTTAAGGCTCGTCTTTTTCATTCCCCGCCGCCTTCGCCCTCAGAGTCCCGCGACTTTGGCAGGGGCGCTCTGGCTTCCGCTTTCTCGCGGCGCAGGGACACTTTCCCGCCTGTATTTTCCTCCTCCTTTTTTCCCAGTAGCTCCCAGGCCCTCCGAGCTCGTCCCCCCCCCCCCCGAACTTCCCAGAGTTGCCCGAGTTAAAGCCCCGCCGCTTCTCACCCCGAGGAAACCAAGCCCGTACAAAATTAGCACCGGAGGCAGAGGCGACTGGCCCGCCCCTCGCCCCTTGCCCAGTGTAATGCAGCACGCGCGAGAAGGTCTGGCCAAGAGTTCGGTGCACGCGGCTGCGCTCCCCCTCGCTCGGCACCGAAGAACCTTCCCCTCCCTCTTTTCACGTACTGCTTCGAGGCGAAGCGTCTCTCGCTCTGCAGAAACAGTGGCTTGCAAAGGCGGGAAAGGCGCAGTTTGGGGGGAAAGGGGAGGGGCATCCGAAGGGGGCAGCTCAGTCAGCTTGGCTCAAGTGATGGCCTGGCTCTGGACTTTGGAAGGACGGGGTGGCTTCTTTTTCCTTTCCTTTCCGTTGGGTCATTGGGTAACCGTTCTGCGAGCTTTCACAGCTTACGGAACAACAACCCCAAACTCTCCTCTCTCTCTCTCTCTCCCTCCCCGCCCACCTTCCGCCTTTCCCCTTGCAAGGGAAATGCCCCATTGCAAATTAGACAGCAGCCTGCTCGCAAGTGGCGCGCGCGTCTCGGTTTCTAGGCGGAAAGAAAGTAGTTGCCCGCAACCCCCCACCCACTTTGGGGAGGGAACCCGTCTCGCCTGCCGATGAAGGACGAAGCCCCTTGGCGGGGGGTGCAGAAAATGTCATGCAGCCCGAAGGCTGCCGCGATGGGGGGAAGGGGACGGCTGGATAGGAAGCCTCTCGGCTTTTGCAAGTCGGATGGGCAAGCCAGGCCTGTAAAGCTCCATGTTTATTACTCTGTGTGCCCCCTCCCAACCACTCATTTCTCCTTATTCCCCCATCCCCGCCTTGCCCCTCTTTGCCCAGGTCGGAGGTGGGTTTCCAGTCAGGTGCGCTGAGGCTGCTCGCCATGTCACGGTCCGGGGACAGGACGTCTACCTTCGACCCCAGCCATAGCGACAATCTGCTTCACGGCCTCAACCTGCTGTGGAGGAAGCAGCTCTTTTGCGACGTGACCCTGACGGCCCAAGGCCAACAGTTCCATTGCCACAAGGCCGTGCTGGCCTCCTGCTCCCAGTACTTCCGATCGCTCTTCTCCAGCACCGCCGGTGGAGGAGGTGGGGGAGGCGGAGGCGGCGGCGGCGGGGGGAGCGGGCTTAATCACCCCTTGGGCGTTGGACCGGGAGTTCAGGACGGCCTGCTTCCGAAGGAGCAGCAGCAGGAGGAGCCCGGCACGCCCTCCTCCTCACCGGAGGACAAGCTGTTGGCCAGCCCTAGGGCCATCAACAACCTGGTGTTGCAAGGCTGCTCGTCGATCGGACTGCGACTGGTGCTCGAGTACCTGTATACAGCCAACGTGACCCTCTCCCTGGATACGGTGGAGGAGGTGTTGTCGGTCAGCAAGATCCTGCACATCCCGCAGGTCACCAAGCTGTGCGTTCAGTTCCTCAACGACCAGATTTCCGTGCAGAACTACAAGCAAGTGTGCAAGATCGCAGCCTTGCACGGCCTCGAAGAGACCAAGAAACTGGCCAACAAGTACCTTGTGGAGGACGTGCTGCTGCTCAACTTCGAGGAGATGCGCGCCCTGCTAGACTCGTTGCCTCCCCCGGTAGAATCGGAGCTGGCGCTCTTCCAGATGTCCGTTCTGTGGCTGGAGCACGATCGGGAGACCCGCATGCAGTACGCCCCGGACCTCATGAAGCGCCTACGCTTTGCCCTTATCCCGGCTCCGGAGCTTGTCGAGCGGGTCCAGTCGGTGGATTTCATGCGTACGGACCCAGTCTGCCAGAAGCTACTTCTGGACGCCATGAACTACCACCTGATGCCTTTCAGGCAGCACTGCAGACAAAGTCTGGCCAGCAGGTAAAAAAGAAAGGGGGAGGCGGCGGAATTCAGCAGAAACCTAGTATTTCACAGGACATTAACTAAGTATATATGAAACATAAAGTTCAAAAGTTGACTTCAGCTGTAAGCAGTTAAGGGAGTGCCTGAAAGGGACTTGCTGAGTAGAGTTAAGGGTGGGGTGTATGTACCTCCCATAGGTATTGTAGGAAAATAGAAAACAGCCAAAAATACATTCTGGCAACAATAAGAGATATATAATAACTTAAGTAACAAAAAGAAACAACAGGGCAATTGTTACTTCATTGCCTTTGAAAATTGTAAGTTGTTATTTGGTGAGTTTGATGATTGAAAGTTTTCAGGATTGGATCAGAATCTACTATTTTTGACAATAGGCTTATCCTTAATGCAACACTTTTAGAAAGAAGTTTCTGAAGAACAACCAAAACGATTACCAATGCATTCCTATCTCCCTTTTTCTGGAAGAGGTGCTGTTTGGGTATTGGAAAAAAGCAAGTTATGGAGTCCTTTTAATTATAGGGCTTATTAATTTGGGAGAACAGGAAAATGAACCATTGGAGAAGATGTATAAGAAAAACATCCTTTTGAGAGCAAAGAGAGTAGAGGGGGAGACACCCCTAAATAACATATTGTAGTGTTCTTCAGACTCTGTGTTGTTAGATGGAGTTAAAATGCCTTGTCCATCCAACTAGTTTTAGAGGAGCTGTGTACAATACAGCAAGTAAGATTGGTGATAGGGGAAAGTGAAATGTGCTGGATAATTCAGTAGACATCTCTTAAAATACAATATGGGAAGAAAATTAGATGGGCAAGCAGCCATGCCTTGGTACCATTAGTTTTAAATCCCATTATGAGCTCCCTGGGTTCTCTGGGCCTTTTCTACTTAGAATTAGTGTTTTGCTAGTTCGTTTTCTGTGACCACAAAAATAACATATGTAAATATTGTGTTTAGTTACCAGAACACGCAATTAATTATGGTCTCCTACCTTTTTTCCAGTTTAACATTTTGCAATTAAAATTTTAAAAAGCAATTTAGAAACGGAGTAGATTTTAATGCTATGGTCTGAGTTTATATCTTATAATCAAATTATGTATATACTAATACTAGAGAAAATGAAATAATCCCTGTTGTGTTGGAAAAATTGAAGTATGTCTATGATATCACAAGAATTTCCCTTTAAGTGAGTAAAGCTGTGAATATAATATCAGTGGAAAGTGTCTCATACAAAATTTTAAACAAGACAATTTAGGACATAAATTTACAACATAAACAGAACATATAAATAATGTTTCATATTAAGTAAACAAACTAAAAGTTTGCATATATCTTAAAACTTTTACATTTTTCTATACTAAGCAATACTTTCTGACATAATATGTCAGGAAATAAATCAGATTTGTAGTGTTTTGAAGTGTATTTTGTTGCTTTGCATAGAAGAACTTATACAAAGTTTCAGTAAGTGATACCTGAAAAATTTCTCATGTTCCTTTCTTGAGGGCTTTTTTTAAAATATCCAACTGTATTATGAACTATTGTGTATCTTGGGGGCTCATTAGGTTATCTCTGGGATAAAATAGCTTTCCCATATGGTGACAAATTGTGGTGCTTTCCTTAGCTTGAATTCTGTGCACCACCTGTGACATGATGGGTCTTTCCTTGAGGTGGATTACCGAGATACCAGATTGTTTGGTTCAGTGCAAATACCTTCCAGCTTCATTGGTCCATATCATTTGAAGGATGTGACTTCTGAATGTTTACAAGTATCAAAAATAGTGATACTGGCCTTACTTTGCTGTCATCTTACTTCATCCTGGATGGAATCTACTATCCAGTTTTCTGGACAGTAGCCCCATTAAATTCAATGATATTTGTTTTCAAGAAAACATGCATAGGTTTGCATTGCATTACTTTTTATATCAATAAATATATTCAGAATTGGATATAGAATAACTTTGGACATATTTAGAATATTAAAACAAAGGAATTGCTGTCATATAAAAAAACCATGTTATTCTGACTAACTCTGATATTCTGATCTTATCTTAATGGTAATATTACTCAGCTTTATCACTTTGATTGTTAATAGGCCTAACCATGCCACTGTGCTGAATTATCACACATACATAAAAAGAATAAAGAACAGATGAAGTATCATAAGACACAGAAAAAAGTACATATACACTAAAGAAGGGTGTATGTATATGTATATATATATTTAATTTATGCTATATGATTTTGTGACAGCTGTGACTGACCTCTTAACACTCAAGAGTCTTAATGATACACAATGAAAAACTGGGGCATAAATGTTTAAAAATAAAAAGCTCTTAAAATTTAGCATTAAATAGAAGAAATATTTTAGAAAATATGCAAATATTAGAGATAAGATTTTAATTTGTGTAAAGTTATGAAAGTATAGTGAATTAAGTTAAATGAACACAGTGAATGATTTTTAGATACCTTTATTGATTTCTGGAGGAAATAATAACATTGTAAATTAACATGACAAAAAATGCAAGCATTGGGAAGTAATACACAAATATGATTCTTTTCTACTTTCTGGTAGTTTTGGGTACTAAGAGGTGAACAGTGGAATGCCATAAATAACTTCTTGCTGTTCAAGAGTAAAGAAACAGAATTAATTCATCCACTCTTAAATTAGCATTTAATACAAACTCGTATTTCCTTTAATAGGGCTGTCTCAGGCCTTCAACGTATTTGGTAACCATATTCCTTATTTGCTTAAAATAACACCTTTGTTTCTAGAACACTACTTGTGTAGTGCATAGTACATAGTTGCTTTGGAATTTGTAGTAACTGGCTATTTTAAACTGTTATATAAGAAAGCAAAAATAAATAGCAAAAATGTGAAAACACTTATAGTACAAAACTGATATTTTTATAATAACTATGTTTAAATGACATTTAATTTGAAGAAATGAGCCCATTATTAAATTTCTTTCATTTTAAATATTAATATTAGAGTTTATTAAGATTAGAGTTTCAGACTTAGAATAAAATAGCTTCTTTGATAGCACATTAATATGTATGCACATTGTATAACTTGTTTAACAGCAAAACAAAAAACGAAACCTCTACTAGCATTTTTGAAAACATTTTTAATAAAGTGAAATTGAAAAAAACTTGCTCAGGTTTTAAACACTGAAATTAATAGGAATTCATTCTAAAAATACCTAAGAAAACTGTAGCTATGTAAAGTGCTAGGTGTTCTGTATTCAGTCAGTAAAGTGTTAACTTTTAATTATATGTACATTTCATTCATTATTTAAAACTTTAAAATGAGTTCTTTTTTTAAATGATGTTTTTATTTGTATGCTTACATTCAAATGCTGTAATTATAGTTGTATGCAGGGTGGACTAGTTCCAACAATAGAAAACTGGAACGTGTCTTTGCCCTTTACTGTCTGTATCCAAACTCTAAGACCCATCTTGGAAAATACTGCTCTGGATGTTTTCTATTGAAGATCTTGAGCTTTCCATTACTCTCCCCAGGGTGGCATGTCTAGTGCCTATAACCTTTTTGACTTAAAGCAAAAACTTTTTGTGTTCCTGTTAATTCTAGTGTATTCATGTTTTGTATTTAATTTTGCCTTTCATTTTTTAAGGTAATATTATCACTAGTTTAGTTTGCCCTCTAACTGATTATTTAAGTGCTACTGTTTTAAGGCTTATAAATGTATTTTGTAAAGCTATTTTTGCTTTTGTTTGGAGTCATTTTATGCTATTTTCAATATGACTTTTTACATTGGTTTTAAATTATTTATATATACTATTTTAGGAACATTTCTAATCACAAACTGGAGAATGAATTCAGTTGAAATTAGTATGGTACAAATAGAACCTATCACAAGATGAGTACTGTGGTGCATGTCTGATTTACCCTTTGTTCCTGATTCAGTAAGTGCTAACAGCCTTGCTTCTGCGCACTGATCTTGCTGGTTGAATTGAAAATCTGGTTTTATGGTTGCAGTTTTGGAAATGGCAGTTTTATAAGTTTTCCTTTAGCCAGAAAGAACTTGTTTAAGAAAAGGGGTTCTGAAGAAATAGCTTGCTACATTAGAACTATGTGAAGGATTGCTTAAGTTGTGTTTTGTTGAATGCCCACCCTATCCCTTAAAAAAGATTTCTTTAGGAGAAATTGGTCTAGGAACTACAGAGGGCAGACAAATGATGTCACAGTATGATTGACATTATTATGACTTCTGCTGAATACCTATGCTCAGAAAACAGGTAAAAGTATAACTACATTTTTATCCCTTTAATGAGAGTAGGAAGCCAGTCAATCCATGCAGCTTTAGGCTGTTTTCATTTACTGACACACTAAACATAGCACGCTTGTGCAGAGTGGGCTTTAAAGCAATTTTTTTCATGGCCAGCTTATTGCAAGCAGCATACCCTCATTTGTAAAGCATTAAGTTAAGCTCACTATGTAAATAGAATACTCTTGACATTTTTAGATCTTTAGAACCTCAATAGCATCTCTTCTTACTGACTATGCAGTAGTCTGTATTAAATATGTAGTGTTCTGCCAAGAAACATTGATTTGAAGGCATGTTTTCTATGAAGGAATTCTAAGACAAATATCTGCCTTTTGAGAATGTGTTATGACTTTGCCCAAAGAGATTATGCACTATAATTTTTTCTTAGAAACTTCTTATTTGGTGTCTTTATCTGCCAAGTTATCATAGTCATTGTGACCTCAGTTCTGCTTCAGTGACAATCTTCTTAATCCATTTTCATTGCATTATACACTTGCTGCCAGCCAATCTGGGTTATGAAAACATGATCTGCACTTAATATAATCTCAATGATTAATTTTAGCCATATCCTATTATTTCTCTAGGATACAGTTATGGATATTGTTATATTTATCACTAGTTAAAGAATATATTTATCCATTTATTTACTAAATTTATCTGTCACATATATGCATCCTTCTTATTCCAGAAGGATTGACATTATGTGTGAAATAATTCTATTTTATGCTTTCTACTTTGAGTTCGCTAGATTAGATTGAAATGAATGGGAATATTCTATGATCAACTTGTAAAAGCATGTCTGGTTACGCTTTGAACCTAAGTCTCAATTGAAAAATTTATCCATTCATAGCATGCTGGTCTCTCAATAAACTATCACCAGATTGAACATTTTGATGTTTTATATATGCAAAAATATTGTTTAAGGATATCTCTTGTATTTGGTTGGAAGCTATACTTATCTATAGTTCAATATGATTTAATTGTTCTATCAATCACCTGAGAAGCAATTCTATTTAAGAAATACCTAAAATACAAGTAAGCAATATAAAACATGTACCGGTATTTAATTTTGTCTTTTCTCTTGGGCAGCAATTTTGCACACAGGCTGTTTAAATACTGGGATTTACTGGGATTTAAGCAATTTAGCAGTAGAGGATGCAGGGGTACTGAATTGTGATTTAAATCAAAGTATCCTGCTGAGCAATAGAGGGTCAATCTACTACCTGCTGTTTTTGAGCTTAGTAAAATAAATATTGGCCTATGGGTTGCCATTTCTTCATCTTCTAGGTAAATTTCCAAATCAGAAGATGCTTGTTTTCCCTAAATCCTTTTTCCAAAGAGCCACTTTCTTTTGGCATTATCGTTGGGGATCTCTGTAGAAAGCCTGATACATTGTATGTTTCTGTCACACTGGCACGAACAATTCCTAAACTTAAAATAGTATCATTATTTATATTTGGCAAAAATGATTCAGAGTGAGTTATTCTGACAAATAATCAAATATGCCACAAAACATTATAGGTGAGTGTTTCCTAAAGGAAAGTTATTAGCTGTTTATCAATCTATAATTTTCTAACAGGATTTATTTAAAAAAAAGTCTTGTCCTTAGTTTTACAAGCCTGATTAATTTACTTACCCTGGAATGCTTTCAGGAAGGTTATGGCTCCCAAGATTTCTTTGAACATAGTATATCTGTTGATGTGTCATTTCAAGGGATATAACTGATTTAGTACAAATAAACCCTGCCAAGATTAACAGAAGCAGACTGATTGGGGGTGTCTGGAGAAAGTAATGGCTGAGAAAGCAGACACACACACACACACACACACACACACACACACACACACACCACACCTCTGAAAACTCTTTTTCTTAAAAGATAACCTGCCTTAATAAAGGAACAACTATCTCTTGAATGTTAAATTTAGAGATTCAAAATGCAACATTTGCAATATTTGAATTTTGTAAAAAATTAGATAACTATTGATATAGGTAGGCCCCAAATTTGAATGTAGGTGAGGATCCAGAATGGCACCAAGTGTTATGAGAGCAGCTAGGCACATTTTTGAACTGACAGGCAGAAGGAGATATGACAGTAATCATCTTGCTTTTCAAGGAAAGGGGAAATTGCCTGTCCCTTCTTCTAATCCATCTGCCTCTCCTCTGGTCCCTCTATTTCTTGCATTTAGTGAATGCCAAATCTGCTTATAATAAGATCTTTATCCTTTGTGAATTGGTTGGAGGAGGCATAACTCTGAACTGATTGAGTGAAGGTGGTAAATGTAATCCTATCTAAGATTTGCTCACCAATTCAAAGTCAAGGTAGATGATGATCTACATTAGACTTTTTGTGTGCCTTTGAATTAGCTTTTTAACTAAAGGCAATTGCCTGGACTAATCCTTGTAGTTTTCTTGGCAAGTTTTTTTCAGAAGATGTTTGCCAGTTCCTCCTTCCTAGAACAGAATGAGAGTTACTAACCTGGAATGATCCAGCTAATTCAAATGCTGAGAATTAACAAATTTCATTAAACCATAATTTAAAATCTGGTAGATACACTTTTATCTAGAAGTGCAATGTTATCTTCTTTTCAATGGCCTATGCATGATTTAAGCAAAGTTTCCTAGCAATGGGTAAATTACCAATTTTTGAAATGCAAATCGATGTCTGCACTTGAAGCAGTAGCAAGGAGCCAGTAATGGAAGGATGTAATAGAAGTCTTCTCCATGGGATCCTGGATGTGGTGAGAGTTTGGTACCACTAGGCTGTAACATTTAATGCTATATAAGAATGACAGGCCATGTGCCAGTTGAGACCCTCCCAAGTGATCTGAATTGGCCACAGTGCATTGTCTCAGCCTTTGGGGCTAGAACTATTTAACAGCAGTTGCCTTCTGAAGCTCTCTTTCCTTGACTGAGAGGATTCACCAACATGGGTACTCACTCCCCTCTGTTGAAATTTCATGGCAGGCTATAAATAGGCAGTTCAGTTGGCAGTGATTGGAAAGGACCAAGCTCTGAATCACAGGGTGGGGCAGGGCACAGGGCTCACCTCTTTCCCTCATACTGTTAAGCATGTAAATGAAATTACTGAGTGACATCATGCATCCTTTCAAGGTTGAGGTATCATCAATATCTAGTTCTTTGTTTCTATTCTGGGCTAGACAGAAGATTTAGTAAGTGCCCTCACCTGGGGCGTGGAAGCAGTAATAGGATTGGATAGGACAAAACAAATTGCAACTGAGTCTTAGAAAGACAAAGTAATATAGTTGATCCTTATGCTGTTTCTGGATGTAATCATGTTCCTTCTGAAATGCCAAGTCCATGACATGAGGTTTTCCTGAATTCAGAGCACCTACTGAATCAATAAGTATAGACTGTGGTTCATGGGGGTTTTTTGGACCAGGAGGTGCTAGAAACAATTACACATGACTTTGCCTTGAGACTTGAATATTTCAGTTGCTCTATTTGGGGCTGCCTTTGAAGACTGCCTTTAGCAGGTACAGGTGGTTAATGAAAGTCACTTTAGCAGTACTCCTATGGTCAGTTATCCAGTGGTTACCAGTTTGTTTCCGAGTACAACTCGAAGTGCTTGTTTTGACCTACTAAAGGCTATTTAATTTGAGTCCAGATTACTCAAGGGATTATCACTTTCAGATAGAATCTATGTGCCCTGTTTGAGCAGCACAGGAAGGGCTTATTTGGTGCTATTTACATTTTAAGGGATAAGAACATAGAAACTTTCAGTGGTGCCCTTGTGTCTCTGGAACATGCTACCTCCTTTCCTCATGATCCAGATGGCCCCCACGCTTTTATTATTTCGGAAACAGGTAAAAAACCTGTCTGTTTCATCAAACAATTGAGAATTGAGATTTCAGTTATATACAGCTGTTTTAATTTTATTTTAATGATTGATTTAAAAAAAAACATTTAATTACCAGTAATTTTCTGTAATGACCTCCATGATTTGTAACTTGCTTACCTTGGAGGTTCATATAGTATCTTCTTTCCTAATCTATTCTAGTCTGCTTCTAGCTCAAATTAATTTTATATGGGCATTTGGGGGGTCAGATGATTAGTTTTAATGTTTTGTTTTTTATATGACTACTTTGTTTTACACTGCCCAGTGTCTTCTGATTTGGGTGATTGGCCAGACAATAATCTGGAGATTCAAAAGATTTATAAAGAAATGAGATGGCTAAAATTAATAATGACAAAACCAAGAATACCAGTCTCAATTCTGAACATTTGCATACAGAATACCACTCACAAACATAAATGCTTGAAAAGTATAGATTCATACTGTGGGGCATAACAAGGATAGACAGTGGGAATG
Source organism: Crotalus tigris (assembly GCF_016545835.1). Lineage (NCBI taxonomy): Eukaryota > Metazoa > Chordata > Lepidosauria > Squamata > Viperidae > Crotalus > Crotalus tigris. Next base: position 4,596,374 of record NW_024100678.1, read on the forward strand.
CCAATTATAAGAATTAGGATATTTAATTATTTCTTGACAAACTATTAAGGGAGGTGCATTGAAAACCAAAAGGGAAATTAATATATAGCTACGAAATTCTAATCATAGAGTAAGAAGCAGCATGGTTGAAGAAAAGCAAGTATTACATGCCAATTCATTTAAACGTTAGGGCAGAAATCTGAAATCCCATTTAGCTGAATGAGCAGGAGGACTTCCAAATGAAGCAGGGTTAAACTTACCCATTTTGAAGTGAATGAAGTAATGTGTATTATCATCTAAAGAGCATCTCCAATTAAGTCTTTAGCCTAAGATTATCTTTTTGTATCTCTTCTCATTAGATTTGGATCAGTAGCATCTGGGGGATACCAAATTGGTGTGGGAAAGGATATAATATCTAGAATAAGGTGGAATATAGGGAAATAAGTTCAAAATAGTCAAACATGTTACAATTTAATAAAAATAACTTGTCCTAAAAGATAATTTGGTGAAATCAACCATGAGAATTGTTGTTTTGTCCTGGGAATTTCAGGTTCATCAAAGAAAGATAAAGTAAACAATAAACTATATTATGGCCACCAAGGAAATTTTGTACAAAGAAAATCACTAGAAGACTAATGACATCTCTGTAATGGAGAGAAAACCATTTGGAGGTACCAGAAAAAATGATTTTAAAACAGCAGATTGTTTGATACAGTTGAATTTTATCTATGAATAGGAATAAGAATTTGAATGCATTTTGAACTTTGGGGTGATCCTGGGGAAATCCTTTCACTAATACAACATTGAAACATGTTCTGGGTTTGCAGTCTGTTACATTTCCTTGAAATTTGGTTCTTTTCTCCTTAATGTAGTTGCTATACTGACTGTGTGTGTGTGTGTGTGTGTGTGTGTGTGTGTGTGTGTGTAAATGACACCAATGTTCTGTATATAATATATTATTTGTGCCAGGCCTTTTGATTCCTCACTTTTTGTTTATCACCATTATAGCTGTCAAAGTAGGATACCTTAAAAAATGAACCTTCTACCAGTGATTTCACAAGCTTAGATGTGTTTTTAGAAACACAGGAGTAATTAATTCATCTTAACCTAATAGAATGACTACCTCCATTTCTGACAATTATAGGCTTTAGAATTTTTTTATCAATTTTCATTTTCTACAGCTCTAATAAAAGTTTTAAATTAATGAACTTTTTAAAGTAAGTGTAGATGATAGAAAATAATTTACTTTTAAAAATGAAGTAACAAATTCATGTTTCACTAACATAAAAACACATCATTCATATAAATCATTTGGCTATTCAGAATGTTTTATTGGTTGTATCTGTTCCTCTGATATCAATATTGGTTTTTCAAGCACATATAGCTCCTGATCAGAAGCACCAAATCACACAAACAATACTACTATTCAAATATTTCCATGTTAGCAGACTGGTGGCAGTACAACGGTTCCAGAACAATTGCCCTTGGGATTGTCCTTATGATATTGCCAAATACATTGCGATATATTTGTACTCTTTCTTGATTTATACTTCTGTATTCAGTTTTATGTTTGATCTGCCTGTTTGAAATCTTACCTAAGCTTTCAGTTAAAATAACTAAGTCTCAGGCTTAAAGAGAAATCCAAAGCCATAAAACAAGTTGGCAGAATTGAATGGGAAGCCATGGTAGCAATTACTCCGAGTTCTTTTCTATACAGAGCTAATAGCTGCATATTTTGTCACCTGTGCATAGATTACCTTCTTTACACTCCATACATATCTTCTCTGTTTTTAATTAAAAGCAACTATTACTTCATTACATTATACCTGAACAGAAAACAGCCCAACAGAAATTTCTAGGCAAGTCTTCACATTACTGTATGTGAAACACATATTAATGTAATTGATTTATGATCTAATACATGCTAATTGCAAAATTTAAAAACCTTTAGTTTGAAATTTCAGAGTTTCCATCACTCTATCATTCACTATGATTTTATACATCCCTTATTTGCAGGGAGTATCATCATCATCATCCATTCAGCAGAGACTTATAGCTTATTATGGATTCTCAACAAACATGCATACAGGATGTCTTCATTTCCAAATGTATGTACAATACACACAAAAACTCTCTCTTTCTCCCTCCCTCCTTTCTTCTCTCCCTCTTGAACACACACACACACACACACACACACACTGTCTACAGCTCTAATGAGAGAAATAGGTTTTGCCATGATTATTATAGTAATAACAAATTGAACCGTCAGTAGTATGAGAATTAAAGCAGTGGTATTAACAAAGAAAGGCAAAAGAAATGTAACAATATATATCACATTTTAAAACATACTCACTGCTGTTTAACTGATTCATTGGAATTGTGTATCTTGCACCATCATTTAACAAGGGTATTCTGATACACAAGATACATCTTTATAATTCATTAAAGTAACCATTTTTTTAGATTTCTGATTGAGCCTGAAGAAAGCTACTACTGTTGTAAAACACAGATTAAATTTAATGAATGGCTGTGACTAGCTAGTTTTTATTTATGTTTCCTTTGTTGGTATAATAATTTGGGATTACTAAAGTCCATTAGTGTCCAAAAGTTATTGTAATATAATTATTTTTGTAAGGATGATAAAAATAATTTCTTTGTTGTAGAGGATAACATTGTTAATTTCTATAATATATAGCCTATGTAGAATGATGAATACTGATTATTTCCTTATGCCTCTTCTTGAATTTATAAGTATAAACTCTTTTAAAGTACATCTAGAACAAATATGACTAAGCTTGTTACTTTAAGATGTACTCCTAAATTGGTGTCTTCTAGATGTGGTGGAGACATAGAGTTGGCTATTGAAGTTGTAGTTCAACATATCAGATAGGTCTTACGCTGGGAACAGCTATTATAGAGCTTACTTTATAGGGTTATTGTCAAAGATTCACCAGTGAATTTTATCAATGCTTTCAGCAGTAAGCTTTTTCTTGTGAGTTTCCAAAATAATTTATTGTTATTTGCCCTTATCTCCACGTTACGACATATTTGCAGAACATTTTCCGAATAAAATAGCTCACAGTCATTCCAAGCTATCAGATACATTGGCTACAGTGTAGATGTCCTTTCCCCAGTTGTTTTGATTATTTTTGCTTTGATTTATTTCAATTATTGTAGTCTTAAAGGTGGATGAAAGATTGTGTACAGCCTTCTGCTTATATTACCCTTGTCCTTTTTGGCAGATTATATGTATCTTATATGGAGAAATGGCTGGAAACATTGGATTTGGGTCATAAGGACTGACTTACTGAAAAAGGGAAGTATGAAATTGTTCCTAAAAATTCTTCTTGAAGTTGGATAATACTTACACGTTAATTTGACATAGTTGTTAAGGTGCTGGCGTAGAAACCAGGAGACTGTGAGTTCTAGTCCCATCGTAGGTATGAAAACCAGCTGGATAACTTTGGGCCAGTCTCAATCTTTCAGCCCAATTTTTACCTCACAAGTTGTTGTGGCAAAAAAAAGGAAGAGGAATAAGTATTATGAATGTTCACTATCTTGAGTTACTTAAAAAATAATAAAGGCAGGATAAAAATCTAATAAAATAAAATAAATAAATTCCTGATATTCTTGGAAGGCATATATTAATAAAACCATTTTTGTTTGGCTTTTAGAATGGCTTTGGACCAAAATATCTTTGACTGTTCTGATGAACAATAAAAGTTGAGAGAACAGAGAAAATATGACTCATTTTTGCTGATATCTTATAAGCATTTAATTTTACTGGCTTATAACATAGCCTCTTGAACTACAGTAGGATAGGAATCATATGTGTCTGGCATAGTAAAAACATATGGGAACTGTTCCATCTCCTTACCCATATTTTTAATATTTAATTGAAGATCATAAGTAATCTGAGGATAACATCTATATGAAGCTTGCCAATGTGTTAAGGATTTTAGCTGCATTCCTGATTAATTTTTTTTCATCTTTTAAATTTAGTTGACTGATTCAACCTGCAGGTCTTTACTGTGATTTAACTGGGGGTAATCTTTATGAGTGCTGACTATTCTGCTAATCTATGTTACAGTTAATTATATTTTCTGAGAGTAGCCTTTTATAATCTTTGTCTAAACTATCAGACATTCATTAAAATAAGTGAGATTTAAATCCATGTTCAAATACCGGTACATTCCTAACAATATTAAACATTCACACTTTGGTGTAGGATAAACTGAAAAAAAAAAGTATCTGGACATATGAATGTATGACTACAGTGAAATTTTAATCTGGCAGTGTTGATAAAATAGACTTATTTAATTAAATGAAAAGTCCATTCCTAAATGTGCTTGTTTAGAAAGAATTCCGTATGATTTTGTTATTTCCAAATACACTTCTCAATTGACAGAAATAGTCTTCCGTGTGCATATCTAAATAGATTGGAATCTATCAGTACAGTGGATGCTCTTGAATACAGGTGTGTGACTGGATATTTAGTTTTAATTAATTCTGATCCTCTGATCCTTCATCTGCATTGAACAGGTAGTTGACAGTTTTCCACTAGTTTTAGATGCCTATGCTTGTGCATAATACTGAAACTTGTGCAATTTTTATTGGTTCCAACATGTTCTGTACATTCTGTTACACAGAATATATATTAACTTTTAATCTTCATCAAAGACAAATGTTGTATTGTTCTTCATTCTCTTATAACACTCTGAGGCCTGGAAAGGGTTATTTGGGAAAGATTGAAATGTAAAACCTAACACAAAATTGAAAAAACTTTTCTTATTGACCAACTTTACCAAAATGTTTTGAATTTTAAAGAACAGCTGAAGTTAATTGTGATAGAAACTGAACATGCTTCACAAAGAGGTTGAAATAAACATTCTCCAGTACAGGAGATGGAGAATCCACCAATGGGTTTTCTCTGTCTGCCTGCTCTTGAGACAAAGTAGCCAAACTTGACACGCCCCCGTCTTGCTAGGAGATCCAGTCTTAACTTGGTCTCAGCTCTTGAAAACGTATCAGGTTTGGCTCTCAACAGATAGCAGGTTAGAAATCCATTGGTGTATTCTCCTTTTTCCTCTGATTAATATTAATTGGAATCTTCCCTTAATTTGTAAATTCTAAATTGGAATCCTCCCTTAAAATTTTCCTTAGCACTGGATCAGTGCTACCTTAAATCACTGAATTGGGGAGTGGGAGGTGGGGAAGGCTTCTGCAGCTCTCAGTTCCTTATTTTCCCCAGGGCTCTGGGGAAATATTCTGGCAGACTTGCCTTAGATTTCCCTCATTCTCCCCCCGTTTTTGCAAACTGGACATAATCTCGTGCTGCAGGCTTGAGATTCTTAGTTGAATTCAGGGCCTCCGGATCATCTCCGGCAGCTGGGAACACCCGCGGATGCCATTTTGGTTGCCGTCGGAGCCAACAAAATCTAAACAAGCTGTTTTTCTTCCCTGCCATTCGGAGGCTGCCTTACTGAATTCACTTTCGGTGCAGCGCTTAGCACTGCCATAGCATCTGCTTCCAGCACCGGTAATCTTCTCCTCGAAGCCTCTGGTGCCGTTCCAAATGGAGGGCAGGTTGCGGCCGCCATTTTGGGGCTGCCGCCCAGGAAACAAAGTAGGAAAAAAAGCACTTTCCTTTTCTCACTCGTTTGGGGCCTTTTCCTGATTCTTGGGATAGGCCTTTGGTGTTTTAGGGCCAGAGTCCTTCGGTCCCACCACAGCCCGTTAATTTAACAGCGGCCGCCATTTTGAAATGCCACGCGGACATCCAACTAGGCCACATTGGAGCCCTGCACCAGCAACTGCCTGCAGGCCTCATCACCTTAACAGTGTGGGTTTTTTGGCAGAGTAGGCTAAATTATTAGAGGCCAGATCCTCAAACCGCCACAAATCATTTATTGTAATTTAACACATTGACCAGCCACCACTTTGAACCTGATCCTTTCTTGCGAGGCCTTGTCTCAGGCCCTCTGCACCCTTCATTGGGAGTTTTTGCCTTTTCTGGTGCACCTTGACTGGCCACCTTGACTGGCCTCCGGGCAGAGCCTAGAGCGGGTCCCCAACCATGCCTTCAGCATCTGACTCGAGTGCCATGACCAAAGCCCAGATAGAAGTTTTTTTCTGGTCAGGTGGTCAGGTAGTCTTGTTACTTGTTCCAATTTCGCTTCCGCCAACAGCTTGCCTGCCAGAGCTTCGTCTCAGTTTCCCTGAGACTGCTCAACCAGGATGGAGGACACAACGATGCCTCAACCCATGAGCACTGCCTCCCCATCCTCTAGTTACAGCCAGCACAAATCCTTTGAACAGGAGGCAGCAGGCAAGCCCAAATGTAAGGCTAAGACCACTCTCAAGAAGCCTTCCAAGTTGGCGGAAAAGCAAGGCAGCAGTAGGCACCAGGCTCTGGAGAAGGAGTTCTCCAGAATGCAGAGACAGGCCGGATTAGAGACGGATCTAATGGTGGTTACTGAATTTGACCTTCCTGTAGGCCCTTCAACCTCAGCCCAAGACGTGTGGCCTCTCACAGGGACGCCTGCCACCCTCAGCTCACCTTCTGTATTGGCTCAACAGACAACAACTGCCTCAAGCTCAGCCCCAGAAGCCACCTTTACTCCTACAGCTGCAGGACTCAGGGGTCCAGACATCGGAGACATCTTCTCCAATGGACGTCTTGAGGCCTTACTATCCAAGGTTGTGGACCGCGCCCTAGCAGAAAGGTCCTTTCATCCGTCTGGACAAGGGGCTTCCATATCGACATGCCACCTTATGTTCCCTCCACGGGGTTTCCTGTTCTTCAGGAACCCACATCTCCTGCACACTCCTCCATGAGCGGTTACTCTTCTCCGCAAGGCAAGGAGCAGCCGGAATTTAATTTATCTGAGGAGGAGGAGCTTCCACCTGAACCCTCCCCATCAGGAGGCCTGTTCAATCCAGCCCTTTTTCTTCCCCTGCTTCGCAAAGCCATCTCAACAGCAAACATAGGGTCCGACCAGTTCCCCCAGCCGCAGGCAACTTCGGACTCCAGTCCAAATCCGATATTTTTTGAGATGGTGGCAGCCCAACATCACATTCCGTGTCCCTCTATTTTTCTCAAGGGGATCAAAAACAATGGGCCTCTCCTTCCTCTTTCCCTTCCGTAAGCGGGTCTGACAAAAGATTTTCAACACCTCCATAGACCTCACTGATGCACTGGAGGTCCCCAAGGTTGATGAAGCCTGGACCCCTCTGGTTTCCCAGACTGCGGTCGCTGGGGACATTTCGGAGGTGCTTAAAGCAGACGACAGAAAGTGGGACCAGACCTTCCAGAAGACCCATCAATCAGCAGCATGGGCAGTCAAAACGGCCACTTGTGTGTCCTTCTTTGTGTGTACCACCCTTTGATGGCTGTGTCAGCTTCAGGCTAGGGTCCCTGCTGAGGACATTCGGACCCATCAGGACCTAAGCAAAATGGTGGCAGCCACTGAGTATGCTGCGGACGCAATGCTTCAGTTGGCCAACTTTGCTTCTAGGTCTCTAGCATCCAACGTTACAGCCAGGAGGATGCTTTGGCTGAAACACTGGCAGGCTGACGCCAAAGCCAAATGGCATCTCACAATTGCTCCCTATCTGGGTAATAATCTTTTTGGAGAGGCCCTGGTCCCATACCTTGTGGAGAACAAGGACAAGTGGAAGGTCATAGCCCACTTGAACAAACGGGCCGACAAATAGGCCTGCTCCCTATTTCTGCAGGCAGTCCTTTCGGCCAGCGGCAGGCCCAGCAGTCACTCAGCCTTCCCACTCATACACACCCAGACAGGATAGGCTGTACGACCGTCCGTATGACAGACCGGGCTTTTGGTCCAGACAGCAGAGTCAATCTAAGCGGCCATTTCAAGGGGCAGGACGCCCCTACAGGAGGTCCAAGTGACTTTTACACTGCACTTCCCATCGGGGGAAGGCTGGTCCACTTCTTCCATCAGTGGGAACTCACTTCGACGGACACCTGGGTCTTACAAACCATCCAGTTTGGTCTGTCCCTGGAATTTCTGGCCAGCCCCCCGGACCGATTCATTACCTGTTCCATTTCCCGGGATCCACTCCAACAAGGACTCATGCAGGAGGCCATTAAACATCTTCTAGAGATTCAGGCCATAGAACCGGTACCGCCAGACCACAAAGGAGGGGGATTCTATTCCATCCTCTTTGTGGTCCCCAAGGCCTCAGGGGTATGGAGAGCGATCCTGGACCTCAAGGGTCTAAACTATTACATCACTTACAAAAAGTTCAAGATGCAATCACTCCGGTCCATCCTGGGGGGCATCAGACAAGGAGACTTCCTAGCGTCAATAGACCTCACGGAAGCATACCTCCACATACCCATCCATCCAGCTCACCGACGGTTTTTCAGGTTCTGTTACAGAGGCAGGCATTTCCAGTACAAGGCCCTTCCTTTTGGCCTTTCCTCGGCACCCAGAGTGTTCAAGATTCTGGACGTACTAGCCACCCAATTGAGGAAGGTACCAATACGCATCCAGTGTTACCGGGATGACATCCTGATCCAAGCGTCATCCTTCCAGGCAGCTCAGGCGGACCTGAAACTCATCATTCAGGTCCTCCAACAACATGGTTTCTCAGTCAGTTTCCAAAAAAGCCAGATGGTTCCCTCATCCAGGCTTCTGCACCTGGGAGCCGTCATAGACACCACAAACTGCATGGTCTATCTCTCCCAGGAGCGATTGGTCAGCATCAGGGACCAGGTGTACAGGGACCGTACCATTCCACTGGTCTTACTCTCCCAACTGTTGGGAAAGATGGTCTCCTGCATAGCCATAGGTCCCTGGACCAGGCTCCACTTGCGGGACCTCCAATGGTTCCTCCTACCATTTCAGCAGGTGAATGCCAGTGCATCCAACCGTCAGGTCAGGGTCCCAGTTCACATCCTCAGGTCTCTGCGCTGGTGGTTCTCACAAGCGGTGACCAAGGGATCATCCTTCAAGGAACTGGACCGCATCACCATTACGACAGACACCAGTCTATTTGGTTGGGGAGCCCATCTACAGTCTCAGTTTGTGCAGGGCTGTTGGTCCCGCGCAGACTTGAGACACAACATCAATTGGCTGGAGCTCAGGGCCATCCACTTAGCTCTTCACCAATTCAGGCACTGGATCAGGGGATTTCATGTTCTGATCCTTACGGACAACGTGGCGTCCAAGGCACACGTCGATTGTCAGGGGGGCACCAGGTCCAGGTCCCTTATGTCCGAGGCACGGCTCCTGGGTTCCTGGGCAGAGTCCAACCTGGCCTCTCTCAGGGCTGAACACATCTCAGGGGTGGAGAACCACCAGGCAGACTTTTCGAGTCGCTCTACGGTGGACCCCTCAGAGTGGGGGTTGCATCCAGATCTGTTTTCCGAGATCTCCCACAGGTTCGGCCATCCAATCCTCAACCTGTTTGCATCGTCAACCAATGCCCAACTCCCCAGGTACTAGTCCCGCTATTTTCTTCCAGGAGTGGAGGGGACAGATGCCTTGCGGATCCCGTGCCCCCAAGATCTCCTCTATGCCTTCCCTCCCCTCCCACTCATACTGGCGACCATCCGCAAACTACTCCAGGAGCAGGCGGAAGTGATACTCGTGGCCCCGTACTGGCCACAGCGGCCATGGTTTGCCAACTTGGTGAATCTTTCCTGGTCTCCTCTGTGGAAGATTCCTCCACATCGCATGTCCTTACACCAGGAGACCCTCCAACACCCGGACCCTCAATGGTTACAGTTGACCATCTGACACTTGAGCGCAGCATCATGACACAAGAATTATTTCCCCCCCATGCAATTACCATGATTCAGGCCTCTCATCACCCAGCGACCAATCACATTTATGATTCTACTTGGAAAATTTTTTGCCATTGATGTAGAAGGCGACAACTGGATGTCTACAAATTGACCATCCCTCAGATCGTAGATTATCTTCTGGACAGTCTGGACAGAGGCCTGGCCCCTGCGACTATTTGCAGACAGGTGGCAGCCCTGTCAACGTTACTCACTTGTGCGGATTCAGTTCCCTTGGCTCACCATCCTAGGATTCGCGCCTTCATCAAGGGTGCGTGCAATACCAGGCCTCCCATGGTACACAGGTACCCCTCTTGGGAATTGCCTCGTGTCCTTCGCGCTCTAACAAAACCACCCTTTGAGCCCATAGCTACTGTTCCGTTGCGGAACCTGTCTCTTAAGGTTGCATTCTTAATCGCCATCACGTCAGCCAGATGTATCTCTGAGCTGGCTGCTCTCTTGGTCAGGACTGACTTTTGTATCTTTCACAGTGATCGGGTGGTCCTTCATCTGGACCCCGCCTTTGTGCCCAAGGTCAACTTGCTCTTCCATAGGGCACAGGAAGTCATTTTGCCAAATTTTTGCCCAAATCCTTCCCATGACTTGGAGTGGCAGTGGCACACACTGGACGTCCGCAGGGCACTGTGGCGTTACATGAAGTGCACTGAGCCTTTTTGTAGATCTGAGGCCCTATTTATCTCCTTCCGTCCGGCTTCCCTGGGACAGAAGGTTTCTGCTGGCACTATTGGCAGGTGGATCAGGGCCTGTATTGTGGAGATGTACCAGTCCTCTTCCATGCTGGCTCCAAATCATCTTACTGCCTATTCCACTCACAGTGTTGCGACCTCTGCAGCATGGGCCACTCAGGCGTCCATCGAGGAGATTTGCAGGGCTGCGACATGGTCCTCGGCCTCCCCGTTTGTATGCCATTACAGGATTGACCATTTTGCTTTGGCGGACGCCTCATTTGGTCAGAGGGTCCTTCAGCAGGTGGTCTCCGGGGACATTATTCCGGCTTTATCTGTTTCCCACCCATCGGGACAGTGAGGCTTTGGTATATCCCATTGGTGGATTCTCCATCTCCTGTACTGGAAAAGGACGTTGTCTTACCTGAACGCCTTTTCTCAGTACAGAGATGGAGAATCCACACCCATCCTTTAGGTCAGTTAGGCCGGATTTAAGGGTTTGAGAGCCAACACCTCGTCCACCTTCAGCCACTTTCGCCCTCGTTAAGACTGGATCTCCTAGCAAGAGGGAGCGTGTCAAGTTTGGCTACTTGGTCTCAAGAGCAGGCAGACAGAGAAAACACATTGGTGGATTCTCCATCTCCGTACTGAGAAAAGGCGTTCAGGTAAGACAATGTCCCATTTATTTGTTTATTAAGGATGACAATGCTTAAGTGACTTATCGCTTAACATCACTCAGGCTCTTGTAATATATTTACGCATACACATCTCACATTTAAAATTATTATAAACTATTTCCTACACAAAGAATTTGAAGTATATGGAATTTTTTATGATTCAATCATCAGATTGGAGATAGTCCTGCTTAACTGATTTTGAATTTGAGGATCAGAATAATCCCAGTTCTACACTTACTACTTTGTTAAGGCTTATCTATATTAGGTTTCTTTATACATTTTATTATAAGAGACAATCTTAATAATATTTAAAATTGATTGGTTAGAAAACTAATTCTAAGCAACTTTCTTCATATACTTATGAACACATACTAGAAGAAATTTCATGGTAATTGCTACTACTTTTTATAATAAGGTTAGGTATTTATTGAAATGCATATTGTAAAATGGCAAACATTCCGCATAGTTTCTTAAGCATCAGAAATTCTGAATGTAATCTGAACACAATTCAGAAAAGGACTCCAGAAATATTTTTAATGTTCTTCCCATTGCAAAGGATGAATTACTATCCCAAAAGTTATTAACAAATTTGAATTGCATCTGAGTTAGTGAGGAACAGTTTTTCAAACCATTCTCTCACCCTTCCATATCTTTCTCCTCTTTAGCTTTGCTTTTGCTTTTATGACACTAATGACAAAAGGCGCTAGTTTTTTTCCTCCTTCCCCTTTCTAATGTTTAGCACAATGCTGTATCTATGTGCTGAAATGCGAGGAGTAGTGGGAATGCTGCCTCCACCATTGCTGGGCAAATGATTTTGTTCAGTGTTCTTTGGAGCCAAATAGAGTTATATTAGCATGGACATTGGGGAAAAGAGAAGAAGCAGGAAGTAGGGGGGAGATAGACTGGTGGGGGAAAGGGGAAAGGAAAGATCTAACACTTTCATTCCAGTACCATAATTTCAAATGACCTGTTTTCTGAACCCAGTTTTCAACAAGATCAAGGTGGGAATGTCCCATTGAAAGCTATTAATGGCATAGATAAAATGGGATAAGCAGCACTTTTGGACATGAGCACAGTTTTCTTGATGCAGCTGCTGAACTTGAGTTGGTTAGGCTTAATGTAAAACCATCCTAAGACAAAATAATGAGTAGCATAATTCTGGCAGTGTTATGTTATATATTATGTACTATGATATGCACCATATTTTGATACATTGGCATAACTTTTTGCACATTACAGTAGGCTTTCTCAGTAAGAACTTTTTGTTTTCATTGTTATTAATTCATTCTTAACATACTAATTATAGACTGTATAGAAAACGCTTCAAATGTCTTTACTTGGCTTGGTTGTTTCTAGTAGATTACTGTGCCAATTATGTACCTCTACACTATATGTTAAGCAGATGAATCTTTTTGATATTACAGCACATTGATATTGGTAATAAAGTTCCCTCTCTGGAACTTTTGTTATTATGATTGGTCACAAAGTCATCTATGTGTAGACTGGATTTGGTATTTTTATCCATCAAGTAGTTCCTAAGGATCTGGGATAGACAGATGTTATTGTTTGATAGTGTTAAAGGTAGTATTGTAAGCGGTTACAAGTAAAGCAGCCTTTTGCAATTGACTAGTGATTTTGTCAAAGCCAGTGCTGTTCAAATGGTGCTCTGGATGTTTTGGAATTGACTCACTAATGATATCAACTTTCTTTTCTTTTGAAACCAGAGATTATTATTATAATTATCACTAAGCATATACATCAGAAATGTTGCCCACTTTCCACATGAGCCCAAATAATTCAGTCATAATGCAGAATGATGAATGGAAAGGAAATCTAAGGATTAATACAGTTGTGTGAAGGATTAATACAGTGAACAATAGAAACTAACTTTGGTAATCTCAAGTAGCTCAGCAACACAAAAACTGGTATGATGTAGTGATACATTATTTTGGACACATACTGTGCTATGTATGTTATTTTTTATTATACTAGAATGAATTACTTTATCACGATTCCCCTTTTTTGGCTTTTATTACTTTCCAGGCTTTGTATAGCTGATAGAAACTCAATTATATGTAAAGTGACTATTAAAGAATCAGTAGTCATCTAGGGGTCTAGGTGTCCTCTCTTCTCTTGAATTTGTGTTAAGACCATTAGTGTTCCAAAGAAATGTGCATTCATCAGGTATAGCGATGGAGGCCAGGGTGCATATTACAGCTTTTACTGCCTATGAGACGTTGAAGCCTTGTTCTTAAAAACTGCCAGACAGATTGGGAATCACGGTCACGGTTAATAGCAGCGAATTGCCAGTTCTTGATGGGTGGGTAGTCACTCTTCTCAGTGGCTGCCCCCTGGGGGAGAAGGTAGAAAAACAGAGGGAGGGAATTAGAGTGACTTTGCACAGTTGAGCAGGTTCATGCTGCTGGATCAGTGGCAGGCATTGGCAGGGCTCCACTCTGGGGAGGCTCTCAACAACATCACATTCTCATTTTTACCAATTGGTGTTGCTATAGCCAGTGGGAAGCAAAGACAGGAGGGGCAATGACATGGGGGCAGAACAGAGGAAATTGTAAGGCCAGGCTAAAGTAATCATCAGAAAGGTTATTCAGATTTAAGTAGAGTACAATATGTAACTATTGTTGAAATGCTTCTAATTGTACCGGTATGTTGGAATTTAACTTGAAGTATGTAATTAGGGTGTTGGCTTGCAAATTCTTTGCATTCTGTGATGGCATAAACATGGGGAAGGCTGGGAAGCAGCTGACTTGGGGCATGCAGGACATGCTTTAATTTTCCTTGTCCCACACATTCAACAAATCTGATTACCAGATTTGGATGCAAAAATTGCAGAGACCAATAGAGGGCAGCTCTTTGTAAACAGTAAGAACTATAGTGAAGAGAAGCACAGAAAGAAGGAACAATGAAATAGGGATGATCTACTGCTTTTACATAGAAGGGTTCTGGTTTCGATCTGCAATCTTAGGAAAGAAAGCTGAAATCTTTGATGTTTTTTTTTTTTATGCAGGACCTTTTTTTCTCACTGTTTCCCCAGAATTTCCCTTATTTCTGCCCTCTAGTTTCTTGTTTTCCTCCCTCACTTGAAAGTCCTCCATGTGGAATAACATCTGTAAACTGTAAACTGTCATTTGGGAAATAAAATGATGGAATAAGAATTTTTGGAAAGCAAGTGTAACAATTATGAAACTTGTCAGGGACTTGGCACCCAGGCCATCGTACTATTAGGGTGCTATCTCAATGGTTTCTTTTGGGGCATAGACAACTTAGCTTAGGTGGCATCTCCTTAGGTTTTTTTTCATGGTTGTTTGGGCTTAAAATGGCTTATAATAATAATTTTGCCTAATACGATTTTGACATGCAACTTTAATGCTTAACCTTAGTACAACTCCAGAGCATTCCGTGTGTGCGTTCAGCTGTAAAGAGTGATGATTTAAGGGAATGATATGAAGAAAAAGGTCATTCTAGAATGAACCTTTAACAAATTGCATAAAGAAAATGTATTATCCCATAAGTAGAGGGCTGCACAGCTTTTCTGTTTATTTTTTTTCTGCTTGATTCAGAAAGTTGTTGAGACATAAGAAAAAGAAACAAAAAAAAGTGAATAGAAAATTGTAAGCAGTGAAAATTCTTGTGAGGTTTCTGATTGCTATTGCTAAAGCACTCTCCAGTAACATAAGATATTTATCTTCTCTCTTTTTGGGGGTGAAGAATTCGTTCCAATAAGAAAATGCTTTTATTGGTTGGAGGGCTGCCTCCTGGACCTGACCGGCTTCCCAGCAATTTGGTTCAGTATTACGATGATGAAAAGAAGACATGGAAAATACTGACAAGTAAGCAGTTTATTTATGTTAAGTTACCTTGATGAATTTTAAAACATGGCTAATCAAATTAGGCATTTTATTGATTTGCTTCCCTGAAGAAATTTGTTTATATAGCAGTAGGATTTCACAAAGGACAAATAAATTGAGATAGAGGAAAGTAATATATTTTCTGTGAATAAACCCAAATTAAAACTGGCTTAAAATCATTCAATAATGTTTTAGCGTAAATTTGTTAAGCTTTCTTTCTTAACTTCTCTAAATAAACAGGCATTTTTAGTGCAGTGCATGTTATACATTATGGCTACTGTCCAGTAAAACTGAATTACAAGAACAGTTATTTCTGTAGGACAATTGCATATCTGTTCAAATCATAAACACTGCAGCTAACAATGTTTGGGAAGCTTGACTCTGGGTGGATTGTGTCTAATTTATATTGTATTTTGAAATTTGTGGCATTCTATATTGCATTATATTATGTATCTTTTACTGTGGTATGGTTACTGTATTACTCTGTATATGTGTATACTTTTGTTGAGAATTTTAAACACAAGAATGAGACCAATACAAATTAAAATAGAGGGGGGGGGGAAAGGAAAATGAAAAACCAAAAACCATTTTTATGCTTACGCTAATGCTAGATGGGTCTGACTTGTCTCTCTTTCTGATGTAGCCTTTAGCAATGCAGATTATTACTTATAGTTGCCCAACTCTGTTCATCTCTTTTCTTAAAGGGCAGCTTGGTATTTTGTACCAAGAATTTTGTCCTGAGATTTAGAACTTGCTGTTTTATCAATTACAATTTCCAAACTTACTTGGTTGTAGAATCAAATAAATGTTTTTGGGGGGGTTGATTGGCTGCATATATATATCAGTTCCTTTGTGGGTAGGTTAGCTGCATTGGTCAATAAAGCTAACTTTTTCATTGTCAGAATTGCCTAAAGCTATTCAGATAAAATTATAAATGAGCACTTTTCATCCATAAATCAGATCTATACTTTAGCAGCTAGACTAGTGAAATTTGAGACTTCAAAACTAAATGTTTTCTAGCAGTCTGATCCTAAGAATAATTTTATCTAAAGCCATAAAAGTAGGAACTTGAAAAAAGTACAAAATTGAAAAATGCTATATAGAGGCATTTACCAATATGGATTAAGTGATTAATTAAATGCCATCAAGTTAGTGTTAACTCTTAATAACCACATGGCTAGATCTTCTCCATGATCTGACCCCAACCTGACACTTCAGGTATTCTAATGGTACACCCATTGTGGCTATAATCAAGTCTATCCATTGTTATCCTTTTCTCTTTCCTTCCACATTTCTCAGTATTACAGTCTCCTCCAGAGAGCGAGGTCTTCGCATAATGTGTCCAGAATATTACAGTTTGAGCCAGGTTATTTGTGTCTTGAGTGAGAACTCTTGATTGATTTGTTTGATGATGCATTTGTTTGGTTTTTTGGTGGGTGGAGGGATATTCCTAGCATTCTCAGTAGTCTTCTTCAATACCAAAGATAAAAAGATAAATGCTTTTTCTATCTTGCTTCTTCAAAATCCAACTTTCTGTACAGTATCTCAAGGAGAACCATTGCCTGCATGATTCTGATCTTTGTAGGTATTAGTACATCACAGATTATGAATAAATTTTCCAGAGCCTTCCTGGCTTGCTTTACCAAGTGCTGATCTAAGATATATTTTTAACAGCTTATTCTTTTTTACTATTCGTGATTGATCCTAAAAGGCAGAAGCTATGAACCACTTCAATATCATCAATGTCAATTTAAGGGTGGTTGCTGTACTTGTCATTAGTTGGTCTTTGTACTTTTACAATGTTCCTTGGTTCTCATTATTAGAGTTTCCGGATCATTTGCATTTCAGCTATTGGAATAGCAATATCAACATAGAGCAGGTTATTGATGTTTCTTCCTACAATTTTATAACTCCACTCATTTTCTTCCAATCTAGCTTACCTCAATATATAGTCAACATGCAGGTAGTCCTCGACTTATGATCCACAATTAGGATCAGAATTTCCATCACTAAATGAGGCAGTTGTTAAGTGAATCACAATTTATGCCCTTTTTTACCATGATGTTAAGTGAATTACCATAGTCATTAACTGAATTATATGGTCCTTAAGTGAATTTGGCTTCCCCCATTGGTTTTGCATGTGGAAGCCAGCTAGGAAGATTACAGATGGTAATCATGTATCTCCAAGATGCTGCAACTGTCATAAATATGTCTTGATTGCCAAGCACCTAAATTTTGATCGCATGATTGGGGGGATGCAGTAATAATTATGTGTGAGGACCAATTGTAAGTCATTTTTTCAGCACTGTCCTAACAAATTGCAGTAGTTTAACCAAGAGTCACTATCTTCAGCACCTCCTATTCCAGTAAAAAGTGCAGTTGGCTGATTCACAAAAGGTCAAATGTTCTCCTGGCCATGGCTTTCATGTGCTGTTGCAGCAGAAGATGTGAGTCCATGAGAACTCCCAGTTTGTATGCCAGCTCCTTCATGGGATGTTCAGCCATATCTGGAGTAATAGGTGGACCATCCAGAAAGTTCCTTTGCCAGCATTAATTCTGTTTTGCTGAATTCAGATTTATCTATTCACCCCCTTGTAACTTCAGGAAGTGAAGAGTTCCATTGCTATTTGGCCTGGAGTAAAGCTATAAAGTTGGGTGTCATCAGCATATTGATGATACTTAGCCATAAATGGATGGATGACCTCTTTCAATGGTTTCATGTGGATGATGAATAAGATGGGGAGGATGACCAACCCCTGAAGCACCTCACATTGAATTGTCCAAGGGCTTTATTTCTTCCCTCTCAATACCATTTGATGTTCTCCATTATGGAAGGAACCACAGCAAGGCAGCCCTCATAGATGCCCAAAAGGGGTATCATGGCTGATAAAACAGAACATGGAGGCACTCTCCCCCAAGTTTAATCATGGGTCATCCACAATAGCAACCAATACAGTCTCCATCCCATCCTATAAAACTAATGGGAAGGGATCCAGATAATTCAATTTATCTAGAGTCTCTGTAGTTGAAATTAAGTTTTTACTTAACAAGAAATGATAGGTTGGAGACTGACCAATAATTATGTAACATGGTTGAGCCAAGAGTTGCCTTTTGGAGGACATTGCCTTCTTCAAGACAGATTAAAGCAACCTCTTTGCTATGTGAAAAATAGAATTTTCTCAAGTGATTGGGAAATTAAAATGTATGGTTATATTTGTAAGTTATAAGAGCCAATTTTCTCCCCCTTTCTCTGATAACAATTGTAAAAAATGCAAAAAATCTAGCTTCAGTTTTTATTAATTTCAGCTTGCTAACTCTGAATCCAAGAAACTATCGTTAATCTTAACATTTAAAAAAAAATAAAAAATGACATTTTATCAAGTCCTAGTTAAGACTTTGAGTGATACACTTATGCAGGATGCAAGAAAAGACATTTGAAAAAGTAGAGGGTATAGTTATCCTTTCTATATTCACTGTCTGCAAATTTTTCCTCCAAGCTGAACTTCCCACAGTTCTGCTTATTTTTAATCAGGACAAAGGGAGAGCTAAAATGGCCTAAAGAAGCAGTTCCTGAGAAGGCTTGGTAAGCTTAAGAAGAATTATGTATTTTATGCTTGTCAGCTCTCTCTGTCATTTCCTCTCATCTATCTATTGCCATATTTGAAGTAACTGTTTCATGGACAGGGTTTTATTAACGACTTTTGCTGACAAGAACAAGGCCCCAGAAGGATATCTCTGCCATTAGCATAAAGTAATGCAATCTTTAATCAAAATATTATTTAGCTCCCAACTTCTCTTTGGGTCAATGTTATCTTCATATAGTTATGTATATTACTCTGCCAATTTAGAAATTTACTTTTGCTACCTTTTAAATTTGACATTGATTAATTTTATTTAATGTTGGTAAATATACTATATTCTTTCCAGATTTAGGAATTCAAGAATATTAATTGAATATTTTCATTAATATTTTAGCAATTCAAGATATTAAGGTGATTCCAGTTTCCCATTTTGATTCAGCAGATTAAAGCTTTTTTTAATGTGATGATGTCACATGTAGTCTCTTCTCATTTCATCAATAGACATCAGTAGCAATAATTAATTTGGTGATGAGATTGTTATCTCATGAATAAGTTGCAAACAAAGTTTCTAATTTGTCAAAGTTTTACAGCTAGTTTTCATATTATCTTACTATCTTATCTCCCATACAAATTTATGTGAGCAACGTGGAACATCACAAAATCATCTCTATCAAAGGTATCAGATAGTTGGTTGATCCATAGGTAATAATAGGATGGATTTGGGAGTAGATTTGGGGTGTGAGCTAGTCTGTAGTAGGAAGGAGAACAAAGGCAGCTTCCACTGCAGATGCAGAAACCCTTTTATATGATATTTCATGTAGCAGCTTATCAGCGTAATTTCAACAAGCAATATATATATATATATATATATATATATATATATATATATATATATATATATATATATATGTAGGTCTTTGGTTGTTCGGGTTTTCTCCCGCGTAAAATTGGAAGTGTCTCGGCGACGTTTCGACGAAGTCCCATTCGTCATCTTCAGGCTGGTGTTTTCAGCTTCGTGCTTCGAGCAGCAATGTGTGGTCTTAGCTGTTTCTTCCTTTTAACTGCCAGTGGGGGTATGAACTGATTGGGTGGGAGCTTGGCTGTGTTCTGATTGGGTGGAGGTGTGTTCTGATTGGTTAGGGGCTTGGCTGTGCTCTGATTGGCTGGGGGGTTGGCTGTGCTCTGATTGGCTGGGGGATTGGTTGTGCTCTGATTGGCTGGGGAGTGTTATGTTTGGTTGTGCTCAGGTTAGTCTGAGCACAACCAAACATAACACTCCCCCAGCCAATCAGAGCACAGCCAACCCCCCAGCCAATCAGAGCACAGCCAACCCCCCAGCCAATCAGAGCACAGCCACGCCCCTAACCAATCAGAACACACCTCCACCCAATCAGAACACAGCCAAGCTCCCACCCAATCAGTTCATACCCCCACTGGCAGTTAAAAGGAAGAAACAGCTAAGACCACACATTGCTGCTCGAAGCACGAAGCTGAAAACACCAGCCTGAAGATGACGAATGGGACTTCGTCGAAACGTCGCCGAGACACTTCCAATTTTACGCGGGAGAAAACCCGAACAACCAAAGACCTACATACAAACACCCGCGAAAACCTCAGAAAACAAATATATATATATATATATATATATATATATATATATAGTATGACTCAGAATTTATGTGCCTGTGAAATTGGACAGGAGTGAGGGAGCATAAACATAAAGAATTAATGATTTATTGTTTTATATAAAGATGAAAACTATGTATGGAGCACATCAAATGGAACCATGATTGAGGGTGGATGCAAGAGAGAAGAATAGTTTCCTTCCATATTTTTTTACCTCCATAGGGAAAACTAACATTTAACTTGCTTCAGTTGACTTTATTTCATAAAGTGGTAAATATATCAGATATTTCAGTTTCTATATAAACTATCATACTCAGTACCATGTAGAAAATTGCAGGTTGATGTGCTTATACTAGTTTTTTTTTGGGGGGGGGGAATCCTTTGTCTTGCATAATTCGTAAAAAACGATGTTACTTAAGGATTTCACTCTGGTCTTTCTGTATTGCATATTTGTGTCTATACATAGTCATTTTGGGCACCTTCCACAGTTGCAAAGACTTTGGTGGGATTTAATGATCTGAGTTTTTCCTCCTTTCCTATCAGTTTTCTCAGATCAGCAGGAGAGCCTTTGCATATTTTCCATCAACTGTGAAGCTGAGAATCTTTCCTTTGCTTAATTATATTTACTCTTAATCTATTTCATTATTTTCATTTTCATTTCACTTTGGAGAGACTGTGAAATGCAGGCTTTTCTGCAATGGTTCCCCTACCCCCAGTCTCAAGACTTTATGGCTGTAAGGCACTATTTCAGTTGTAAATTGCTGTCATCTGATAACCATTTCTTCTGTTTGCTGTGTATTTGGGAAGGCCAGGTTGTGAAGATGTGTATTCCTTGCCAAAGGTCCATCAAGAAAGGAGTGAGGAATTTCTCTGCCTGCTTTTTAAGCAGGAATAAGTGTTGTAGGCCAGCGGCATCTTAAAAATCATACCTCTGTTCCAGGCTGTGATATTCTGTGGAACAGTTGCCAGGTCCATTGACAAACTCAATCCAGTGACCTCTAGCATTCAGAGGAGACTTGGTTTGGTTATTATCTTTGAGCAAATCACAGTATAAAAATAACATGAAGAAAAGGAAAGAATGCCTCTAAACATCATTTTGATCATATAAAGAAAAAGAAGTAGCTGACTGAATCCGCTATTCTGGTGGTTCCGGCTGAGGTGCTGTCTATGATTCCAAAGTTTCCATTGGTTCCAGCAGCACGTTCTACATTGCCATTTCCACGCATTTACTTTCGCAATGCTGAGAAAATAGGTACAGTAATCTCCTTTATGATTCCATATCCCACCAGTATTAAATGTTTGCAATATGATGTCACATTGTCAGAGTTGCTGTCCTCAGGAGCATAAGGAAAGTACAATCACTGGAGCTTCTTCGGGGTCCGTCTGTTTAGTTAACTATGATCACTACTAAAGGTGGAAAGATAATAGCCTCTTCCATTGTATTTGTCTGATAGATCCATCACTGGACCCAGTGGCTTATAGGGGGATCTCTTTTCATTTTTATCCTTACAACAATTTTAGCTAAGGTAGATTTTAGTGAAAGGAAAGTGATTTCCACAAAGTCACAGGGTGAGTTTCCATGGTTGAAGATGGCAAGGCTATTGTACACGTTAATCATTCAGGATCAGATCTGTTCCCACTCTTAATCCAACAATTTAAATTACTTTAAATTTAAATTGCTAGCAGTTTTAAGTTCTCCTTCTTGGTGCTATTACTGAGCTGAGCATGAGATAACTGGAAGGAATCTGAAATTGAGTATGAACATCACCCAGCCTACTTGCTTTTTTGGGGGGGGGGAGGTCAAGGTTAGTTTACCCAGGTTCCTTTGCTGCTTCCCATCACTGCCGCTTTCATGTTAGTATTGTTGCATAAAACCTAAATCTGTATTATCAAACTCTTTGACACGCTTAACTGCAGTGAAAAGCAAGCATGTGAATTTTCTGAATATTGTCATTAGCCCTTATATCTTTGGTATTATCCGTAATAACTATCAACCTTATCAGACCATAGAATCATTGTGCAGTTAGATGTATGAATAGAGCTTTCATTGATGTAGATCCAGCCTTCAGTTTAGGAGACTGCCAACGTTGGGCAACCCAGCATCTGATTCTCTCAAATTGGAATTTCCCATCTCGCCAACATTCTTCTTTTTTCTTTTGCTAAATCTGATGTTGGATGATTAATCCAGAGCTTTGTCATCTCAAAATAACATATTCTGTGTAGCGTATTTATCACAGGTGGCAAAAGCAATGGGCATAGATATATAGCAAACTCCACAGAAACTTTATCCAGTACAGATAGTCCTTGACTTATGATTGCTTGTTTAACAATGGCCTCAGAATTTGTGTTTGCATTTACAACTATCAGAAACTGTCTGACCTTACAGTCACATAATCACATGGCAACTGGCTCACATTTATGACTGGTTGTAGTGTTCTGTGATCACAGGATCACAATTTGTGGCGTCTTTTGCCAATTGGCAAAAAAATTGTGAAAGCTAGATTTACTTAACTACTACATGATTCACTTAATGTCGGTAGTGATTCAGCTAAGCATTGTAAAGTGGTTGCAGAATCAGGTCCAGTCACATTGTGATTTGACTTGATTTGACTTATGGTGGAAATTCCAGTCCCAATTATGGTAGTAAGTCGACTACTACTTATATTCCAAGTTGTGCATTGTTATCAGTTACATATTTTGGCTTAAAAAATATCAAGAATGATAATTGTCAGGTCTATGTCAGTATCCTCCAATAAATCCTTAACAAACTGGATACAATGAGCAGAAATGCATGTCACAGCAACGTTTGTATTTAAGATACGACTTCCATAAGGTGATCCCAGCATTTTATGCAGAAGAAAGTTCCGCATTTGTAAAGAGGACTAAGTAGGAAGTGGTGATTTGCTAATCCATCCACTGTTTCCATGTATAGGACATACATTTTAAATAAATTAGCATTATCAGTGACATACTGTAATTGGATGGTTCGGGTTAGCAGCACAAAACTTCATTGTTAGCAACTTTATCAGCAAAAATATGTGATTAATTAAACTTTAAAGCTGCAAATCTGAATCTGTAATTCAAATACTAGTGAATTCAATGAGGAATATTTCCAACAAAATATACGTAAGATAGTGAATCAAAGTATTTTTTTTTTTTAAGTTGAACATTGAAATTGAATAGAGAGCCAGTTTGGTCTAACTTAAGGCATCAATCTAGAAAGCAGGAGACTGTGAGTTCAAGGTCCAACTTAGTCATGAAAAATCAACTGGGTGACTTTGGGACAGTCTCTCTCAGCCCAACTCATCTCAAGGGTTGGTGTTGTTGGGAAAATGGGAAGAAAAAAGAGTATTAGGTACTCCTAATGAGGTGTATTGGATATGCTTGTCGCCTTGAATTATTTGTAAAAATAATAAAAGCAGGATATAAATAAATAAATCTTTGCTTAACAGTAGAATTGTTCAAATAAAAATCAGATACAGTACCAATGCTTGTATTTTTAGTTATATTATGTAAAATTTGCAGCACTTTGTTCAGTTCTAAAAAATAATTTATTTTAAAATGACAAGCCAAATTAGAATTATCAAAGGATTTGGGAAGAATTGCTTTATTTGTTGGAAATGAACTAAAGTAATTGTCACCTATAAGAGACAGAGTTATTCAAAGCTGTACAGTTCTTTTAAAAAAATCAGCCACTAAGGCAATGATGTATCATTTTTACTTTCATTATATGTTTTTAATCAGAGCGAGACTTCAGTAGACAAAGCGATGCTTTCTGCATGGTCTCACTTGTTTTTGCTAAAATCCTTTGACATGATTAATTTTACTTTAATGCTTTTGTCTTGTTGTACTTGTTAAGACGATAAGGATGAACTAGGGCTAAAACCCTTACTTTTCTACCCTACTATCAATGAACGTTAAAAAAAAAGCCAATTAGATGACAGAGAAAGAAAAAATGGAATTAAATTTCTTGCTGTCCAAGAAAAGGATATTAAAAAGGATAACATTATTTGTTATTAATTTTATTACTAATGTTTCTTTTATAATATCATCTTTCTCATGTTATTACTTGCAACAAGGGAGACTGGATTTTATATCTAGATGAACTAAGTGTACTGACATGTAGTTTGCATTGGTTGGAGTGGAATTTCTGAATACTGATCTTTGCACTGATATAACTTGATGTTCTGGGATTTTTTTTAAAAAAGGGGGCTATTACATTAAAAAACATGTTTTACATAAGCAGATAAATAAATATTTTAGGAATGCTTAAGTCTTAATAAGTAAAGAATAATACATGGGCAGTCTTTAAAGAGCTTCCTTGTAGCTCTCTGCCCAATTTCCCAGCTAAATTCTTAACACCATTGTTGAATACTGTGGTTATGATCATTATATCAAATGGCTATTTTATTGGATTGTATTATATGCAGTATTAAAAAGAGGAGGCTACATAGGCTTATTCTATATATGAATGATATAATCCCTCCAGCCTGCTGGAGGAAGCACAGTTATGGTCCAGATCATTTGATGCGTGGTAAGAATCATCTTGTCATTCCTATTAATTTCATGCTATATGGAATGGAATGTGAATTTCATGTATTATGAAACTTTCACATTACTAGGTTTTCATTATAAAATTATAAAAAATTATTCAGATAAGTGGCTAAAATATAGTTTGATATACTAAATAAAACTCTCCAGCTTTCTGTTAAAACAGTGGTTCTCAGCCTTTTTAATGCCGCGACCCCCAACCGGTCGTAAGTCGACGACTACTCAACCGGTCGTAAGTCGAGGACTACTCAACTGGTGCAGCATCGTTTGCAAAATGGGACTTTTGGCGGGCTCAGCAGGGCAGAGACAGCCTGGACAATTCCTATTGGCTTTTGAAAGCCAATAGAATTAGACTCTATTTAAGAGAGTCTATTCTATTGGCTTTCAAAAGCCAATAGAATAAAAGGGAGTAGCACAGCTAAGGAAAAGGGGAAAAAATGGTGGACTGCATTGTTTGGCGACCCCCGTGAAATGATCGTTCGATCCCAAATGGGGTCCCGACCCACAGGTTGAGAACCACTGTGTTAAAATATACTTTTAAGAGTGTAGGGACTTTTGAAGGATTGCTTCATTTGAACACAGCTTCAATCGAAGTGTTCTTTTGAAGCAAAGGGCTAAATTAAGGTGGTGTTCCTTTTTGAAGTTCTGGGTGAGATACACATGCCAGATATGAGATTCTGAACATAATTGGTGTTTTATGCATTATATTGGAAGGAAACTGGAAGCCTGTGCAGCTCGCACAACAGTGGTATTACAAAGGAACATAGGGGCACCATAACTACAAGTGCCATCACATTCTGGATCAGTTGTAGCTTCTGGGTGGTCTTCAGAGGCAGCCCCTTATAGAACACATAATTCAATCAGAGGTTTGGAGATGCCCAAGGCATGAGTGACCATGAGCAAAGCCTCCCAGTGCAGGAAAAGCTTCCATTGATGCATTATACAAATTCAACCCCCTCCCCCTGGCTATTACCTGTCTCTTGAGACCCACAGAAGACAACACACACACACACACACACACACACACACCTGCCTTGGAATCACAGTTGGTGTCACATTAAAAACCCCAATGGGCACATCAGAAAGAAAAGGCCCCTCTCTTGTTCCCAACCAAGTTTCAGTGATACAGGCTAGATCAGCATTCTCATCCAGGATTAAATTATGGTAGCTTTATTAAGTGGAAGAAATGATAGAATCTAGTTTCAAATAAATAATACTGTAACTCATATTCTCACTTGTAATGATTTTTTTAAGGATAGCTATAAATACCTTAGAATACTTGAAATCTAGTAATAATTGCTATGAAGAGCAGCAAGCTAGCTTAATAGAATAATGGGTAAAGTGTAATATTCAGGAAACAGAACTGAATTTAATCTCTTAATATATTCTTCTCTTGTGAGTGCATGAACACTTCAAATTTGGTCATCTAATTTAGCAAAGAATTCTTAATGGCCCTTCTATAGTCACTGTATCTCTCTTATGAAGTCAGCAGTTGCAAGCATCAGGGCTTCTACTTCAGTGAGTTGTTGAAGTTGCTGTCAGCCTTGCACTGGGAAACCTGAGCAAGCAGTGGCACATTACCATAGAAGCATCCTTGACACCACATAAAAATGGATTCAGTGATTCCCCTAGATGAAATGTACCATTGTCATACTAACAATTGCGGTGTTAATATCAAACTTTTTGTGCAAATGTTTTATTCTCCAGCATGATGACTGAAGAATCCACCAATGGGTTATTTCAGTCCTCCTGCCCAATCAGATTAAGTTGTCAAGTTGTCACGCCCCTCATTGACCGGGACTTCCCAGTTTCGTCTTAGTCTTTCGCCCAGGAGGATGTGATAACTTGACTCTCTTCATTGGAATAGCAGGTCAGACTAGATATTGTTAAAGCATTGGTGGATTCTTCCTGGAGAATAGGAGAATTATAGTTTGGTTAGTCCTTCTCTGGAAGGTTTAGCCATTTTTTCCCTTCCTTCTCCCTTTCCCTTTCCTTGGAAGCATAGTTGTATTTCTGCCTTTTCCCCTAATTTAGCAGTTTGCTGAATTAATTCACTTTCTTAACAGAAGAATCAAAGTGGGGGGTGATCCTTTTGTTTAAGAGAATAAGGGGTCTGAGTTAGTCAATCCCTTAGAACAGCGGACGTGTTCTTTCTGGCAGCCGCCATTTTGAGGCCACGTGGATTCTTCTCTGACCAGGCTCGGTCAGAGCTTTCCACAAAGGCTGCCATTTTGGATTCGCTGAACTACTTCTTATTTGAAGCAACTCAGGCTATTAGCAGTTCTGCTTGCAGCATGGTGTAATTTAGAAAGAAAGCCTGTTACTTGAAGTTTCCTTTCCTTCGGCTGCCGCTAAAAGGAATGAAACCTCGTTCCACGGTGAACAGCGGATAGGCATGATTACTCATTAGTGGATTGAAGAAATCGAACTTTTACCTTTTTGCCCCTTCTGGACTTGGAATTTCATATTGGTTCAGGGATTCGTTTCCTCTCCTTCCCCCCCCCCCCTGCATGGAGGTAGTATTCCTCCCTCTGTATTCAGGGCATCCGCCATTTTGTCACCTAATATTCCCATTGGGAAACGCCCAGGGCAGTCAGGGACGCCATTTTGGGATTGATTGCATACAGTTTCTTCACAGCTATCACTGATATTTCTTGCCTTTATTTATTTCTCCCTAATTTGCAATTAAGATTTACTTTAAGGATTTACTATCCACTTGCAATCATCAGATCAGCAATTTTGGTGGAAGTACTTCTAAGCTAAGGTCCAGCAGGCCCTGCTTGCCATGCCTTGTCTGAGTTCTGCCACTCCGCATCTAGTGGTTGCCTCCAGGATCCTGACCATTGCCACTATTGTGAGACATGTGTGATTTCGTCACCATTCTGACCTCAGGCCTGGTATACGGTTGCCCTGTGCCTTGGTGACGAGCACCCCAGAGCACCCAGCGTGAGCCCAGGTTTGCCAGTGGGCCGGCTCACACTTATCCACATGCAGTCAGCCCCTCTTCAGGAGGGCTCCTGACGTCTCTTGCGGAGCGAGTCAGTATCAGAGTCTCGTCTGGAGTGCATTTCGACCAACATGGCACAACTCACTGAGCCACAGCCTTTGGACACAGACAACACCACTGTTCAAGCTGAGCCGGTTTCTGAGGCGCCTACAGGTAAGGCCAAAGCAAAATCTAAATACGGCAGAAAGGCTGGCAAGACAAGCGATAAGCAGGCCGACCGAACACATAGAGCTCTGGAGAAGCAATTCTCCCGGGCCCAATGCTTGTCAGCAGAACAAGGTCATACACCTTCTAGTTCCATATCACCTGAGACGGGAGCTCATTTGCCATCCACATCGAGGGCCTGGTCGCCTGTGAGCGCAATTCAGCAGGTCTCCACTCAGACCTTTGGTCAGGTGGGTCCACCCCTCTTTGGGGAAGACCTTGATATGCCGGCCCATCATCTGCACCCACTGTTACATTCACTCCAACGGCTGTGAGGTTACGGCCTCCACTAGAGCCATCTTTTTCAGACCAGCTCTAATCAGGGATATCGCAGGCAGTGATCCAGGCCATGGCATCATCAGGTATCCATCAGGCATCACCAGTTCCTGGGCCTTCTTCTGCACCAACTTCCTCTTCTCGACCTCCATTGGATCGTTCAGGTATGGTTTCCCCATCCCACTCTCCTGAATCCGAGTCTTCCAATGTCTCAGATTATGACGAAAGTGGGGACCGCTGGTCTGAGTGCGAGGAGCCTACACATGAGTCTCAGCCCATGGCAGAGCTGTTCAATGCGTCGCTCTTTCCCTCCTTGCTGTACAGGGCCTGTGCAGCGAGCAAATTCTCCTCCGTTACAACTCCGACCCCTCAGCTTTCCACTGATCAGGACTCTAATCCTCTATTTGCCGAACCGGTAGACAAGCACCTCCATATCCCATGTCCCCCCATATTCCTGAAGAACATTCAGGGACAATGGGAATCTCCGGCAGCTCAACCTTCTCAGGGAGCATCTGAGCGCAAGATCGTGGACATGGCAAAGAATTTGACTGACCTTTTGGAGGTGCCTAAGGTAGATGAATTCCTAGCCCCACTGTTCTCTGCAGCCAGCCTTCCGGCGGATGTTTCAGATGCCCTTAAGGTGGAAGATAAAAAGTCTGAACTTGCTTAATGCAAAGTTCATCTGGCATCCGCATGGGCAGCAAAGGCTGTGACTTCCATCTCCTTTTTTGCCAGGATTTCCATTACCTGGCTTAGACAATTACAGGACAGGATCCCTCTAGAGGAGGTCAGGATCCATCAGGATCTTACTAAACTTATAGCAACATCTGAGTATATGGCAGATGTTTCCATGTACTCGGCCAAACACTCAGCCCAGGCAATGGCTTCCGGCATAGTCGCCAGGAGGCTACTTTGGCTCAAAAACTGGAGGGCTGAAAGCAAGCACAAGTGGCGTGCGGCCATTGCCCCCATCACAGGCAGCCAACTGTTTGGGGAGGCATTGACCCCATACCTCATTGAGAATAAACAAAAGCAAAAGGTCATTTCTCACTTAGCTAGGAAAACCAACAGGCATTTCCTCCCTTTCGGACTGGATCTACGTCAGAACAGGGACAATCCTACAGGCCCCCTGCTCTGAAGGCAGAGCGCCCCTTTGATAGAGCAGGTTATAGGGACAGATCCTAGTACCAATCCCAGAACACACCTTCCTTCCATGGCAGAGGGGGTCGCCCCTTCCGCCGCTTCAAGTGACTCGGAGGGTACCCCTCCCATTGGCAGCAGGCTTACTCTTTTTATCCGCCAATGGGAAAGCACGACCATGGACTCCTGGGTTCTGAACACCATAAGGGAAGGCCTGTCCCTGGAATTCAGGTCCACTCCAATAGATCACTTTGTCTCTTGCCCAGGCATGAGAAATCCCATAAAAAGAGGTCTCATGGAAGACACCATCTGACATCTTCTGGGCATCAAAGCCATAGAGGTGGTCCCCTTGCCTCAGCGGGGATTGGGGTATTACTCCATCCTATTTGTGGTTCCAAAATCCTCAGGAGGATGGAGGGCAATCCTCGACCTCAAGGGGATGAACCTCCACCTACAATACAGGAGGTTCAAGATGCAGACATTGCACTCCATCCTAAGCAGTATCAGGAGGGGAGACCTTCTAACATCAGTAGATCTCAAAAGGCATATTTACACATTCCTATCCATTCGACACATCGCAAGTATCTATGGTTTTGCTATCTCAACCGTCATTTTCAGTACAGGGCTCTCCCATTCGGCCTCTCCTCCGCCCCCAGGGTCTTCACCAAGATACTGGCAGTTCTGGCAGCCCATTTGAGGTTGGTTCCGGTGCGCGTCCAGTGTTATCTGACGACATTCTGATCCAATCGCTGTCAGCAACATCCGCCCAGTTGGATTTGGAACTCACGATCAGGACCCTACAGACCCATGGGTTCTTAATAAATTTCAAAAAGAGCCAGACAATACCATCGACCCATCTGTTACACCTGGGGGTGGTAATAGACACGGACAATTGTCATGTGTACTGTCAGAGGAGAGGCGCAGGAGTATCAGAGACCTGGCACTCAAGGTACGCAGGAACAGGACAGTATCATTGGCTCTCCTTTCCCAACTACTGGGAAAGTTGGTATCTTGCATAGCGATAGTGCCGTGGGCCCAACTACATGCTCGAGCCCTACAGTGGTTTCTGCTTCCATATCAAAGACAACACACCAGTACCTCCAACCAGTTGGTGTGCGTCCCTCGTCAGGTGCGTCTGTCTCTCGGCTGGTGGGCTTCCTCGGCCATTCACAAGGGGACCCTATTCAAAGAGCCCAGTCGCATCAGTGTGACCACAGACACAAGTCTCTTCGGTTGGGGTGCTCATCTCCAAACCCGGATGGCTGGGTCAGTGGTCACAGGCAGACCTGAGGCACAGCATAAATTGGTTGGAGCTCAGAACGATCCACCTAGCTCTCAAACATTTCCACTCAGTAATCAGGGGGCAACATGTACTGGTCCTGACTGACAACGTGGCGGCAAAAGCCCACGTCAATCGGCAGGGGGTACCCGGTCAAAGTCCCTCATGACAGAGGCTCGAGCATTGAGCTCCTGGGCAGAGAAGCACCTGCTCTCCATCAGGGCAAAGCACATTTCGGGGGAGGCGAATCGGCAGACAGACTTCCTCAGCAGGTCAATAGTGGACCATTCAGAGTGGAAATTACATCCGGATGTCTTCAGGGAGATCACGGACAGATTCAGTTGTCCGATAGTGGATCTGTTCACCTCGCTGGAGAACACCCAGCTGCCCAGATTTTTCTCTTGGTTCCCCTCACGGGGAGCGAAGGGGGCGGACGCCCTACGTAGCCAATGGTCACAAGGTCTCTTGTATGCTTTTCCCCCACTGCCTCTGTTGCCAGCAGTTATCAGGAAGATCCTGGAGGAGCAGGCAGAGGTAATATTTATTGCTCCTCACTGGCCCAGAAGATCATGGTTTGCAGACCTGGTGA
Source organism: Crotalus tigris (assembly GCF_016545835.1). Taxonomy (NCBI): domain Eukaryota; kingdom Metazoa; phylum Chordata; class Lepidosauria; order Squamata; family Viperidae; genus Crotalus; species Crotalus tigris. The sequence goes on from NW_024100678.1 coordinate 4,627,649, forward strand.
ACCTCTCCGTCTCCGCTCCATGGAGGATTCCAGACAACCGCATTCGGTTGACACAAGGGGATCTTCAGCATCCAGATCCCCAATGGCTTCAGTTGACTGCCTGGCACTTGAATGCCACACCCTGACTCGGGAGTCTTATTCGTCAGGAGTGATCGATATGATTCAGGCTGTCAGGAGACCGGCAACTAACCATATTTGCAACCATACGTGGAAGAACTTCTGTCGTTGGTGCGACAGGAATCATGTGAGTCTGTCACAGGTAACCATTCCCAGGGTGTTAGAATACTTACAGGAGAGCGTTAACAAGGGGTTGTCGCCCAACACTATCCGTAGACTCTTTCCACGGTACTTTCTTGGGACTCTTCAGAGTCTTTGTCTAGACATCCTACCATCAGATCTTTCCTAAAGGGAGTCGCTAATAGTAAACCCCCTGTGATTCATAGGTATCCCTCTTGGGATCTACCCCGGGTTCTACAAGCACTAACCTCTTCTCCCTTTGAACCACTTAGAACATGTTCCTTGTGGCACCTGTCGCTTAAGGTCTCATTCCTGATAGCTATTACTTCTGCCAGACGTATATCGGAATTGGCTGCCTTATCGATCAGGACAGATCTGTGCATGTTTCACGAGGACAGGGTGGTTCTTAGATTAAATCCCTCGTTTATTCCAAAAATAAACACAGTGTTCCATAGGGCACAAGAAGTTATTCTCCCGGACTTCTGTCCTCACCCGTCGCATGACTTGGAATGGCAATGGCACTCACTAGACGTGAGGAGAGTCTTGCGCTGTTATATCAAACGCACAGCCCCCTTTCATAAGTCAGAAGCCCTGTTTATATCCTTTTAGCCTTCCTCAATGGGCCAAAAGGTGTCAGCTTCCACTATAGGTAGGTGGATGAGGGCTTGTATTGCAGTCGCCTACACGTCTCTTTTCCTACCCGTTCCTAGTCATGTGACGGCTCACTCCACCCGCAGTGCTGCCACAACTGTGGCGTGGGCAACTCAAGCGTCTATTGAGGACATTTGCAGGGCGGTGACATGGTCCTCACCTTCTCCCTTTATTAGACATTATTGCTTGGACAAGTTTGCATCAGCTGAGGCCGCCTTCAGTAGACGTATTTTACAGCAGTTAGTGACACCATCATGTTCACAGGCCCCAACTGATTCCCACCCATAGGGACTCCAGGAGCTTTGGTACATCCCATTGGTGGATTCTTCAGTCATCATGCTGGAGAAAGAGCGTTGGCTTACCTGAACGCATGTTCTCAGCATGATGATGAAGAATCCACGCCCTCCCTTTTAGTGGTTAGTTAGGTACGGGTTGGGGACCTGTTCCTCTTTTTGTTTTTTTCTGGATACCTGCTTGAGAGTCATCACATCAAACTGTTGTCATTGGCTACGCCGTCGATGAAACTGGGAAGTCCCGGTCAATGAGGGGCATGACAACTTGACAACTTAGTCTGATTGGGCAGGAGGACTGAAATAACCCATTGGTGGATTCTTCATCATCATGCTGAGAACATGCGTTCAGGTAAGCCAACGCTCTTTTATTACAATATGTTTATTTCTTCTTTTTGATTCAGAAAATAAGCAGTTGCTCACAACATAGTAGCCGATAAACTAAAAAGAGTCTGGTAGCACTTTTTAATACTAACCAGTGTTGCTGTTAGATACACACTTTAATAAATGTATTAGGTCTAAATATGTTACCCAACTTTTTCTGACTTTTGACTTGCATAAACTAAAATGACTCTTTCCTACATGGTTTACAACAAATTATTAAATGCATAGATAGACTTAAAATGTGAGCGATTTTGTATCAGATCAGCATTAGCATTTAAGATTAATATTGTTTCTGCACTGACTGGCTGCTGTTTTTCCAGATTTCAAACTAGACTTTTTCAGTCCCATTTGAAAATATTGAGAGCCAAACCTTGAAAAAGCAACAAATGAATAAAAATACATTAAAAGGAGAAGTCACCATAAAATCTGCTTTCCTTCCTTATGACTTGATTTCTTTTTTCCTGGTTGAAAAACCACAAAAGAAGAAGAAAAGAGGAATAGAGTGCAAAACAAAACAAAATAAAATAACATATAGCTGTTAAATAAGCCAATTTTCATTTCATGGGAAATGGCAATGAACAAGACAAATATGTGGAGCTTATATTGGATACATATCATGAATGTGTCAGATTAGAGAAAGCTGGTGAATATGCTTCATATCTGTTTGAATCTCTGGTACTCGCTATTACATTATTCAAAAAAATCCTGCACTAGAAAAACATAATCAAATACTAGGTAAACTGTTGCTTTGTTGCATCTATTCCAATTCTCTTTGCTTTTTTCCCCATGGGATAGAAAGAGGCAAAATGTTTTAACTTTGTTTATAAATTTTGCTCATTTATACTGTATAAATGGGGCTAGGCTATGTTTCAGATTTGATCTTCAAGAGATGTTTCATGGGAGCACAAACCTAGCACCTGTCTGCAATCTATTGCAGGCGAGGGCACATTTGTTTGTTGCAGACAAATGCTACATTTGTGCACCTGTTATTCCAAACAGTATTGTAGAGACTGATTTTTAAATACTGTACAGTTTATACCTGCACTCCTGTGGCAACCTTTTATAACCCGGTGTCTTCATATGGATTGAATTTCAACTCGCCAAATGTCTGGCCTGCACAGCCACTTTCAAGCAAATTGCTAGTGGCACTAGCAAGTGCTATAATTTGGTGGCAAATTACAAGCTTTCCCAACAGATTGCTATTGAAGCAACTATTGTTGTTGGAGAACATCAGAAAATGATAGCAGGAATTGGGAATAGAGTGCTGCAGAGACATTTTTTTTATTATAGGTCAGGCACAAAATTAGAAGAGCCCAGTTCATGACTGCTGTCCTCGAAGTGACTACACATCTTTCAGTGATGATATCAAATTCAGATTCTGTGCTCTTCTTTCATGTGCTCTGCAATAGAAAGTGTAGTGCTGCCTTTTGTAGCAACACGTTTCACTACTGTATACACACACAGCTTAATAGTGAACTATTTGTCATGGCATTTTGGCAATGATAAGGAAATAGATCCACTTATGGATAGACGTTACAGATTTATAGACTGCTGTAGTTGTTCTCTTTAAATTCTGCTTTAAAATGTTGCAATGCTAGCAAATGCACTTTCCAAGTAGTGTATTTTTTGTTTTTGATTTATGCTCGTTTTTCCTTGCTTCATATCCTGTTGTGGCATGTATTGTTGGCATAATCTGTACCTTACTAAACCTTCTGTCTTTAGTTATTATTTTAGTTCTATTTGTTTTTGAAGCTTCTTGCATTCATTGACAGAAGGAAGTTTTGTAAAAATAGGGAAAAGAGGCACTTTTATATAACAGATTTGAAATTTCAAATATCCTTCAGCATTGTGTCAAAGAAACCCCATTTCTTTGAGAAAAGGTATCAAAGCTACATTTATATATAATTGAGTGAAAAATGTGGGTGCCATGGAGATGAAAGGTTCTATCATAGGTTATTATTCAGCAGCTTAGATTGATTGACTTGTTGCTTGTTTGTTTCAATTTAGAGGCTGCCCAACTCCAAACAACACTGAGTAACATACACTTAAGCAGAAGTGTATGTTTTAAAAATGAACTAACCATATGTCCAGTTCTGCATCCAGAAGTCAACCACTCTATTGCAAACAAAGTAATCTTACAGGAATTCAACCCTTGCCCAAGGCCTAGGAAAACAACCTAATTTTTATGGACTTTCTGAATATCAGCAGGATGTGAAACATGGCTCTCTGGAAGGATACATTTTTAGAGGGCTGGTGCCACAAAAGATAAGGGATACTTTCTAGAACCTAAGAAAGGATACTGATTAATTGAAGGGATCTAAAGTGTATTCACTCTGCTTGACCTCACTAGATCAGTGGTCCCCAGCCTTTCTGGCTTAGCGGCCCAGGAGGGGGGAGTGGGCATGGTTCTGTGCGAGTGGTAGGTGAGTACATGTAGGCACACCACTTGCACAGCCTGGTTCTGAACGGCCCATGGCCCACTAGATCAGGGCTTTTCAACCAGTAGTATGGGTACCACCTATGGTACGTTGGCACCTGGAAGGTGGTACATGACCATCCTAGAAAAGTGGTAGCGGGGGAGGGAAATGAGCTGAACTGGTGGCAGCACAGCACAACCTGAGTGAGAGATGGCTGGAGTTGCAGGGCTGTCAGGGCTCAGTGGAAGCGCCAGGATCAGTGCTGCTTTCCAGCTGATCGGCGCTTCTTCAGGGCTGTCAGGGCTCAGTAGAAGCGCCAGGATCAGCGCCAGGCTCCAGCTGGAGCTCAGCGCTGATCCTGTCGCTTCTGCTGAGCCCAGAAGAAGCGCCGATCAGTTGGAATGTTGCAGCATCTCCAGGGTCTTGTGATTTACATTCAGGTGCTTGGCAACTGATTCATATTTATAATGGTCACAGTGTCATATGAAGTGACCAAAACCTGCTGCAACCACCCAGTAGACGGGGAGTAAAAACCAAACACCCCCCACCCCACCCCTGCTACCAATCCTCAACAGAAATGCTCACAACAATGAAAACAATTTTTTCCTGCCCGAGCAGGGGGTTGGACTAGATGACCTCCAAGGTCCCTTCCAACTTTACTATTATTATTATTATTATTATTATAAAACCTTGGACAGGAGGAAGAGCGCCTCCGGTTGGGCAGGCAGGTGTCTTGCTCTTTCAGTGCCATTGCAACTTTGAACAGTCACTAAGCGAACTGTTGTAAGTTGAAGACTACCTGTACTTTATCACTTTTTACCTTTTTTTTTTGGTCATCAAGTTTTTGACACCTTGTTAGGCAACTGGTGGTACACTATATGGCTGCTGTGGGGATGCTTCTGCAGTTTTTCAGTCCTATAAATGGACATAACTGTTTTAGTAAGGTATAGACAGGTGCTGCATTTACATCTACAAATTTCAAACCAGTTCTTGTGAATCAAATCTAAAGTATTGCATAGTTCTAATAACACTACAGATTTTGCTAAAATGTAATTTTATTTTTGTAAAAGAAACTTTTCTACTTATTTGAAAAAAAGAAGGTACCCTTTTTCAGGATTGCAGTTGCCATCTGCAGTTTTATTTTCATTCTTTAGTGGACTATTTTCAAAAAAAGCAAAATGGTTTTATTTAATGCATTAACTTTCTTAACTTCATTAACTTACTATTCCATCCATGTATTTACAGTTTGATTTCAATCATAAGAAAACAGAAAAAAAATATAACTAACTAACAGAGAAGCTACAGGAAGGTGTTTGATGTAATGTATGAGACAGCCATAAGGCAGCAAACAGAAGCAATTCTTTTTGTAGCACTGAAGTGCAGAATGAAAAACCAGATGTGTTTGGACTGCCAGAGGAATCAAGAACTGATTCACATCCAATTTGGCTAGGGTCTGAGACAAGAAAAGCAGATAATTAGGATTTAATGCTAAATTTAATCAATTGAAGATGTCGGAGCTCAGTACTTATCAGGGTCAGTACCAAATATATATGTTTCCTGTACAGTGAATTTGATTTCTTCCCTTCAAATTGAACAAGAGGAACAAACAAGAAGCTTACTGCTAGAAAGAAATCAGCAATGACATTTTTGTTGTATTTCACTTCTTTGTGGTTGGCTGGAAATTCTGATTAATACAATAATTCAGATCATCTTAAGATAGGCCATAGGCAGAAAGGCAGCTGTGAACCATCTAATAGTTTATTCTACAGTTGCAATAGATGAGGGGATGACTAGTTTTAAAACAAAGAACAAGGTAGCAAAGATACTGCAACTATTATGATTAATTTGATAGGCTGATGGTGTAGCCTCACATATGGGTACTCAAAAATAAGTCCTGCTGGATCTGACGAGCACTGAATGCAGCATGTTTAGATAGATACAGGATTGCAGGTTTATTTTCCTGGAAATTTGTTCCATTGACTACTATATGGATTACTTGTGAGTGCACCAGCACAGAATTTCATAGAAATCATTTGAATCAATGACTCATGATTTACTCTTTTCAACTAGGTATAACAATTGACAATGTGTAGTATTTATCATTTGAAATGCTATTTTTCAAGTTTGCATAATAGCTCATGCTGCTACTTATTTGGGAAAAATACTACTTTCCTCATCATACACATTCTATACAATAGTTTATAGATTTGTTTAAGTGTTTATTTCTGAACAAAAATATTACATGTTTTAACAGAAAATATTTTCCAAACAGTGTTAGTGCAAAAATATGAATTTGTTTAAAAAGAACCTATAGTTATATGGAGTAGAATTAAGAGTTTATTCCTCCTTAGAATTTTCCCAAATTTTCCATAGATTTGCAGCTGAGCTTCATGTGGGTCTTTCTGCTATAATAATAATAATAGTAAAGTTGGAAGGTACCTTGGAGGTCATCTAGTCCAACCCCCTGCTCGGGCAGGAAACCCTACATAATTTTGGACAAATGGCTGTCCAGTCTCTTTTTAAAAACTTCCAGTGTTGGAGCATTTACTGCTTCTGGAGGCAAGCTGTTCCACTGATTAATTGTTCTCACTGTCAGGAAGTTTCTCCTTAGTTCTAGGTTGCTTCTCTCCTTGATTAGTTTCCACCCATTGCTCCTGTGAACACATAACACCAAAGTTTAATGCTTGTTTCATTTGTATCATAAAGTTATTCTATATCAGTGTAAAAAAGTAATTATACACTCTCTCTTGATCTCTCTCATACATGCGCACACACATGAATTCATTGAATTCAAGGAATAATTCATGGCAGTTGTATAAGCACTTCATTAAACAATCAACCCTACCCTATATACCTCTCTCAGCTTTGGCTTCTTCATCACATGACATTCTCACAATTCAGACATATTATGTCCTGCTATTAAAAAGTCATTGATACCTATCAATCTGGAAAAGCTATTCATATTTAAACTATGGAGTACCACTAGTCTACCTTCAGAGAAACAGTCTTGAAATGGAAAAGTTTTGAGAACACAGAATTTTTCCAAGAGTCACTGTTAAGTCAAACTCATTCCAGCAAAACAACATGCAATAATCCATAAGTCACAAAAAACTCTAGAACAACATCCAAAGATCTGTAGTCCTTTCACCTTGGTTAAACTTACTGTTCATTATTTTACCATATGAAAAGTACAAAGTAATGAGAGAATAGGGAGGATGAAGGCAGAAACCATTGGTGCCAGTATTAAGTTGATAATGTATGCTGAGGAAGTTGCTAGTATATCTTTTCACTCGGCAATCATCTCTCCCCATTTTGATGAGTAAAACCCAATTTTTTCCTCCATTTTTTTTTAATTTCCTGTTTCAAGGGCAGATAAAGAAGGGAAGGATGACAAGGAAAATCATTCCTTGTAGAAACAGTGTCCCTCACTGAGTAGAGAAGGGCTTTTTTAAAAATCCTTTTTCATCAATACATCCAGTTCACATATCACAGTAAGCTGTAATGTTAGAATGGCCAATGAGGATTTGTGATATGGTTTGTCAAACCTATCATAAGTTATGAACAAGGGACTTTATCTTTCTTCATCTGTGAAAAGCCAAAGAACCAAGCCATTAATATATTTTTTAAAGCCCCAACTTTGGTTTTCTTCAAGATAGGCAAAAATACAGTATCATGTCATGCTAAACTTCACAAAAACAAGCCATGACTTCAAGATAGAACCATTGTATATGTATTTTGCCTTTAAAGTACCAATCCCACATCTTCCAAAAATAAAAAGGTTTCCCACTTTAGGTATATTTCCCACTTTAGGTATACTTCCTACAAAAATCTCACATATTAAAATAATGATGGGTATCCTTAAATTAACTAGCAACTACATTAATGCTAATTTTTCTCCAGTCTTTTGTAAATTTAGGATTTAGTTGTGTACTTCATATTTCATAATGTGACAGAGCATGTATTATTTCAAGCTGTATTGCCTTTTTTATTGGTTGGAATGAACCTACAATGAATATAAGGTAGGAAGCAGCAGTATGTTCAACAGATACGATGTAATAGGCAAATATTTTCCCCTTTTGCTTTTTCCTAATTTTTTAACAAATTGGTTAAAGTTGATAGACAGAAACATACTCCTACAGTCTAATCAGTATACATAGTAGAAGGAATAGAATGTTGTCTCAAACAATTATTGGAAGAAATCAAGTTTGTCTTCACTTGGAAGAAGCTCCATACATTATATAATTCTAAATGAGTATTATTTAGCCCTATACTGCACCTTTATTTTGGAACCTTGGGATTAAAACCAGATTTTTTTTTTAAAAAAATGTGTTTTTCAGGTGTCAAAATTTTCGTCTTATTTATTGGTTTTTATTTTTTCACTTCACTCTTTGTTTAATAAAGCTGAGAGCTCTTTTGCAAAGCTTTATAAATTCATATTCTTAGGTTTTTGAATTACTTTTGAAAGTGGCTCTATCCTACTTCCTTCTAGTAAAGTGACCTTTTTAAATGGAGAGAAGTGGGTTTAGATGACAGTCATGATAAATGCGGTCATGTTCACTCAATAAAATAAGGCCCAGTGCATTTGAGGATAAATCAGTGAAATGTACAGCCCCACCTGTCTGTCTCCATCATTCATTTCCACTGTCACTTTCACAGTGGCTGATGGATCACAGTTGCTGTAAAATTAGACAGCCTTTAATCTCATTTCATCCTGATTAGCTTCTCTTTACCCTTTCCCTCTAACTCACTGACTGACACGCTAAAAACTCACACTGGGCTGTGTTTGAGCGTGGCGTACAAACTTCTTTTCAAATCCCTTTTTGGAGGGGAAAATAGGTACTCACCTGAGCTGAAATGAAATGCAAAGATCAGTGAGCCTGAGACTCATATTAAAATAAATCAGCAAAGCAGAAGACAGTATACAATTAATGAAAGAGACGGTTTGCATCACTAGACTACAGGCTGGCCTGTACATTGCATTATTTACACTCATGAATTCTTAGTGAATTGTTGTAAGATTACTTGAAAGGTATTGTGGGACAAGAAGAATGTCTCAGCAGTGCAAAAAAAAATTAAGTTACATCCTCTAGAATTCAGCCATATGTGTTGCATAGTTCAAATGGCTATTTTAGGCATGTACATTCACATATCTTACACCTAATCATACAGACCTTCATCCTCTTTTCCATTGTTTTGCTTAAATATTGCAATTCTATTCAGTGTGCTACCTGTATTTGAACTGAAATGTAGAGAATTATACTATGATCTTCATAAATTATATTTTCAGACTTCTTTTTCTTAATTGACATTTTTGGACTTTCCTTTCTTTGCTTATTACTTTGGAGTTTAGAAAGACACAAAATCATATTACTGAGAATCTTGTAAGGCTTTTCAGTCTCCGCTCTGATAAGTTGTTTGCCTGACGTTTGCATTTCACTGTATATCAACAGACATGAACAATAGCATGAAATATTACACAGTGTGATGTACTATAATTAGATGCACATGTAGTTTGTCTCCTCCCTAAGAACACCAAATTTAAGGGTAGTGTAGCCGACTGCATTAACAGATAATTGGCATTGTTTGAAATCTAAAGCTCATAGGGCCAACCATTTCAGATGCCTAGTTTTTCAATGTAGCATCATATCATTTTGATGAGGCTCATGGATATGCTGTTGAAGGACACTGCAGTATAACATTAACCAAAACTATGACTGGAGTTCAGTGAGTTTCATCTGAATAAATATTACAAAAAAATCAATTTCTAAGGAGATAGAATTGACTTGTCATTTGTCACAAATTAAAATAAAATAGCATATTAACAGTATTTGTTGCTTGTAAGATATATCACTAATATATAATGTTAATTCATGCATTTTTACTAAACCTATCTGCTTATCAGTTGCTTTTGCTTAGACAGCTGCATGAGCACAGACTATGAAAATGATATTTGACCTTTACTGGAAACTAAATATGCACCTTGCTTATTCATCATTGCTTTAGCAAAAAAAAAAAATCAGTAAGAAGCTTAAATGGGACTACTTGATCTTTAAGAAAATGTGTCCTACACAAGGAAGCTGCACATATTGTTATTTGCATATGCTATGTTCATGTGCATTTAGAAAAATAAAAGATAATAAAACAAATGAAATGAGAGATATATCACCCAAAATAATTCAAGTGTGAGATAGGCTGCCTCTTTTTTTGGCACTGGCAAAAAGCACAAAGTAAGAGTTGGCCCTGAGTCATATTGATTTCCCACTGCACTGGTTTCCTAAGTGCTCTATTGATCCGTGTCAAGCAATAAGTTCCCTGCCTATACATGCACATCACCTCCCCATTTGTCCTCACCTAGATTTAAGGTGCCCATATGATGAGCAGAACAAGGACATTATTTTTCCTACTGGTGACACCCAGCCAGAACTGCTGCATGTGGTACAATTTAGCTGTGTGAGTATGCATTTCAACATATGATGTTTAATACTGGCATATACCACAAAGCAATTCATTTTATGGCATTAATGCTGCATTTTTTCTAGTACCTCTGTAACCTTGGGAATGTTTCTCCCCTTCATAGTTATAACTTCCTCACAATAGTTTTTAAAGGAATGTTGTTCTTTCAACAAAGGGTTCCTGATTCAGTGGATGGAAAATATTTGATTGTGCTGCTAATGACATTGTACAGGAAATTGAGCATATACATTTGGAGGAGGCATTAAATCAGCAGGACCTTAATTTAAAAACTTAAAACTATATGGAAATGCAGCATGCTTATTGCTGTGTGAGAGAAAGCTACTGAATAGTTAGAAGTTTTGATGTGGAAATGTTGCCTACATACTGAATCTGTTTTTTTAACATTCTGTAAATCTTTTTTTTTTAAATTATCATGTGACACAGAGCACTGTCCTAATTATTGCATTCTATTTTGTAGAGTACAGTTTATATACAGTAATTATTGTAATTTGTTGTTAGCAAGCTAAACTTCGTCCAGAGTGGATGCTAAGACTGCCTCAATCCAAAATCTGGTTGATAATGCTATTGAGACTGGCTGTGCATGCTATTGACACCTTCTGCGTCTTTTGGGAAGCTATTGTGACAGCTCATTCAAATCGCAGAATGTCAGAAACTGTTACAAACTTGTCTGAGCAATTTTGTTTTGAGATATCAATTATACTGGAGTTTCTAAGCTCTGTATTGCTAAAGAAGTTTCTTTCAGTTGCAGATGCAGAACAAAATGTTCTTATCAGAACAGCAAACAAATGTGACAATGCACATCTGACCATCTAAACAGGATATAAGGATTGATTCACAGCAGGTGTTAGATCACTGAGCGCATTAACTGGGACTAAAACATTAAAGTCTAAATTTGAACGAATGAAGGCAAATATCCGTGTCTCAGGATAATATTGCAGGATCCAATCTGGGTCAGTCACCGGGACCAGAAGATTTTGTTTTCTGAGCTTTGGGACTCGTGCTGGAGTCCCCATCCTCAGGGAACTTCTTTCTAACAGCACACACTCTACTAGAGAGAAGTTCCCTGAAGATGGGCTCCAGCACGAGTCCGGAAGCTTGGAAGACAAAACCTCTTGAGTCCCAATAAATTTGAACTTCCCTGAAATCCTCAGAATAACTACACTATTAAACCTACTGTTGAAATGTGCCTTAATAAAATATATCTGCTTTATTCACAGTTATGCCATATAATAGTGCCCATCACTGTGTTGTGGAAGTAGAAAATTTTTTGTTCGTTCTGGGAGGAGAAGATCAGTGGAATCCTAATGGTATGTATGCAATAATTAATTGAACTGTGAAGAAAAAAATAAATAACCACCACCACACAAATACTTAATGATAGGAAATCCATGAACTGCTACTTATACATGAAATAGCAGTATGGTAATGTCCTTTCTTTTTTATAAGTAGAGTTGCCCCATCTTACACTCTAATCTCATCTGATCTGATCAGAACAGCAGATAGTTTAATGTTAGCTTGCTTGCTAAAAAAAATCAGAAAAACAATGAAGGAAAGATTAGGAATCTACAAGCAACTTTGAGCAACTCTCTTGGGCTTCAGATTATATACCAATGATTTAGGCTGTGATCTAAAATTCGTCTATGGCAATAATGTCTCAACTTTGAATAATTGATTGACCAACAATTACACAGTAATTTTTATAAGAACAAACTAGAACACAGAATTTAGCTAAGTTTTTGAGGCCTATTAAAACATTTAAGGTGTATTTTCAAAATTTATGCATGCATAAAGTAATGGTCCACAACACATCCATTTTTATAGATCCAGTTGCAGTTACTGCAGAAACATAAGCATAAATTCTGCACATTTAAAATTGAATATATATGCTAATATGAAGCTCAAAGGTGATTCATTAGAAGGATAATCTCTTAATACAGCTATGGAAAATGCCACATAAACATATGTCTAACAAAAAAAGATTTAGGCAAGAAGCTTCTGTATTTCAAAAGAAATCTTACTCCAAATCACTTTTTAATTCAACAGTCAAGCCCTTTCTCTTTAGCAGAACACTTCTACGTTATGATGGGAGAATAGAAAGTGAAAACTAATTTCATGAGTTGCCCTCTGATTTGGGATTTCAGTATTTCAAGTATTTATTCATAATCTCTAAAATGTTTGAATAGTTGTTTCTTAATTAAGACATTTGGTGAGAACTGTTTAAGTTGTATCAACCTTTTTATGTACCATTATATTTCATATGTTTCTAGTATTTACTTTTTTTTCCTAGTGCCAATCTAATATGATCTGTGTAAAATGGTTATATATTCACATTCTTAAGTGTCTTCAGATTTTTCTGGTACTCCTACATCTCTAGTTTTAGCGATTTACATAATGATTATGGTAAGGGCTTTTTAACGAGATCACTTTATAAATTTTCTGTAGAGAGAAATGAAATCATTTAACAGGCTTCTGAACAAAGCAAAAGAACAATATGCCTTGCAAAATTTAGAATATTGTCAAGACATCATTGAAAGGCTCGTACATAAAGGCAGAGTTGCAGCTGTAGCGGTCTGTATAACATAGATAATTATGACTTAGAAAGTATAAAACAGCTTGCAGGTACACATTTTCACTTCAAAATGCCAGAAGATCCAGCTGAAATTACATATACTGCATATATTTTATTTGAAAAGCCCATTGTAACATCTGTGCTAAACCAAACTGTATCAAAGCATTACATCTGTTCATTTCCTTACAAACAAAACTAAGCAATCTTCTCTAATAGCATTCTTTCAATAGAGTTTTAAAAATTATTTATTTAAGTCATTTTTCTGGAAAAATAACATTTTCAGTTTGTTCTTAAAAAGCTATTTATAAAAAAATTACAGATAGTTTATTTATAGAAGTATATGCTGTAGAACTGATCTGAAGGTTGAGTACTGTATTTCTTTGACCAAAAAGTAGGCAAACATCTGCATTAGACTATTTGGACGGTAGGTCTTCCCAATGGCTACACAAAAGTGAGAAGGATAATTTCCCAGCTATTTCATTCAAATTGAAATTGTTGGTTTTATTTTTGGCTAGTTTACTTATTTATTTATGTAGCCACTCATCTCACGTACATAACTATAGGGGTCTCATTACATTCAAACTAAAATATATACAAATATTAAACTCAAATCAAGAAATAAAATGCACAATACTCAAAAAATCATAGAATCGTGACCAAGAAATGTGCTCCATCTCACATACAGGGCCCCAGGTTCAGTCGCAGAATCAAACCTCCAAAGCAGTGGTTCTCAACCTTGCCGCGACGCTTTAATACAGTTCCTCATGTTGTGGTGACCCCCAACCCCCCATCCAGCTGGCTGGGGAGGGGGGGCAGGAAGGTCGCCCAGCCTGGTTGGAGAAGCGCCATTCCTCTCCCTCTTTCTCTCTTTATTTCCTCTCTTTCTCTTTCCTCTCTTCTCTCTCTCTTTCCTCTTTCTCTCTCTGTTTCCTCCCTCTTTCTTTTCTCTTTCTTATCTTTTCCTGTTTCTGTCTTTCCTCTCTTTCTCTTTCCTCTTTCTCTTTCCTCTCTCTCTCTTCTCTTTCTCTTTCCTCTTTCTCTTCTCTCTCTCCCTCTTTCCTCTTTTTCTTTCCTCTCCCCGTTTCTCTCTTTCTCTCTCTTTCTTCTTTTTCTCTCTTTCCTCTCTTTCTCTTTCTTTCCTCTCTTTCTCTGTTTTTTCTCTTTCTCTCTCTTTCCCCTCTCTTTCTCTTTCTCTCTTTCCTCTCTTTTGCTCTGTTTCTTTCTGTTTCCTCTCTTTCTCTCTCTCTCTCTTATGGCAGCATCGTTGGGGGTCCCTGCCGCCCCCGGCCTCCACTGTGTCCTCAGCTGAACGGGTGGGGAGGGGGAACAGGACAGGAGGCAGTGGCAGCTGCTGCAGCATCGTCGGGGGTCCCCGCCACCACCGTGCTGCCCGGCCTCGTCCTCCGTCCATCGATGGAGCTGCACTGGGAGCTGGTGTGCACAGCCCGCCAGCCCTTTCGCCAGCCTGGCTGCTCCTCCCAGGCACCCCTCTTCCTCCTGGTGCCCACCCAAGCTGCTTTTGGGGTAGCAGGAAGAAGAAAAAGAGAAGGGCGAAAAAACTGCTGCTGCCGTCCCCGCCACCCCCACACTGCCCAGCCTCACCCTCCGCCCATCCAATGGAGCTGTGGTGGGGGCTGGTGCCGCGCAGCCCACCAGCCCCTCTACCAGCCCGGCTGCTCCCCCCAGGCACCCCTCTTGCCCCGGCGCCCACCTGAGCCACCTTGGGGACAGTAGGAGGAAGAAGGGGAGAAGGAAGAGGATGGCAAGGAAGCCATCACCAGCACTGGGCCCCAGGAGGCGGCTCTCCTCTCCTACCTTTGCTGAATCTCCTTCTTCCTTTCCGGCAGCCTGGACTTCGGTGCGCCTTCCTGGCCAGCAGGTCCAATGGTCGGGCTGGCTAGGGATTGCAGCGGCTGGTCTCCCTTGGGCCGCGGCTTGTGGGAGGGCTGGCCCACTCAGTGGAGCCTCCAGTAGGCCACTCCCAACAGGGATCCCAGGGTTTCCCCGGGCTGCTCCAAGGCCATGAGGCCCTGGCCGTGCTTCTCCCAGGGGGTGGGGCACCCAGGCGCAGGGCCAATTAGGAGCCCTTCAGGAGGTAAGTCCGCCTGAGAGAGAGAGCGAGAGAGAGAGAGAGAGAAGGGAAGTGAAAGTGCCTCTCTCTCTCTCTCTGCAAATGGCAGAGGAGGCCATGCAGAGATGGATGTAGAACGGTGTTTCAGTTCCTAAGACCATCGGAAATATGTGTTTTCCAATGGTCTTAGGCAATCCCTGTGAAAGGGTCATTCGACCCCCAAAAGCAGTGGTTCTCAACCTTTCTAATGCCGCGACCTCATAATACAGTTCCCCATGTTGTGGTGACCCCCAACCACTTATACATCACCGGGTGCCAGGGGCGTGGCCAAAGAAAAGGGGAAAAAAATGGCAGACAGCCTTGTTTGGCAACCCCCGTGAAATGGTCATTCGACCCCAAATGGGGTCCCGACCCACAGGTTGAGAACCACTGCCCAAAAGGGTCGCGACCCACAGGTTGAGAACCGCTGCTCTATAGCTTTGCTTTCCCTTTATCAGCAAAGAACAAAAATCTTCTGTAGCTCATACTTTATTTTGTCTAAACAAATTTATTATATTAATTTCTGTATATCAGAAGACAGACAAAGAACAGCTGGAAAGGGGAAAATGGAGAAAATATAAGTGGAAGATGAAAGATTAATAGTAATAAATGGGAGATTTGGGGGACAGGTATACATGAAGGAAAAAGAGGGTTGATATTCTAGAAAAAATGGAATTATGCTGGGAAATATTGATTGACATGACAGACAGTATTTCTGGGTAACTTCTGTTAATAGGAGTTAGAAATTCATATAAATAAGGGATTCCTTAGTGCTTCTTAGAAGTATGAAAGAATCCGAATCACATGACATAATTAGAAAATATAAATCAAATTATTTACATAATTAGTTTTAAATGCCAAAATCTATATTTCATTGCTACTGAATTTTGGATTTAATTCCCATGAACAAAGCACTTCGTAAGCATCAGGGTTTTGATAGTGAAATACATGATTTAACTGTGATGTAGTTATGCTATAATTTTAAGTTGCATGCAAGGAATAATTTTTTTAAAAAGGATTTCTGCATTGAAGGCTCAGGTATTAAACAATTTGTAATGCACTCTCCTTGCTCAAGTCTTTCTTTGATGTTAATAAGAATATAACATGCATTCGGTATTGCTTAATATCTTGGAGCATAGTTTTTTTATGACTGGCATATATGTCTTTATAAAATACAGGGTGAAGTAATAACTAATGCTTTTTCATATTTGACTAAATAAATTTGACTAGATAAAGCTGCAGGGAAGTGTTGTTAATTTTTTATCGGTCTAAATGAAAATTTCCATAACTATTGTTTACAAGTAAAATATTGATGCTATAAAACTGTGATTTGCAATCATACAGCAATAGCAGCCACCTTACTATTAAAACAGAATGAGGCAAATGACAAATACTCAGGGGCATGGAACAGTAACGAAAAGTGGGAATACACAACTGTGTCTTATGTTTGGCCCTTAAATTCATCTACTCAGATGTTATGAAGAATGCTACTTATTAGTCATGTGCAACATGTTCCCACACTGAGAAAGAAACATGGCTGGTTAAATAAGTTACATGTGTGTGCCCCCTCATATTCCAAAGGACTTCTCCTGAATTAGGTTCAAAGCATTGCAAGTCCTACTGTACATCTTAATACTGGAATGAGAGGTGGTTTGTTTGTTTTTTGTTTTGTTTTTTTGTCAATCTAATCATATGAAAGGAGAAAACTTTTCCATTTTGGTCTGCAAGCAACAAAAGGCTTTGAGTCAGTCCTTCAGAAAGCAAAGAGCTAAATGTGAAATTAATCTCTTTACAGGCAAACACAGTACAAACTTCGTCAGCCGGTATGATCCTAGGTTTAATAGCTGGATACAACTTCCACCTATGCAAGAAAGGTAAAACTTACTAGATGTTGGGAATGGTGGTATCACAATGAATGGTAGTACTTTCTCAGAGAGAGCAGCAAGAGGGAAAAATTAAATGCTGTGTTTTTTCTTATTAATAAGAGAAAATAATCATTGTGAACTTAATGTTCTGTTTGAAAGTCTTAAAATGTGTAACTTCTTAAGTTTTTTAACTTGACGTTTGATTGTAGCACTATCATATAAAATCTAACATTTTCTCTTAAGGTTGAAAGACGTTATGATATTCATTCATGGCTTTTCTGAAGTTCAGTATGGTTGGCAAATGGACTTCCTAGTGCAGTTTAGGAGCCGATAGGTCATATGCATTGGCAGTTTAACCACAGCATCTGGATATCTACTGTATGGCTACAGTTTCTGTGTAATCAAGCAGAGAAAGTTGATTGAAGCATGCTGGCAACAAAGGGATTTCTTCTTTGATCTGAACCTTAACAATCCATTGTTTTGTTTTGTTTTTAAATTGAAATATTTATACTGCTTATTTTATACAAGACCACCTGCTGGCAAATACACTTTGAATCAGTCCTGTATTATTCAAATTAATACCAAAGTACTGATATATCAAATAATTAAACTGTTAAAAGGTTAGGTGCCAACAGTTTTAAAAAACACCTTGCAAATTTACCAAGGGGAACAAACAAAGCATTGGTATTCATCCATAGGAAATATAGTGTAAAGCCTTTGAATAAAGCAGTAAAAGCTGCACTTCCAAGCTTTCTGTTTGTTTGTTTATTTGCCATATGGAGTGAAAGCTAATTAGGGAACCCCTAAATTTAATGTAGCTGATTACATGGGCAGCTTGTAAATCAAGAGTTGCAATTTTAAGATGAAAGTCATAATCCAGATCTTAAGACACTGATGAACACTATCTAAAGCATTTGGGGATACCCTTTAGCTGGGACATTCATAAAAACTGAAGATGTTCAGCTCATTATCCATTTGAATAAATGTACTTCTCCCAGCCTCACTGCCTCTAACTTAAAGCAGATTTAATGTCTGTACTGAGTACATTTACAGCTGCAGATATATTGAGATAGAGAGAATCCTTAGTATTTTCATACAAGCCTAACACATATTTCAAATATAAATAAAAGCACCAAAAAATCTGCTATCTTTTAAATATTGTTGCTATTTTGGTAGGGTTTTACAATAAGGTCATTGACCTTTACAGCAGAGTCTATATAGCTTATAGAGTGTTTTAAGCATCTAATATTTTTTTAATAAAAAGGCCTTATATACTCTAGCAGTTTTCTAACAGAATGTCTATGAACCTTCATATTTTTTTCCAAAGTTTTTGATCAAATTTTACTTATGTTCCTATTTATTTATCATATCTATAAGACAAGCCACAAAAGATATAAAATAATTTAAAAGTAAAGAGTTCCATAAAATCAATGTTTTACTGTTTTTGCTGTACCTCTTTTAGAACAGAGACAGTATGGGTGGACAAGGACCACTTCAACAGCTTCCAAATTGTCTAGCAAAATAGCATATAGATAAGATACCCCGCATCACTGATCTAGAGCAGGGCTTTTCAACTGGTGGTAAACAGGTACTTTGGCACCTGGCAGGTGGTATGCAACCATCCTAAACAAGTGTAGTGGGGAAGGGGAAGCAGCTGAAGCAGCGGTAGCACTGCACAAGCCTGATGGAGAGTCAGCTGGAGCTGCAGGACTCGGCAGAAGCTGCAAGATCAGCACGCGCGGCTATATACTGATCGGCGTTTCTGGCACACCCGGAATAGAAAAGGAGGAAGAGGGGGGAGAAAGGAGAGGATATAAAAGGAGGAAATTTTGGCGGGAGATGGAGGGAAAAAAAGACGCACCCTTGGGAAGAGGAGTCAGATGGACCTGCACCAAAGAGAACAGGAGGAGGAGGGGAGAGAGAGGAGAGGATATAACACAATGTCAAACACAAGGCCTGTGTGCCACATCCAGCCTGTGAAGTGGCCTACCAGGCCACCCTGGAGACAGTGAGGGACCGGCCCCCACTGGCTTGGCCCTAGCCTAGGCCTACCGGGAGCTGATCTACAACTTCATGGTGGCCATCCATGCTGAGTGCACACACAAATTGCAGCAAAAAAACAGGCAAGAAACATAGTGGGGAGGGGGCACCCTCCACAAAGAATGAAGAAAGGCATCATAAGCTGGAGGTGACCAGCAATTGGTCCTCTCCCACTTCACACACCCAGCTCTGTGGGCTCCAGGGGAAGAGAGGCTGCAAGTGTCATGAGAGTCCATGTTACCAGCGTGACGCCATGTAGCCCTCAGCCTGCTTGGTTTTGTCAGGCTGTGGCACTCTCTCCTCACCTCGTGAAGAGGCTGGGCCAGGCGAAGCAAAGCTGGCAAGAAGCCAAATCTGCTTGGGCGCATGCACAGGAGGCAGCAAGCGCGCAGGGCCTGGTGTCCTGGCTGACTGCGAAGGAAGGAAGGAAGGAGGAAAGAAAGAAAGGAGATGAGAATGTGAAAAGAGGGCTGCAGGTAAGGAGGGAGGGAGGGAAATAGGAAGGAAGAGAAGGAAGGAGATGGGAATGAGAAAGAGGGAGGGAAACAGGAAGGAGATGGGAATGAGAAAAAGGACTGCAGTAGGGAGGGAGGGAGGGAAACAGGAAGGAAGAGAAGGAAGGAAGGAGATGGGAATGAGAAAGGGAAGGACAGAACCAGAAGAAGGGAAGGAAGGAGATGGGAATGAGAAAGAATGAGGCAGGGAAGGATGGAGGGAAGGAAACAGGAAGGAAGCAAGAAGATAGGAATGAGAAGAAGAGATGCAGGGAAGGAAGGAGAGTAGGAAGGAAGGAAGGAGGGAGGGAGGGTCTGAGAAAAATCCTGCCTTAGCACTTGGCCACGACCAGCCATGTTGTCCTTTTGCCATCCCCTTGGCCCCTCCTCCTGGCCTATCCTAGTGGTCTCCCATCCTATTACTAAGGATGCTTTGGTTGCAAAGCAGGGTCTCCTCACATGGAGAGGGAATGGGCCTCACTCTAACCCATGCACTTTGCCCTCCTGCACCTACCATGAGCAACCCAGCCAAGGAGAGCGAGCACAACAGCAGCAGCCTGAAGGAGGAGGTAAGCATAGGCAGGCGCCCCCTCAGGGAAGTAGGGCTGGTCTGGGTTGGGCTTAGGGCCTTGTGCTCCGGGAGCTTGAGGGCCAGGCTGGGCACTTGCCTTCCACTGCCTGGGGCTCCAGGCAGCCCATGCCACTGTCTGGGACTCCCCTTACAGCCCAAAAAGCAAGACTTGGAAGAGTCACTGATTCTTGGGAAAAACCTTGGGACGTGTCGCTTTGTATGTTTCGGATTATTAGGGTGCCTAGAAGATTGACATAACTAAAAAGCAAGCTTAGCTTCTCTTGAAAAGAACATTCTCATTTCTGGCAGGACTTGGCTATATCAAGGTTTTGACTTGCTGATAATTGAGATACAGTATCACAAAGATGCAAAGACTACAGAGGAAGACACAATGAGGGAACAAAAAAAAGATGCAATTATAGTATTGCCATGCCCTTGTTTTACAACAGTTAAGGTTTGGCCAGCAACTAAATTAGCCTGGTATCTACTGTGTTTCCCCAAAAATAAAACCCTAGCCTGATTTTTGGGGGTGAGCCTAATATAAGCCTTGCCCCCAAAATTAGCCCAGGGGGATGGGCATGGCCAGCACAAGAGGCAGCAAGCATGCAGGGGCTGACGGTGTCCAGCAGCAGCCGCATCCCACTGGCCCCTTGGTGTAGCACAGGTAAGTCTGAGCACAGAGGCGGGGAGGCAGGTCATCCAGACATGCTGCGCTGCCACCTGGCTCACAGGAGGCTTGCACGGTGACATCGGCAGCAGGTGGAGGCAGAGCATGAGGGGAGGCAGGCAATCCCAGCGTGGTCGCAGGCAAGCTGAAAGATGGGACGGAGTGATGGCGCATCGGGATCACCTGCCTCCCCCCCCCCATGCCTCTGCCTGCTGCCAGTGTCATCACACAAGCCTCTGGCGAGTCAGGCGGTCGTGCAGCATGTCCAGATCTGCTGCCTACACACAGACACAAACACACACAAATGCTTCTGCCTCTACCTGGCTCCGCCATGCACTTTTTGCCCAGAGGGAGACTGGAAGCTCTGTCTGCTTGCAAATGGGGTGCTTTGAAACAAAGTGAATGATTTGCTCCATTTCAAAACGCCCCATTTGCAAGCAGATAAAGCTTCCAGTCTCTGTCATTTCTCTGTCCAGGCAAAAAGTGCTTCTGCCTTGGGAAACCCTGTAAGCCATTTTGTGGCTACCGGCAAGCAGATAGCGGGCAGCCACAAAATAAGATATCCCCTGAAAACAAGACCTAATGGGTCTTTTGGTCCCCAAAAATATATAAGACCTGGTCTTATTTTCGGGGAAACACGGTATTCACTTAATCTCAAGAGAACACAAACATGTTGCAGCCATGCAGACTTTAAAAGTAAGAGCAGTTTGAATCCATATTCAGAATGCCGAAGGCTAAATTGAATTTCCAGTTACAGTATAGTACATTCCAAAAATGTAGCCTTAATTAGTACAAAATATATTAAGGCTTGTGGTCTATAAATATAACAGAAAATGAATTGTGCCCCAGATAATGTTAATATTACCACACCAATAAAACTCTGATAATCAAAGTTTAGTACAGGATTAAATTGTTAGGTTGATGTCAATATCAGAGTGTCCATATTGCGCACCACACTTTTTCATACAGCTACCAAAGCAGTAAGAAATTAGGGGTCCTTGGTGCTCTCTGAATTTGGTTTTTTTCTTGTAGACATTTCATTACCCAAACTAGATAACATCAACATGCATCATTAATAAGAAATTCATCCAATCTGGAAAATTTTGGAAGGCAGCATTGTTACCTTCCATTGGGAGGCACCTTTTCTAATTTGCAGCTTTAAAGCAAATTCTTGTTTTACTTCATGGATCTCTATTGTAGGGTGATTGATTCAAAGTTTCATCAAATCAAAATATTTCTTCAAGCCCTAATGTCTATTTGTTGTAATACTGATGGCTGAAGTATCATTATTGATAAACACAGATAATCTTGGGAAAAAATCCAATGTAATTTGAATGGAATCCACTTTTATTTCTATTAACTTATCTACATATTTATTTACATAGATTTCAAAATAACCAATTCCTAAAGTTGAAAAGAATTGAAAAGAATCTTGATGACAGTTCTTCTCCAGTTAACAATGATTACTTAGAATTAGATTCATTCAGATGTCACTGTTAGTGACTCTCATTTCATATTTCTTTGGAATAAAAGAAGATATTAGTTCTAACAGAGAGGAGATAGCTTGCTTACAGAAAGAATTGAGTTAGATCCAATTTGTGGAACCATGTTAACTATTTGCTAACAGAGTTTTTGGAATTTAAAAGCTGAGAAGCATTATAAGCTACATTAATTGCAAACAGTTCTCTATTGTGATTGCAGCCCAGTTGAAGGGTTGATAGACTTTCCTTATGTTTCTTTTCTTTTAAAAATTGAAGATATGTATGCCATTTGTCCATTGAATGTGTAATACCTTATAGAACTTTGGCTTAACTACCATATTGTTTTGCAACTTAACCTAAGTGGCATTGACCAATTCTTACTTGTTTAAAAAAATAAGATTTATAAAGATTTCACGGAGAATTCTCAGTTGCCATATAAGTGGTCAGCAGTTAGGGCTATGACTGCTGGTAAGATGTATCTATTCTTCTGGAGAAAAATCTCCCAATACCAGTCTACAGGAATATGAACAATCTCTTCAAGAATTTCCAGCTTAAAGTTTCCAAATTCCAAGCTCCACTGGATAATTCTGAGTCAGTGCAAAGTGGCTGAAAATATTAGCAAAATATTTCTGTTACCTTATAGAAAAGACTCTGAAATGGGTACAATATACATCTTGTGCTATCATTATCTCTGTAGCTTAATCACCAAGACCATTATAAGGCTAACATGGTTCTGTTAGCAGGGAAAATGATGTTTAGATGGTGGAATTGGATCAGCTTGGAACTTCCTGGAGCATTTCTCCATTCCAAATGTCAACCAATGGTTTGACCAGATTGTAAATGGGACACACTATTTTCCTGAGCTGTATAACAATGAATTTCATCCATACTTTAAAAAGTAAGGGTGCCACCTTCCCTTCTCATTCAGCCACTGACCCAATCTGGGCTTGTCTGAAGATATCTATAATGCTGAAAAATAGTACAGTGTTTTAATCATAAACTCTTCAATGGAAAGTGTCCCTCTAAAAGAATTTGGTGTTGCTATAATTACTCATAATTTTGATATATAGTCAGTGTAAGACAGATTATCAACTTGCAAGATTCTGGGCAAAATTCATTCTCTGTGGAATTCAAGAAAAATGTTCTTATCTTTCTCATGTATCTATATTATAAAAGTTACCTAGGTTTGTTTATTAAATTTATATGTTGCCTGTCTCACTGCCCAAAGTTCAATTACAGGGCTGTTTTTCACAAAGCTCTGAAGGATTTATGATTGAACCAATATCTTGATATTACAATTCAATGTAATATATTACCAGAGATAGCAAGATTATTTCTGGTGATCTGATATATATGAGGAGGTTATTCCTTTTTGAAACTGCATTTTTATTGTAATATTTTAGTATGGAAATTTTTTTATAGCAATTAAATGTTACATTAATTAATTAGAGCTCTATGGCTCAAATGTAATTTATTTGGTGGGAAATTAGGAAAAGGAAACTTAAAACTTACTACTAGGAGTTTGCCAATAAAATGCACTTTTAAACTTGAAACATGATGTTATATTTTTGTTCCTAACAGTGACACTATGTGGATGAAGTAAAAAATGCACACAGGCAGTAAGTTTGTTACAAAAAAAGTGTTTCTAAATAAGGAGTTGTTTTTAAAAAGAGAATATTTTAAATTATACATTTGTAATTGTTTAAGCATGCATTATGAATGCATGTCAAGATACTGTGTGGACCTTATATCTTACACAAGTGCACTTATGAAATAACTGACAGAAATGTATCAGAAATTATGGTCAGCAGGGACTGTTTCATGTAGTATGGATATAATTGATGTTGGTAATCCAGTCTACACCTGTATCTTAATGTAAATGTAAAGCATTATGTGAAACTATCATTCGCGTGGTGGAGATCTATAATTATGAGTCCATCTGAAGAGCATATGGAGGACTATGACTTGGACTGTAAGAGCATGAATCAATAAATGAAATTAAGAAAAAATAGATTTATCATATGTGTGTGAGCAAATAAAGAGAAAGGAGGTGGTAATGTTCAGAAAGTACAGATGAAGTGTGGAGGAAGGGGAATGGTTATGTCAGAAAATATGAATATATATCTGCTGACAATTGTGCATGTGTATAAAAGTTGGAATTCTTATTTTGGTGATACAGTAGTATCCTACAGTCTGGTAAGTGTGATAATGAAAGAAACAATACTGAATTCTGGAAAAATTGTGAAACTTCTTATTAGGTGACACGAATTGAGGGATGAAGAGGGAACAAGATGAGAGTTCTGAAAAAGTAGGTTATTTCATAGATTCATGAGTCAATCAAAAATAATGACTGAGTATTTGCTTAGAAAAGGAACTCTGTTTTGAATATGTGGCACAAGCGTAAGTATTTATGTATTTCAAGAAAATGAACATAGATCTGTTTTGTTACATGACTAATTATTATGAAAAACATGAGAGAATAAATGAAAGATACATAGTGCAAATGTGAAACTAGATTATTTTCTTGATAATATCAAGAGCAGATCTTTGGAAAAAGTTACATATGGAATAAAAGCAATAAAGTTAAAGAAACCAGAAAGAGATAAAAGGACTTCAGAAAAGAAAGTAAGACCTTAGTGTGAAAAAAAGTATCTCCCAAAAGTGAAAAGAAAAATATTACAGTGATCTGCAAAAGCAAGTGAAGGCATTCTAATGGGAAACAGGAAAAAATGCTTGATGGAATGATGATGAAGAAGGAGCTGTGGATGAGAAAACAGAAAATAAGAATTATTGCTGCAAAAAATTTGAGAAATATATAATATGCACAGAGAAAAAGTGGCAAAAATGTAGCTAAAGTGAGCAAAGAATAGTTATAATTAAGGAAAGGAAGAAAATGCAGAATGACTTAGACGGAAATAATTGTTTTGAAAATGAATGAAGAGAGCTGAAAAAGAAGACTCCAGAAGAGCAAATGGAATTAAAAATGATGAAATCATTTGCAATGTGTCCTAGATTACTCCTAAGTCACTGCAGCAATTGTCTCTTGGAATTCAAATGCACACTGGAATTCTCATAGGGAAAAAAGAACACAACTGGAATACATAAACTTTATTATTGTCATAAATAATTACTATAGCAACAAAATCTACTTCTACAGAATTTTAAAGAATGAAATTTCAATCCTTAGCAATTTTGTCCTGTTTTAAGGACATTGTAAGGGATTGTTTGCTGTGCTTTTCTCTATACTCTGTTTATATAAACAACTTCTTACTCCACACATTGACAGCTCTGACTTTCAGAGGAAGTGAGGGAATGTTTGAAGAAGTATTTTAGATAACTTCATGGGAATGAATGTGATATGTAGAAGAAGGGAATTGAAACAAATACTCTAAATGTTAGTGTCCAAGAAAAAGAGATAAAATGAAGGTATAAAATTTTTTAAAATGGTAAGGCTGCAGATATAAATGATGTAGCTGGAGAAATATTAAAAGATGTATGTGGTTTGCTTAGGGAGTGGCAGTGTGATTTATCAACAAAGTTGAAGACTGCATGTGTGCTTAATGGTTGGAAAAATGATACTTTTGCTTCCCAACATAGAGGAAAATACATTTTTAAAGGGGTGGGGGAGTCCATTTCTAAAGCAAGCCTGGAGAGATGTTTGGTGTAATTTTGAGATAAATGATACAACAAGTGATAATAAGCGAAATTTGAGAGATACAATGAGGCTTTCTGCTAAACAGAACTAGGGTAGACAAACTGATGACCATCCTATTAAATACATTTTGGCAAGTACAGTACATACCTATGTATCTTTTTTATGAATCAGTTTTAAACATAGATCTGTTAATACCATTTTAATATTTTTAAAGACATGAATCCATTGATGGGGTTTTATTGGAGATTCTAGTACTTTGGAACGTCCATTGAATTTCCATATTGGAAATGGTGCAGAAAATATTCTTTAACTTTTCATAGAAATATGTTTTAACTCAGTTATGGATTCTGTCAATGAGAGAGCATTTTTTAAAATGTTTGCACTTTTTCACACTTCAGGATGGTTTTAAGAATACTAGTATTACTTTTTTAAAAGATAAACAGATGAAAATTAAGAAAAAAACAATATAAAAAAATGTATAAAAAAAAGTCCGAAAAAAAAGATAAGAAAAAATCCATTGCCACCCTCCCTGAAAAATAGTAAGAAAAAGAAACTTCTCTCTTCATCCTCAGCAAGTATATTCAATATTAAGCATTTATCACTGTCTTAAAATTACAGTAAGAATAATCTTCATTCCATACTTCATTTTCTATAAATCTCTAAAATCTTCAGCTCTTTACTGACCAAGATCCAATAAAAATAGGTAATAATGTAAGTATTTAATCTCTTTCCATTTAATCTAAATTCCCCTCATCCCTCTTAACAATTCAACATTACAAACCATAATAAAACTGAAAGTTGCTAAATATTACTAGAAATAATAGACTTCTATTTAGATATCAAAAATGATAATGTAAATATTATAAATTCATTATACCATTTTCAAAAGAGAAACTATCCAATCCAGATAAATATTAAACATAACCAAAGATAAGTTTAACCACAGTGAAATAAACCAGTTTTGAGGTTATTTTCTTTCTTCCCACCAATGTTGCATAAATAAAATTCTAACTCTTCTATATATATATATATATATATATATATATATATATATATATATATATATATATATATATATTCGAGGAACTATATATATATATATCCTTAATGGTTGTAAAAATGCAAATCCTGGGCATATTTGTTTAATAATGCAATCTTCAATCTCCGGAAAGAGCATAATCTATTTATTTATTGTTAAAACAATATTTAAAACAATAAAAACAGTTATATACAAAGTTAAAAACAACTTAGCTTTCGCTGGTCCTCTGCCAGCGTCCTCAGAGTGAGGCTCGGGGTGGGGAAGTTCTTGTTATCCCCTTGCCGATCTAACTGCTTGCTCATTGCTCACATGACAGGGCCACTCTTCCTGATTGCCTGTAACTGCCTTAGTTGCCCCGCCCTCTCTTTATTGCACTCCAGTTTTGCATTTTTCTGCTGTGTAATTCTTGTCCAGCCTCCTCCTCCCTGTACTGTTGTTACTGATATACTCTCCAATCGCTCTTTCCTACTCATTGTGGGGTACACCTTCCGATCCAGTATTACAAGAGTCCTGCCATGGGGTTTTCCCTTTTTATTTTCCTTGTTGGTCTGCTGGTCTGCCTGCCATTTTTGCGTTCCATTATCCATTCCTATCCCATCTCCCTCCTCCGGTTGTTCTCCTCTTCTGACCTGCCATTCTATATATCCTTTCTGCCTTCCATCATCGATTCCTATCAATCCTCCCTTCTCCAATTTTCCCCCTCCCCTAACCTGCCTACCTATATATCACTCTGAGGACACTGGCAGAGGACCAGCGAAAGCTAAGTTGTGTATATGTATGTATGTATATATGTATGTATGTATGTATGTATGTATATATGTATGTATTTGTTTTCTGAGGTTTTCGCGGGTATTTGTATGTAGGTCTTTGGTTGTTCGGGTTTTCTCCCACGTAAAATTGGAAGTGTCTTGGCGACGTTTCGACGAAGTCCCATTCATCATCTTCAGGCTGGTACTTTCAGCTTCGTGCCTCGAGCTGCTGCTCGAGGCACGAAGCTGAAAGCACCAGCCTGAAGATGACGAATGGGACTTCGTCGAAACGTCGCCAAGACACTTCCAATTTTACGTGGGAGAAAACCCGAACAACCAAAGACCTACATATGTATGTATGTATGTATATACATATATATTCAAAAGATAAAAGATGAGCACCAGGAAATAAAACAATTAAATGTTTAATAAATAGGTAACGTAGCTTTCGATGGCTGTATTGCTGCCATCATCGTCAGGGTGTAAAAAGCCAGAGGGTGGGGGAGCTTGCTTATGAGCGCAAACGCACCTGCATACGGCTCATAGACCTCGTTATGGGGCCCGGTCGATTGATCCTCCCATTACTCATATCAGACGTATTTCTGAGTTTTAAGTTCCTGCGGCTGGTTACTTCCCTATTACGTGTGGCTCCTAGGCTGGGAGGAGAACATTCCATGTCACCTTGCACCAAAGTAACCTGTGTGACGCCAAACTGATCCTCTGATGGAATCCCGAACCTGACCACCTCCCTCCCCCGTGTCCTCCGCACCACTCTCCGGGGGCATGCTACCACATCCGTATCACTGCTCCCATCCCCCCTGCAACCCCCAACCCGCCGCGCTTCCACACGTGGGGTGCACAGCAGTTTGCCACGATCTTCGTTCCTGTCAGTTCGGCGTCCGACTCAACTCTCCCCTCCAAGGAAGCCCCAAGTCCGGTCTTCGCACATGCGCCCTCCCGCGTCCACCGTTCTACACGGGAACGCGTAACGGCACCCTCAATGGGGCGGCTGCAGTCACTATCCACTCCAGGGGTTCTGATCTTCAAATAGGCGTCCAGGCCAGACACAGTAGGCTAATATATAAAAATTTGTTTTTTAGTTTTAACAAAAAGTACTTAAGACACACCGTGGTGTGTTTGGGTAAACAAACATTGCAAGGTAAAACACATACAAAAACAGCTCAACTTAATACATTCACTATCATCTCTCTATTTCTCACAGATAACATAATAGATTTAATATATTCCATTTCTAGCTTAAATTTCTATTACTACTCCACCTGTTTTAAAGCTTTATAAATTTAAAATTACCATAATCAAATATTGTTTTACATCAACAAATTATCACTTCAAATATCTCTACCAAGTATATTGAAGTTCTTAATCTCTCTCAGCCCTCTTTTTATCACCAATCTGATTCGTTTCTTCTTCTAATGATAACTAACTTAATTTTAAAAAAACAATGTTAAACCTTAATTCCTTTCAGTTCATTACACAAACTTCAAATTCCATCCAATTAATTATCATACCTTATCAGATCATATTATTATACACAAAAATCACCTAATCAATTTAGGCACTTCAGAATTCCATTTCCATAACTGAACATTTTTTCAATTCCAGAACATATATATCTGTATGTATATGATTATATATTTTTTATCCTTAATACAATTTCATATTTTCGTACCAAGCAAATTTCCATAAAGCAAAAAAAAAGAAAAAAGGAATCATCTAACTAATTTAAACACACATGTATATAATTGCATTTTTCTTACTTCTAACTCTAGATCATTATCCATAAAATCAGCATTGCCTTTTACTCCATTAAACATTTTTAAATTTCTTTAAACTAACTCTTCTAACTCTTTTTTTTCTAGTCTCTTTGTCCCTTCTCATGAAGTTTTTGTCACTTTATCTTAGTCCATTTGTAATTTCCACAAAGTAATTCTAGTAAATCTCTTATATTTTAATTTAAAAGGCTACATTATTTGTAGGCCTTTTTTGTTTTTTAAATGATCATCCAATTCCATTGGTAAATCCAGTATTTCTATTTTTACTTGTTAGTTATAATTTTAAGTCTATCTTAATGTCCATTTCAGTTGTCTTCAAAGGAGTTTGTTCATCTTCAAGAACAACTTTTAGTTTAGTAAAGAGTTAAAGAGCCCAAGTACTTCACACACTCACAAATCTAACTTTTCCTTTAAAGTAGCCATCATGTGCTTTAGTAATCAATCTTCAAAGTTTTGTTTTGCATTGAAAAGTAAACAAAATAGATTTTTCTCACCTGAGAGAATCTTTCTAATTAGTTTCAAAATCTTTCTCTAAAGCAGTCACCCAGCAATTTGTAGGCTTGCAGTTCTGAATGTTTTTCCATCTTAAAGAGGCAGTAAAAAAAAAAAAAACTTCAAAGTTATTAAAAAGATGAGATTTGGTCAAACCTTGAGTCCATGAAAGGTTTCATTTATGGCTTAGAGCATGATAGAACCCATGACCTTCAGCTGATTGCAAGAAGCTGCAAAAATGTCAATTTCTGCCATTTGTTCACAAAAATCAACTGTGGAAGAATACATATGGACAGTCTCCAAACTTGTCTTTGTTCTAGAGAGTTTCAGCAGTCTGGATTTTAGATGTCTGCCATAATTCTCCTGTAATCCGTGTGGAGTGGGAAAAAATATGTGTTTCAGCTTATCTTGCCTCATCTGATGTCTGAATTCTGGTCCTTTTTAGTGAAAATATTTATAGTCCATGAAATAAAACATCTGGAATGTTGTTTAAGTTGAAAATGAATTATCTTAAACTTTGTTTCTTGGCTTATTTATACATAAAAACAACAGAGGTGCCAGATTACTTTTAATGACTAAATGAAATGAGTGTTCAAAAAATAACTCTTAGGACTTTCAAAAGTACTGGAAATTATTGAAACTAGCTGTCTGAAAAGAAGTTAGGTAGCATTATTGATTCCTTAGTAAAGTTTTATATTTCTTTTGAAATATAACCATGGAAACAAGCAGATAAATAAGATTTTCTTCAGAATTAGCCAGGAACTTCTTTTTGGAAAGAACAAATGTAATACAAGGAAAGTTGTTCTGTTTGCAGTAGTGCAGAAAGAAGAGGAAAAGAGATAATTGAAGAAAAAATGTGATGATGTGGTTCTCTTAGTAAATTGAGAACAATGACCCTTGAAGGACCATAAAGAAAGTGAATGTCAAGCTAATTTATTATTGTTATATTATCTGTCCTAACTTGTCTTACTGAGTTGTTAAATCCTAGCCTGATACCAAATGCACCAAATGTTAATGACTATCTGAATAAATCCAACACTGTTAACAGTGCATTGTTTTTGTCATCTGTCTTGCCTATAATGTTCCACCTATAATGTATACATCTATATATCTTCCTAATATCAGCTTACTTAAAATATAGCATCATTTATACAGGACACTGTTTCTTCCTTCCTTATAAAAGGTCTTTGCCTCCATGCTTTTGAAACGAGGGCAAAAGATTTTCAGCATTTTCTTAATCACTATCTTTATGAAAGTTTACAGTTAGGTCATGGGTGTCAAACTCGATCGCATCACATAATGTATTGTGACTCTTTTGCCTTTGTGGAGCCGGGGTGGGTGTGGCCTGCGTGTGATGCATCTGGCCCACGGGATGCTAATTTGACATCCCTGAATTAGGTGATAGAAGCAGCTCTTTTAGAGCTTGTTCTTTTCTATATCTTCGATCTGCTTAACAATGTTTATGCCAGCCTGAATAGTAGTCATTAATCTCATCTTTTATGCATTATGAATTTGTTTTATCACCTTCACAGTCATCTGTGTCATTGGCATCAAATTCCGAGATTTAACAATATACTGTGTAAAGAAATATTCCATTGGTTTATTTTGAGTTTTCCGTTATTAGATGACTCTTAAGTTCTAATATTTTGAGAATGGGGGAAATCATTTTCTGTATATCCCATTTTTCCATACAAATATGCCCCTGTAGCTGTCTTTTTTAAAACTGAAAAGCTTCAAATCTTTCTTTATAGCATGAGTTTCCAGCTTTCTAATTTTTTAAATTTTTTATTGTATTTTTCCCCAGCTCTACAGTATCCTTTGTAGAGAATTATACCAAGTATTTCAAGGGTAGCTACATTCAAATGTTTTGCAATTTTGGTTGTTTTATTTCTTTTTCTTAATATTTAAAGTGGGGATTTGAGTGGAGGTTCAACCATTTAAGAAACCCCCATTTGAATTCTTTGAAGCATATTAGTAAACAAATGCTCTTCAACTTTTGTAAACAATCATGACAGAATTAATTTTAGTTACAGGAAACTAACCGCTATTTGTTATTTTGTCCTCCAGAAGAGCTAGTTTTTATGCATGTCGGCTTGATAAGAACTTATACGTGATTGGAGGGAGAAATGAAACTGGCTACTTGTCAAGTGTGGAATGCTATAATTTAGAGACAAATGAGTGGCGTTATGTATCTTCCCTACCACAGCCTTTGGCAGCACATGCAGGAGCTGTACATAATGGAAAAATCTATATTTCAGGTAAGCTGTTTCCTAGATTCCATCTGATGGATTTGAAAATTTGGTTGAGCCCAAATTTTATTTTAAAAGCTGTAACTAATGAAGGTATATTTGATTTGTAGGTGGTGTCCATAATGGTGAATATGTCCCCTGGCTGTATTGCTATGACCCTATAATGGATGTCTGGGCTAGAAAACAAGACATGAACACAAAAAGAGCTATTCACACACTGGCCGTAATGAATGACCGACTGTATGCAATTGGAGGAAATCATTTGAAAGGTCTCTTTTTAAATAGCAAGATACTATACTTTTCTGATTTTTGATCAAAAATTATTTTTTCTGTATTATCATAGAAATCATTCTTTGCTATCATATCACACATTATTCTGTGTTATCATGCCACAGACTTTAGTATCATGCCTCCGTAGCATTTTGAGGAAAGGAAAAACTATAACACCACATTAAATAAATGAATAATGAATGCTTTAGATAATAAAAAAGAGAATTTTCATTACTCAGAATCATGGATGATTTGTCATCTCTATGAATTAATTGTAACAAACAGATTATTATTGACCCAAATTCCCTACAATGTTTGCCTCTGTAAATTAGTTGCCATCATAAGAAGTTTTACAAGAGTTCCAAGGAGAGTTCCTAGTTTTCAGGAAGAAACTTTAAATATTAAACTGCAACACATTTACCTGGAGACTTTTGAATTGGCATAAATATGCTTGATCTAAATTTATTTTATTCATCTTAGCATTTTATTAGTACTAAAAGCGTGTATGCCTTTATATTCATATTGCAAAAAAAATTCTGCTACAATATTGGAGAAGTATATCTAAAATAATTTTGTCTGTAGCATTGTGGCCAGAAAAAGCAGAATTACTTTCAATGTTTTATCCATTCCCCTCCCCCCAAAATCTTGCTTCCATTAATTTAGGGAGAACACCATTGTGGTCCCAGTGACCATCAATTCCTGATTTTTTTTATATTTAAAACAGAAAGAAGATACAACTTACAACCTCAGAGTTATATGTGCGCCTGGAAAAAGTCTTGATTATACTCTCTGGAACTGTTCCAGAAGTTCCTAGCAACTTGTCATTTAATGTGACAGAAGATAGAAATTATTGAAATGACAAAGAATAGCAAGAGTGATTAATTAAATTGAAGTTTAAATTAAAGCCAATCATGTTCAGCTTTTTTGGCCTGGCTTTTTCCAATGTTTAGAATACTACTCATGGAATATTGAGCTTTTGACAGGAAAAAAAAACCCTATTATTAAATGCATTTAAATGAAAGGGTCATTGACTTTAATTTTTGTAAAGTCAATCCAAATTATATTATGTTTTTTTACAGAATTTCTAATTTTTGGTTTATTTTGGTTTTATTCACAGCTCTCCATTTCATTTAATGCACTACTAAACTTTGTTAAAAGCATTGCATTTATATTATTCTCATTTGGAAAAATGAAATGTATGGGAGGGTGCAACTATCTAAAAGAAGACATTTCTTTTCAATCAGTCCAATGGGTTTGCACTGAAGAATTCAGGACTATAGCACATACATGCAATGGTTACATATATACGTGAGCCTTTGTGCTAACATCTTTTCCTCATGTCAGTGTTCTGTACCAATGTTTTTACAGGTAGTCCTCAAGTTATAGCCGTTCATTTAGTGACTGTTCAAAGTTATAATGGCATTGAAAAAAGTGACAACCAGTCCTCATCCTTACAATCATTGCAGCATCCCTGTTGCCTGATCAAAATATGGGCATTTGGAAACCGCCACGTACAGGTAGTCCTTGACTTACAACTACAATGGAGCCCAGAATTTCTGTTGCTAAGTGAGACATTTGTTAAATGAGTTTTGCCCCATTTTATGATCTTTCTTGCCACCATTGTTGTTAAGTGAATCACTGCAGTTCCCCATTGACTTTGCTTATCAGAAGGTTACAAAAGGTGATCACATGACTCTGGGACGTTGCAACCGTCATAAATATGAGTCAATTGCCAATTGAATTTTGATCACGTGATTGTGGGATGCTGCAACAGTCGTAAGTGTGAAAACCAGTCATAAGTCACTTTTTTCAGTGCCGCTGTAATTTCAGTTACTAAATGAACTGTTGTAAGTCAAGGACTACCTGTATTTACAGCGGTTGCAACATCCTGGGTCACGTGATTGCTATTTGTGACTTTTCCTGCCAGCTTCCGACAAGCAGTCAATAGGGGAAGGCAGATTAGTTTAATAACTGCAATGATTCATTTTGCAACGATTGTAAAAATGGTCCTAAAATCAGGTGTGACTCACTTAAAAACCGCATTGCTTAGCAGTGGAAATTCTGATCTCAGCTGTGGTTGTAAGTTGATAACTACTTGTACAGAGATCTTAGGAATCTTTGGAATTTTACAATTCCTTTCAAGTGACATTACAACATACTATATTTGTCTATAACATTGGTATTGCTTGTTTGATTTGACTGGTAACATTTTTCTTTTGCTCTGTTTTCAAAATCACAGAATTCAAGAAGAGATTACAGATCTCTTATAAAGCAAACTGTATACATAAGAATATTGTCAAAGATAGTATTTACAAGAAATTCTTCAGTGCAAACTCTATGAAATGAAAAATAGCTTTACTATAGGTATTCCTAATCCCTTTAAACCATGAAATCAAAATCGCAATATATTATGGGAGCAGAAAAATCTTTACTAACAGCCCTAGCAATTGTAGTTGTTAGTAATCATCATGTGTTTGCTATTAGTATAATGGCCAGTATATAAGAAGTTGAAGTTCAGTATAATATCCTATGATGATGCTAGCTGAATTTCAGAAGAAAATCAAGGAAAAATTTGCAATGTTTTATTTTAATAGGCTCATTCCTCTTATTTCTAGCAATTTATAAAGATTGTCCTTTTATGCTATTGACAAATTATTTTTTAATAGTGACCGTAGTCATTATTTTAAAATGAGTGGATTCAAATTATTTTATGAATGTGTGATACAGGTTTTTCTCACCTTGATGTCATGCTTGTGGAATGTTATGACCCAAAGGGCGACCAATGGAATATTTTGCAAACTCCTATTTTAGAGGGTCGTAGTGGTCCTGGATGTGCAGTCCTTGATGACAGCATATACCTTGTTGGAGGCTACAGCTGGAGTATGGTATGCATTAATTTGAACATGAAGTCTTAACTAGATCATCTAGTTACAATTTTATAGCATGCTATTTATTTATTTATTTAAGCAACTGTTTACTGACACCTATCTCATGGCAGTGACTGTGCACAGAGGACTATAACAAGACAATACAAAAAAAAAGTCACCCCATCCTAAGTAATAGTGCAGGTGAGAGTAATGGTACCAGTAGAAGTAATAATAACAGAAAACATAGCATACAACTGGCCCCAAAACATTACATTTTGAATCCATATACACCAAAATAAACTAATCTACACACACACACACACACATACACCCCAAGCATTTCAGCATTCCTGTCTAACTATTTGAGGAAATATCCAGGTCTACAGTAGCTTGCCAAGGGTCAGGGCCATTCTGATCTCTAAAGGGATATTGCTTCATAGGGCCAGTGCTGTAACACAACTCCCAGGTCCCACAAGATGACATTTTCTAGGAGAGACCCAGATCATGCCAACCCTCTGGTACTGATGGGGCAAGCAGATATGTCAGGAGACAGATAATTTTGCAAATAACCTGGCTGCGTGCCATATAGGGTTTTATAGGTGACATCCAGCATCTTGAATTTAAGTGGAAAGTCACTGGGAGCCATTGCAGCTCATACTAGACAAATCTCACCAAAAATACGGTGAGACGTAAACTACAGAAACACATGCCAGTTCAGTCATTGCCCAGTTCAACGTGGACCACACTCTACAGGACTCAGGACTCTAGGCTGAACAACCAGGACCAGCAGCTACAGAACTACTGGAATAAAAGGTGTTGAACTGTTGCAAATATAAAGTGATTGAAAATGAGGAAATAATCAGTTATTACAGATCAAGTCCAACAAGAAGAGGATATTTGAAATGCATGCACCAGTTCTGAAAAGAACAACATAGAGAATCAGAAATAACAGAATAGATGTTATGGCAGACAGATGTCAAGTTACAATACAAAGTATCCACAGAAGCAGAATTTGAAGAATTGCAAAGAACTTCCCAGAGCAAAGAAATCAAAGCCTTGCCAGAAGTAATTCACATTGTAGAGGTAAACCAAAGGAAGTTGTCAGTAGATGAAGGCTACACAGCTATTGAACTGTTTTCATTCCAGTACCAGGCAACCTCTCCTCTGCCAAAGGAAAAAAAAGGTTCTTTAACTAAAGAAGTAGAAGAATCAAAACAAAGAATAACTAACATCTAGAATAGCACAAAAACAATAAAATAAGGTTGCCTTCATTGAAGCTTGTTCCAAAGAAACAGCTAGCATAAGCATTAAAAGATACGAGTACTGTAATATCAAATATAAGCACCAGGTCACTGCAAAAAACAATCTAATCTACTCCATTATAGTCACAAGTCCTGCAATACATTTGGGAGTAAGGAATGTTATCTAGTCATAAAGCTTTCCATCATCCCATAATATCTATGCAAAATATGCAAGCTGTACTAGAATTTCTGTAATTACTGCATTGGCATATTCATTCTTTGTTCCCAATAAGCATTTTTGCAAGTTTCTTAAATCAAGCAGCAGTATTCTTTCATGTCTGGAAAATAACTTTACATCCATCCTTTGTCCTAAAGATATCTTATTAATTTGACAAGTCCCATTGTCAAAACTGGTATTAGGAATTGTTTTGGGGGGATATTTAGCAAGATAGCAACAACTTGTATGACCACTGCTGACCTCGAGGCGGTACAGCATCAGCCACTGACTCCAGCCATTTTCCAGTGGACTTCCCATAAAAAAAGGTAGTGATATTAATTTGATTATTTTTCCCATTATTTATTATAAACAGGTTCTTATTACTTTTTACACTGTCCACTCTCAATCCTAAAATTCCACTGCCATTTTTAAAAATAAGTTCTTATAACAATAGCAGTAGCACTTAGACTAATAAAGTGCCCCATAGTGCTTTACAGCACTCTCTGGGCAGTTTACAATGTCAGCATATTTTCCCCAACAATCTTGATCCTCATTTTACTGACCTTGAAAGATGGAAGGCTGAGTCAACCTAATGTCTGAAAGGCTGAGTCAACCTTATGTCTGAAAGCAGATAGCTTGAATGAACATACCCTTTCGAGGATTAATACATTGCAGGTTCTTGAATAATCATGAAAAGCCTATTCTTTTCTAGTTATCGTTACCTACATTTTGAACTGATGTTTTTCAGCTAAATAAAAAAGCCTCTATATTTTGCATTACAGGGAGCCTACAAATCTTCTACTATTTGTTATAGTCCTGAAAAAGGATCCTGGACAGAGCTCGAAGGGGATGTAGCTGAGCCACTTGCAGGCCCTGCTTGTTCTACTGTCATACTTCCTGCGTGTGTGCCATACAACAAATAAGTCCTGGAAATACAGAAGAGGACATTGATGCATTCAGGAAAGGAATGATGGGAGGCATAATTATTTTAAGGAATAGTTCTTCGGATCACAGACCACAAGATCCCACTCCTACACCTGCATTTATGATTTTTTTTAAAAAAAAAAAGACTAAGCAAATTCCCATCTCAGATGAATTGGTATCTTGTCAGACAAGTAGGTTAGACGCATGGAACGCTGCACAAGTTGACAGATGGCCATTTCAGATTGATATTTTCCCTGCTGCAGACCCATATACTGATACTAAATTTAAAGAAGATGAACACAAACATTACTGTGCATTCTGTTTTACTGCATGGGATCTGTGTTGAAGTAACAATGATATTCCGCTTGTAATTCAAAATTGAGGTACTGAAAAGCACTGAATTGCAGAATGGTCTCCTCCATTTCAGTTGTAATCCATGACTGCTTTACATACTCTGCAAGCAACAAACAGAAGAAAACTCAAGAGATAATAATGTAATGCTTCTGTTGCAAACAAATTGATTGTCCTGATGAACTAACATGCCCTAACATTCTCATAATTAAGAATTGCAAAAAAGTTACGCAGCTTTCAGGATACGTGCCAATCTTTAATGTTATTTGCAAGAGTATAAATCCAAAACAATTACTCCAAAAGTTCACAGATTCTGGTTTTTCTTCTTTCCACAGCGTATGAGCATGTACTATTTAGAGTGTTTTTAAAAAGATTTGATTAATGTTTAAAATCTTATAATTACAAATGTGATTTTGCAAAAATGGTAAATATTCTTTACTTTTCATTTCCAAGGACA
The DNA here is from genome assembly GCF_016545835.1 of Crotalus tigris. NCBI lineage: Eukaryota > Metazoa > Chordata > Lepidosauria > Squamata > Viperidae > Crotalus > Crotalus tigris. Next base: position 4,666,203 of record NW_024100678.1, read on the forward strand.
AAATTCAAGCACAGTACTTTTATAACATTAAGATTTTATGATATACACTATTAGCAAAGATTGGCAAATTTCCTAATTGTTTAACATTGACATAATAATAAGCTACCTTTATGCTAGCATAAAAAAAAATACAGGCCTAATTCTGAGAGCTAATTTACTAGAACAGTGATTCTCAACCTTTTTAATGCCGCGACCCCCCAATCGGTCATAAGTCGAGGACTACCCAACCGGTCGTAAGTTGAGGACTACCCAACCAGTCCTAAGTCAAGGACTTTCCCTGCCCAGGAGTGCCGCACATGCGTGGTGCCGCCCCCTGCGCTGGCCGAGGCGTAGCTGGCAAGCGGCAGAAACAGAGCAGGCCGACCACCAGCTGGGCCACCAGCTGGCCCAGCCCAAAGGAGGTAAGGCACCTGCCGGGCCCCACGTGTGCCAGCAACCCTCCCTGCGCCCGCTGGCCTCCCACCCCTGGCCTTACATTTTTAGTAGTTGCTCAGCAAGGAGGGGTGGAAACTTCCAGACAGCTCGCCTTCGCTGCAGACAACTTGCAGTACCGTTTGCAGAATGGGACTTTTGGCGGGCTCAGCAGGGCAGAGACAGCCTGGACAATTCCTATTGGCTTTCAAAAGCCAATAGAATAAAAGGGAGTAGCACAGCTAAGGAAAAGGGGAAAAATGGCGGACTGAGTTGTTTGGCGACCCCTGTGAAATGGTCATTCAACCTCAAATGGGGTCCCGACCCACAGGTTGAGAACTGCTGTACTAGAGTATGTTCTTGACTACATCCAAATACAGGTATTCCTCAATTTATGACCACAATTGAGCCCAAAGTTTCTATTGCTAAATGAGACATTTGTTAAATGAGTTTTGCCCCATTTTACAATCTTGTCACAGTTTTTAAGTGAATCACTGCAGGTGTTAAATTAATAACTTGGTTGTTAAATGAATCTGGCTTCCCCATTGACTTTGCTTGTCAGAAGGTTACAAAAAGTGATCACATGATCCCGGGACACTGCAGCTGTCATAAATATGAGTCAGTTTCCAAGCTTCTGAATTTTGATCACATGACCCTGGGATGCTGCAATGAAAAATGGTCATGTTGCTTTTTTTTCTGTGGTGTTATAACTTTGAATGGTCAGTAAATGAACTGTTGTAAGTCGAGGACTACCTGTATAGTTTGCAACTTCAAGAGCAAAGCAAAACTAAATGGAAAGGAGGGCAGATGTTGAGGATAAGCAAGCAATTGGAACCTTCCAGAGAGGAAATGCAAGATTTGGGCAGAAAAGTACAGAAGGAACATGTAGCTTAAAGTTGTCGTGTTCTTTAAATTGCTCTCTTTGGAACCATTCTTTAAAAATTGGCAGTTGATTACATGCCTATGTTTAATGTCTATTAAGCTGTATAATACGCACACACACATACAGTAACCTTTGTGAACAGTACATGCAGAATGCAAGACAGCAGAGACTGCAAGCTTTTTATATATTTCCTTTCAACTATTGTATGTCAGGTGCCATCCCTGCCATTTTAGATATTTAGATGTGGGTACAACAAATATTATAATTAATCGTAATATCTTAAGCTTGGGGCTGAATGTTTGTAAATCTGCATTTCAGAATGGAAACAGATGTGATATAAAAACTTAGTGGCTCCCCTTAAGCTATAAGTAATGAATCAGATGCTGGGCTTTGGTCTGCCTTTCCCCCCGTTCTTTAAGTGGGTGGTCTGTTCCTTTTTATATTAAAAAGAGTACACAAAAATAATTTTAAAATGATGGAGACAAGCAGGAAGAGAGATTGGGAAGAACGTACTGAATATGGAAAGTGCTTTATATAAAATCAGACCACTAGTTTTATTTTATTATGTATTATAATCTATTGAATGGATTAAGAGTTTCTTAATTTCCTGTCCCCTAACCCAGCACTCAACACTTGGATTTAACAGTGTGCACTGCCACAAAGTTCAATTTTAGTATAACGTTCAGGAATGTCCCAAAAGAAAGAGGAGCAATTTCCTTGTACTGTCTAATATTTGAGCTTGAGCAGCTAGATCTACTTTAGAGAGGGAAAAACAACATGGATACAGCTCCAAAATGGCTGCTTGTCCTCACTACTACATTTACAGATATATTTACTTAGAACTAATAGGAATTTAGACTCATCTATATTTTGTTAAGCCTTGAGCAATGAAACTCCTTTCTCCTATCCTTACGGGTTGGATTAAAACGAAGCAAAAATCTTGCACTGCTGTAGTCAAGATTTAATTATGTACCTGATTGAGGCAACTGACTTTGCCATGCAAGTCAAGAATCCCATACCTTTGTTAGTCTGAAAAATAGGACCATTTCTCATCAATACTATACAAAAAATGGGGGTGGGGTGGGGTGTTACATTGCTTCTATCATTTCTTCCTTCTACTGGAATCAACTGAGGGCCCTTGCACTATGCAGTTATCTTGCCTAGGACTCAGGAAGAGTAGACTAAGATTGGGAATGGCTCATAATATAAACAAATAGATACAGTATATCTTGACTTTCTTGGGATTCTATAAAATGTTCATCTCATTTCAGCAGCTTATAACAAGCCATAGGTTATATTTTTGAAGCCCAGTGTTCGGTACAAGTCCTAAATTCATGTAGATTAGCACAGTTTCTGGAAATTAAGTGAACTCATGGTATGTCTGTTTCAAAGTCTAGCTTGTAATTTGTATGAATATTGTATATTCAAAAATGCAAGGCAATACATAACTTCAAATGGGACACAAATGTGAAACATAAATAGGCAGAATAGAAGAAGTAATTTACTAGATAATATTACATAAGGTTTAGGGTACTCAGAAAATATTAAAAATAAAAATTCATGTATTATATCACTGTGCCATGATTATTATTATTATTATTATTAATAATACAATTATTACTATCTGTAGTTGTGTTCCTAATGTTTATTCCAGTGATACCATATAATTTCACCAAAATTGGCTGGGTACCACCTTACCTAGGTAGCAAATCATTTGTTGAAGGAATTGTATCTAAAGGGGGGGGGGAAGAAAACAATAACATTGTTAATAAATTCCTGGAAATATTTATCTTGGAACTTCATTTTATTTTTGCTTATGTTGTGGAACTCTGATTGTATTTATTTGTGTTATTCAATTCAAAGATTTTTTTGTAAAATAATACATTGTGCAATCATCATTTGGGTGGAGGGATGGTATTTAGAAATATATAGCTGTGTATATACATATGTGAAAAGGAAGCCTGTCACAAACACTACATTAGAGAATATTTTATGGCATTCAGAAAAAAATGTCAAACACTGAACATTATCATGTGCCACTGTTAAAATGCCACTTTAAGGGGTGGGGGTGGGGGTCTTGTCATTTAAAATTCTTTTTTAAGAAATATAATTAAAGAATTTATGAGTATTATATGTAAATCTTTTTAATTATCTGGAAGGCATGACCAAGGAAATCATACAAGACACCAACAGTGTAAATTTTGTACAGTATTATGCGTGTGTAAATGAAGCTTGCTTGTAGGGTGAGGGGACTTTAAATAAAATCTTATGTACTAACATGCCTGTCTGACAAATCTGTTTAAGAATGTTTAAATTATCCAGCATTATTTGTTTTCAAAATTGCTTTCATCACATAGATATATAAAAATCTGACCATTAACCACAATCATTTTATATTGTTTCTTTGGCCTGAATCCTATATAGAAATGCCAGATTGTTATTTTTTGTTGAAATATGTTTAATATTTTGAACATCTTGTTTTGATAGGCCAACTCTCTTTAAAAGTGTTTCTTTGTAACTGAAAAGCTGGGTTGTTTTTTTTTTTTAAAAAATACAGTTGTATATTTAATCATTAAACAATGTTGGTATATGAGGAAAAAAAATGAAAGAGAGGAAAAGATTTAACAGGGCATCTTGTGTTGTGTTTTGTTCCAGGTTTCTAAATTCATGACAGCCAAAAAAATTTAGTGGTATTGGAGGTCAGAGTAGTTAGTGGGAGGGGAAACTAATGAATTCTAGAGAGCTTTTAATGCCATAAATGATTGTATTAATCTGCAGCATAGATGTTGATCAGTGGAACTGAACTCAGCTCCCTGGACCTTGTCAGATTTATTCTGTGAATGTCGATGTTCCACACCAATTACAGATTTTAGAAGAGGTTTTCATGCAAAACTCCGCACCCTAATATTTAAGCCAACTTAGATGCTGTTGAAATTAAAATCTAGCTGTGGAAAATCTCTGTGAACTTGATATATGAAAATCCAAATAAATTATTTGTTCACAGAAATGAAAAATAACTTCAGCAGGAAATTTCAGAAATTACTTATGCAGGATTAATCCAGTTCAATGAATGCATCTTGCATTGATTAATAAACCATCCATGAATTGCAAACTAAAACTACAGAGTATGTGCTTTCATGTCCTTTATTAAAACTAAAACAGAGTGCGTATTCTACAAAATACATAATTGTTTATGTATTTTAATTCTAAAAGCATGGTTCTGATCAACTATAGTATTAGATTTAATTGTTTTACTTCTGAAAAAACTGAACTTTTGTGCAGACCAGGGCACAACTGAGTTAGACTTCTCTTTTTCTAAGAAAAAAGTCTTTGACTTTATTCTAAATCCTGACCATCACTACACCTTGGAAGGACTGAAGCTACATCTTACAGGATATAAGAATATTTCTTCTCTCCCCTCCAGTGTTATTTCCTAAAAATATAGCATTGAATAGAAGCTTCTACTGACTTCACAGAGATTGAAATTTAAGACTTTGCTTTCTGGGCATTACAGCTTTCATCTTTAAGTAGTAACATCATGGTAAATTAATTTTTTTTAGGGTGGCCAAATTATTTAGTTGAGGACATGAATGTCAATATTTTGCTCTGAATGAAGTAGATTAAAAGGACCTTGTGGGCTGTGTATTGGTCCTAGCTGAGCATTGTAACATGAAAGAAGAGAAGCTTTGTGGATAGGTTTTATAGGGATTTGATTCATATTGATTAAATTATGCTCCAGGTCCAATGAAACTATACAGGAAGATGGGCTGCTGAATACTTGGCAAAAGTGTAAACTGTGAGTATTGCTGAAAGATTTAGATAGTTGATTTCCTCTTGTATCCCTTTGTGCAGTTTGTAAGGCATCGGGATTAAAGAACATTTGAGAACAGGACATTTTATGGGAATTTAGAATTCTTGTCCACATTTTATCACTATTTTGTCTTCTACTAAGCACTGTCCCTGACTGATATCACCTTCCTGACCATGTTTGTGTAGCCCTGAAATACATGAGTGGTCATTGTGGGACAGAATGAAGGATGAGCTGAGTTGTTGACCTGATAAAGCAAAATTCTTATTTTGTTCCTATCAATACTAGGTAAATCACATCAGAGGAATAAGAGTGGCCTACGAATCAACAACACTGAAACATGCAAGTTTGCAGCTTTTGGAAACTGAAGTTTGTTCAAATGTTATAGCTAACATAAGTAGAGGAGGAAGGATATGTACTCCTAGGACCACGCATACACCCTATATATGAAAGAACATAGTCAAGAAAGTAAACTTTTATGAAATATGTACATAGATGGTCATAAAAAATGTTGTAGATGACCAATGTTTGTGTAGGGTGGCCAAAAATCAGAATTAGTGAGAAATATTATCAGACTCCTGCTTATATAATTAACTCAATTCCTAGATTAGTATTTTGTTTTTAAACCTTAAAATTTTTTCATGGCTTTTTCCAAAGCAATATCTTAGGTAATTTTCTTAATAAATCTGCTATGATAAAATTTTACTGCATATCTTGCTGAAAAGATATTAGTGGTTTCTGAAAGAATATAGCCCTCTCCTCAAATCAATCTCAACTCTTGAATAATTGTGTTTTTGGCATTAGCATAGAAGTATTTGCCACTGCTTCCCTTCGGAATAATTTTTAACTTCAATATAGTCTACCAGTTCTCCTATCCCAGTGCAAACTAAGCCTGACTCCTAGATCAAATAGATGCTGCCATCTGCTGTGATAATTTCGGAATATTTTCTACTAATTCATTCAGGCACATTCACCAATAAACCTTATCCCTACGACAATTACAAGAGACCAAACCCAGTAAGTGGGCTATATCTTCTCATATTCGTTCATGGCCTGTTGTTACTAACCTCTCTCTTGTCATTAATTTCACTAATGGAACTCTATTAACTGCATCTTCTTGATTGCTTTGTAATATGCTTGCTGAAAAGCAGTTTCTTGGCACAATCCAAAAGGGTGAGAGCTTTCTTATAGTAAATGCACTCTGAAATGTTCTCTTCCTTGAAATTTATAACCCACCTATTAACCTTTTCTAGGCAGTTGCTGAAGCCTTAATTCTTTGTCCAGGCTTTCCCTAGATGAATGGTTGGATGAACACTTTTTATTTTATTTTTATTTTCCCACCTATGAGGGCTGAAGCAAAGTATGAAGAGAGTCGGAGATCAAACACTGCAAATATTCTTGCAGAGAAACAGACAATAAAGATTTCATTACTATGTAAGGTGAAAGAAAGACACATGGTTTAATTGGCAGTTGATCTAGAAGTATTCTTAGATTCTGAAGGACTTCTGATTTTCATGAAGATAAAAGCTTCTTTTGCATCTGTGGTAAAAGTGGCTGATCTCTTTGAGACAAGTCTGAATCATTTACTGAGGCACCCAGGAGGCAAGGAGCATCTTTATGTTTCTAGAGAAATATATTGCTTGCCCTGTGACACTTGGATACTACCTCTCTAAATGAACATGTCAATTTTACCACTTTTAAACTTGTTGAATTACTTTATCACAAATTGTTTCAAGGTAACAATGGGAATAGTATATAAATATATTAAATAAGTAATAAATAAATATAAACAGACTCAACTACTTCATTCTATCCTATCCACCTGGGAAATATTAGTACTGTATGAATTACGTTTTTTAAAGCGCATTTTCAAGAAAAGAAACCCTTACAAAGAAGCATTGTAGCAAACAATAGCCAAACAATGGAGTTTTGACACTGCACATTTTTCATTAAGAGCAATTTGACAAAACAGAATGTAAAGAAAAAGTGTGTGTTTTAATTTTGTATTCAGGACTATTGGATTAAATGAGAATCTAAAGGTAGAGATGGATTCATTGCCATATTAATAGGTAATGATCACAAATGCTAAACACTGAATTTTAGTAGTGACAGAAATATCAATGGGAATTGTAAGATAAGTGCAGCAGTGTTCCCATGATTTGGGATGCCTACAGAGAGGCTGATGAAGGTTCATAGTAGGAAAAATTAACAATGGTTCTGAAATACATGATAGAACGTGACTATGTAGCTGATACCACGAAAATAGCTTGGCTTTTGTATTGTATTCAGTTGTGTCATGTGTCAGTAGATGAAAAGGATTTCTAAGAATTTCATCAAGAAAACTATATTTCCAAAACAAATTATACCAAAACCATTTGCATGTGGTCAACCCTGGAATTCTTGGTTTAAAGGGAAAAATGTGGGTGGTGGAATACAAGAAGTGAAGCCAAATTGGATCTCTTCTGATATATGTAAACTTTTATTCTTTGTTCTTCCTGGAACTGCTCTTCTCATTTCATCAATTTGCAATGCAACTTTTGACACTGCCAACATTTTGTTTGGTAAAGATTTTCTTGTATGAGAAACAACATCATTCCAGTAGATGTCTATAAATATAATCACTGGATTGAAGTCACAGAATATCTTCCAACTGAGAACAAGATGCGGTGCCAATATTTAGTGAAAGACTAATCATATTTATTTTACAACTACAAGAACAAAAAAGATGAATATTCAAGACTTCAACTAGCATCAGCTCTATTTAGAAGAATTTACTTTCCTCCATATCCTAGTTGTCTGAAATGATAAAATTATGGATTATTAAAATAGGCAAGCTCAAATCTTCCAATATTTTTCTCTGTATAATAATATATAAGAATTGTAATATATCTACATTATTAAGCTTTAGCATTCATACTTTAATAACAATATTAAAATGAAATTGTGTAATTCCACTACTCAACGTGTAGATTGTAATTTACATAAGGCAATGTCCAAATTGATTTATCTATTGAAATATGTTTTATCACATTTTTCTACTTAAAAAGCACTCAAAGAAGCTGTATGCCTTGTTTCTTAATTATATTTGGTTTATAAAGGTACCAATTTTTTCTGAAATTTACATTAGTATGAAATATTACATTACTGGTACTTGCATAATATAGTAAGAGAAAATACTATTTTTATAAACACTTTACAGCCACTCTATCATGCTTGTATGTGCCATCAATATTTAAGTTGATTACATTAAAATGAGGTAATACTTCTATACCTTTTAGATGTGCTGTTCTTATGATGTTTTTGTTGCAATGCAGGTCAAATCTGTGAATCCAAATTTATAAAGCAAGGATGGGTAATTTTTTTGAATTAATTAGTATATTTTGATGTTGAGTGCTCACATTGTTGAGGCTCTCAACAAATGGCTTTGCATAAAAGAGTAATGGTGATGGACACAAGTTGCAGAACTACTAGAAAGCAAATTGGTGAGATTATTTCCCTAATATTCCATGGACCTATCCATGATACATTCCCTTGGATACTCTCAGTCATTCCTTATTACCTTTGCTTTTTTTTCTGGAAAGCTATGTAGGTGGGGAGGAGGCTTTTCCAATAAAGCACAATCTGCAAACCACCTCAAGGCCCAAGTGAGCTCTAGTATCATTTTTACAAATAAATACAGTAAAAGCTAGTGCTTTGCTTTGTAGCATGCTAGCTTTCCATTTTTTAAAAACATCAGATGAATAGAGTGCCTGACAAACCCTAAGAAAAGAACCACAAGCATCCTGAAATCAACAAGAAAAATACAGGTAGTCCTTGACTTATGATCACAGTTTCGGAGTAGAACTTCTGTTGCTAAATGAGGCAATTAAGTCAGACATGCCCACTTTTGCAACCTTTTTTTGCCATAGTTGTTAAGCAAATCGCTGCAGTTGTTAAGCAATCACACGGTTGATAAGCAAATCTTGCTTCTCCCATTGAACTTGCTTGTCGGAAGCCAGTTGGGAAGGTTGCAAATGGTGATCATGTGACCCTGGGATGCTGTAATCATTGTAAATACATGCTGATTGCCAAGCACCTGAATTTTTATCATAGGACCACAGAGATACTGCATCAGTCATAAGTGTAAGGACCAGTGGTAAGCCACTTTTTTCAATGCTTTTGTAACTGAATGATCACTAAACGAATGATCATAAGTTGAAGACTACCCGCAATTGCATAATACCAAAAAAGAAAGAAATGGTCAGGCATAAATACATAGAAACAGAATGTTTAGATGACATCTTTGCCTTTTGTTGTTCATTGAAAAAGATGATAGTACTGGTTGCTTCTACCATAAGGTTTCATTAGTGTAATTCCAAGCAAAGCAAGCTTTACAGAAAAGAGTAATATTCCTGATAATTTTAATTTATTCGCATAAAATGAATGCTATGATCTTTTTTCTCACCCAAGTATTCTATACATAATCTCAGACATTAGCAAAGGGTAACAAATAAGATTAAGCAGAACATAACAGTCTCCATCCTGATAATGGTGTCTGAGTTTTTATCAAGGAAATAAAGAGATTTTATATCTCCAGATTCAGACAGATATCACTTTGGAAGCCCTTGAAAGGAATAGTAACAGGAATGTTTTCCTGGAAAACTATAACTCAGCCTCAAATCCTTAAATTTTATAAATACCTCTGTGCTATAATATTGGGGAGAAGGGAGGAGGAAAAAACAAGGGAATTAAAATGTTATTCTTTATTGAAAGAGAGGTTATTTTAGCTGTATTCTCTCCTTTGCCTATCATAATAACTACAAGGTATTTATTTAGTAGGTTCTCTTTGTTCTTCTGTTGAATATCTTTATGTGGATGAGGATCTAATTGTATTGTAACATATTACCTAATAAATCCATCCAATCCTGTTTAGTTTATTGGACAACTGTTTCCTAGTCCCATTTTTGTTCTTACTGATGGCTGTCTGAATTTCTTCATCTTTGTTTAATAGAAAAGTTCATCCTTACTGCTAAGAAGCTCTCTGCAACATATAAAGCAAAGAGAGAAAAATGAGAAAAGAATGTGGTATCTTCAAGGAGACAGCGAATGACTTAGTGCAAAAATGGGGAAATTTATCTGCAACAGTAAGGGCATTCTACACATCTCCAGAATGCACTAAGTGGTGCAGTAAACCAATAAATTAGAAGAATGTAAATGTTTTGTGGGAATTGCACACAAGGGAAAATGCTTCCTCATCCTCATATTTGTTTTCATGCAAATTATTAAAGAACTAGTACTACTGGTATAAAGCTGAGTAAGACATCAAAACCAGTTACAGAGATTACCTTAAATTGCAAAATTACACCAGTTTCCTTCCATCTATAAAAATCATTATGATAAAATGTCAAAAAGAAAACTTATTAAAGCCTAAAGGAATTTCTTATTTCAGTTCTAATACTCTAATTTTTCTAATTTAATATACATTCAGCCTAATAAGTGTTCAATGAAATGATTTAACTCTTATCAGACTGAATTTATATTAAATGACCTAGTAAACTTTGATTTATTAATACTTTTTGTAATTCTCACAGAATTCCTGCAGGATGAGTAGGTTTATCCATATGGGTCTTTCCACTCATTATATAATAGCACAGTACTATTCTGCTTCAGTCTGAATGGCAGTAATGGAATCACAATTAATGCCTTTGCCAATGAAACACAAGTTTAATGCCATTGGGTGGAAATGTAATTAGCCCAAGGTTTGTTTTGCTTTGTTTTGGGGTTTATTTTGCAGATATTCATTGCCAGAACTAGCCATCTTTCTGCTCCTTTGATGTTTTGTCTAACTATAAGGAACTCTGCTTAACATCAGACACACTTTCTGCCTCTGTACAGTCAATAGATTTTGGACTACTTCAGAGTACATCCTAAAGGCCACTATCAAGAGGAAAGGTCCATATTTAACCAACAAGTGGAGATGGGAGAATAATTTCTTTCCAATTCAAATTGTAATTAAGCTACACCAATTGAAGGATGCCATTATTGTCCTTAGTAGACTAGACAAATCAATTAACTTTAGAAGACAAGTTATTTAAGCTGATGGAGTGAGTCTACACTGGCTTAGCAAAACCATCATTCTGTAATAAATGGGTCTAAGTTAGCAGCTCCATTACACAAGTGGAACAGTGCCAATGTAGGACAAATGTTTTTAGTATCCTCAGAGGCCACTTATACATCTCCTACTATTACAAAGACCTTCAACTACATTGTCAGATGAGATGCAGATGTACCAAATAATCAAGCATTAGGCAGAAATAAAAGTATAGACTCTAGGGCAAGGGTGTCAAACTGCTGGCCCGTGGGCCAGACACATCATCCGGAAGCTGTGCCCACCCCTTTGCCAGCAATGGCAAAACCATCCTGATACGTTGCCTGACATCACGTGACATCGCGAGTTTGACATATCTGCTCTAGGGTATTCATAGAGCCTAAAGAGTTACCCAATGAAACTAAGCTCAGTTGATAAAACTGCAGCTCCTTATATTGAATGAATTAATATTATCCTCACAGCATTGATGATTCCAATGAATGGCTGCTCAAGAGTAGAAATCTGAGTAGATCATAGCAATGATGACAAAAACAAAAATTGTGTGCTTCGGCCATCTTATTCGGATGCATCCAAGAGAACCATCCACAGGCTCCTATCTGTCAGGTCAAACAATTAGATCCACACGTGAAAAGGTTCAAGCTTATTACTTTTTTAGTATTCTACCTCTAGTACAAGAATCTTCCTAGAATACTAACCTTCCCTTGGGAACAGATAAAAATCCATGAAACATGGAGTGGCGGGTTGTCAGTCCTAAATCTCTTGCAGTTGTGCAAAGACTAAAAGCTAACCCCACTTGATCCCTCTTCCTGCCTGGCTGGGAGTTTTCCAAAACTACCTCATGTTACTCCACCCTTTGGGGAAACAGCCAGCTCTTTATACCATTCTGGAAGGCTAAAAAGTTGGGGGGCTGCCAAATCTCAGAGGGAAGGGTTGCTATGGAAAAGACACACTTCCTAGTTGCTAATAAATGGCCATATTTAGAAGAAGGGACTGGAGCATGCCCATTGTATCCAACCCAGTGGGATGGGAAGGTACCATATAGGTCATGTGTCATATAAGGCCTTAAGCATCCTAAAGGTCATTTGAATCATCACCTGTACAAGAAATTTTGTGAGACACATTTTTACTTTCATTCATAAGAAATTTCCTTTCCAACTGAAGACATGTTATCAGATCTGCTACAGTACTCATCTTATGAATTTGTTTCCTTTCCTTCTTTCTGTCCCTTGAGAAACTATTTAAATCACAGAACAATCTGTTAATACAGTTTTATTTTTATTAGTTTTTTATTTTTTTTGTAAGAACGCCACCATTAAGAGCTGGCACAAGCCATTTTAGCTGAAGCAAAGAATTTGTACATCATGAATCCTTACCCTCCTGTCAAGTGATTAACATTAGGAATATCACTCTGCTCTGCTAAATCATTACATCCAATTTGATTTGACAGAAATATAACTGTATGTCTTTGAATTTTGAACCTTAGTCTTATACAATATGAAAAATGAACCCCTCTCACCCCAGAGAATTAATTTCTCTGATTACATTAAGAAGCAAGTCTATCTTTAAGACTCCTATGCCTGACTGCATTTATGCTCTCGTTTAGCATCTCAAAATGGACACTTTCTTTCAAGAAGGATTACTGCATGAATCACCTGCTTGTTAATCAGACCTATTAGCATTCTGTCATCCATTAATTGCAATATAGGAACTATAGTTTTCATTGTTTCTTGCTGCCATCCAAATAGAGCTCTTCAGGTTTGCAAAGACATTTGTTGCTTTCTGTCTTTTGCAAATTACTATATTTATCAATTCAGCATGATATCTATGATAGTGTTGACTAGAAAGATATACAGTAATTGTTAATATGCTTCAGCCAATCTTTAGCCCATCAGCTTTCCTAATAATTTATTTAAAAACACTGTAAATAAAGTTTTTAACACTGCAAGGAGCCTGTCTGGAATCAAAGCTGTTTCTCAGGCATTTTTTTCATACTCCTACGTAAAGATATGGAGGACAGAAATAATGCATTTCTTTTTCACATGTAAGTAATTCATATCAGGTGGATTGAAGCTAACATCCAAAGTAGGAAAATTTACCATTCAAAATACAATTTTACAGCTCACAAATATTTTAGGTTGATATTATTATTCACAAGAGCATAGGTTTAGAATCCATTCAAGATATGTGGCTGCTTGGAATTATGCTTTCATTTGGTAACCATGCATTACAAACCAGAAACATTCTTCTTTGAGGTGATTTCAGAAATGGTGAGTGAATGAAAGATTAGAAGAAAATGATCAAACTCATGCCTGCAGTCCTGATTTAAAATTATTATGGAGAATAACAACTTCTCAGCAACTAGTATATTGGCTTTAACCCTTTAATGAAGTAATTTGATTCAAAAGCCACTTCTAATGTCAACTCTTGATACTTATGTTTTTCAAAAGAATGTAGGAAAACCAGCTAGAAAGTTCTACTTAAAGCAGTGTGGCATAACTATTGCAAAGTCAGATTACAAACTGGGAATATTCTTCTTTGAGGTGATTCCAGAAATGGTGAGTGATTAAAAGTCTGAATCATTCTGAAAACCTTTTGACAGAATAAAGTAGTATTTTTCTCCCTAGGTATTTACCACTTGATTGTGTATAATAAAAATGGGAAGATTCCTAAACCTCCCTTTGGATAGGCTCAGGGCAGTGGCTGTTTCATACTTAGCTTGATTATGCAGTGAAGGTAAAGAACAGATTTCATGGACTACATTTGAGATGTTGAAGAACTCTTGACTGAATTTCATGGAATTATTAAAATAAATATTCCTGATGTTATTATAGATATAACTATAATACATGGAACACTAACAAATGCTATAACAATGCATATATCCAGAGATTATTTAAGAATTATTGCAAGATCGAGTGGATTAAATTTGATAAATAATACAGCCTGGAGTACAGATAGTCTTGATTTACAACAGTTCATTTAGTGATCATTCAAAATTACAACGGTACTGAAAAAAGTGATTATGACCATTTTTCACAGTTAAAACCTTTGTAGCATTCCCATGATCATGTGATCAAAATTCAGATGCTTGGCAATTGGTTCATATTTCTGACCATTGCTGTGTCTCAAGGTCATGTGATCACCTTTTGCAGTCTTCTGACAAGCAAAGTCAGTAGCCAGATTCACTTAACAACTGGGTTACTGACTTATCAACTGCAGTGATTCACTTAACAACTGTGGCAAGAAAGGTCATAAAGTGGGGCAAGATTCACTTAACAAATGTTTCACTTAACAACAGAAATTCTGGGTTTAATTGTGCTTGTAAGTTGAGGGCTACCTGTACTCTGAATTGAAATTTATGATATCTTACTGTATTAAAGAGAAGTGCAAAAATCAAAAGAAACCCACGTGGCTGTTATAGATACATTAAAAATAGAAGAAAAGTTGAAAGCAAAAGGTAACAGAGATAGAAAATTTGTCAAAGTAGATCTGGAATTCTGGTGAAGAAGAAAAAAAGGCAAGGAGTTATATCTAAATAAGATATTCATAAAACCCAGGGTAGCAATCAAATGGGAAAAACTGGATGTTTATTTAAGAAAATTATTAAAATTAAAGGAATTTTTATGAAAAGATAGGAACATAAAAGAAAACAAAGTTCTACTGAAGAAAGAAGATATAAAAGAGCAATAGTGTGATTATATGGAAGAACTGTGCAAAAAACAGTCCCAAATTCTATGATACACACCAAGACTTGTTCATTGAACTAGAACCAGACATTCTGGAAAGTGAAGTTAAATGGGCCCTAGAAAATATTGCTAACAATAAAGCTGCAGGAGCTGATGAAATACCAGCAGAATGGTTTGAAAACTTAGGCAGTTAACATGCTACTTGTCTGGAAGGAAGGAAGGAAACACAGCAGTGGCCAAGAGACTGGAAATGATCAATTTATATTCCAATACAAAAAAGGCAGTGCTAAAGAAAGTTCACACTGCCAAACAATTGTATTTATTTCACAAGCTAGTAAGAAAGTGGTCAAGAATGGGAAATGCCAGATGTACAAACTTGATTCAAAAGAGGCAATTGTACCTAACAGTGCATTTGATGGATAATGGAATATCTGATGGATAATGGAAAAGGCAACAGAATTTCTAAATATATGTATTTCTGCTTTTTCAATTATATGAAATCTCTATGCAGTGAGGACCAGATACAAATCTCTGATTCCAACCTGTAGTAATCAGGATATCTTAGATGTCATGATCAATAAACATGTTTACTATCATTACTACATATTATAATTTTGTTTATACTCTTGTATTCCACTGCAGTATTTTTCACTGTGCAAGGAATGCAGATCTTATCTAGACCAACAGGTTGATATTCCTGTGGTTCTTTCCCAGAAACTGGAGGCTCTGAGAGTTTGGATGAGAGGGAGAATGGGCTTCCACTCAGTTCTGCCAAGACCAAGTATAGGTTTGGATTTTTTCCATGTTTGACTCTGAATGGGGTTACGCTCCCCAAGACACAAGTGATACAAAACCTGCAGGTTTTTCTATGCTCACAACTCTTGCTCAAAGAACAGGTGGCAACTATGACAGGAGCCCCTATGACAGGTTTAGCTTATATGCCAATTGGAAAGCCTTATGGTAATCAATGCCTTAATTACCTCCTCTTTAATTTATTATAATGGGGCTGCCCTTAAAGAATATCTGAAAACTGCAACTGCTCCAGAATACAGCAGCCTGGGGAACATTAATAATAATAATGATGATGATAAAGTTGGAAGGGACCTTGGAGGTCATCTAGTCCAACCCCCTGCTCAGGCAGGAAACCCTATACCATTTTGGACAAATGGCTGATACACTTCTATAAAACTGTTATTCTTCATGCTTTATTGGTTTCATGTGGGCTTCCAGGTGCTTTTTAAATTGCTCATTATTACCTATAAAACCCTACATAGCATCAAGCCAGACTATATATGAGATTGCCCGTCTCCTATTGTTTTTGCTCACTCGAACAGAACCAACAGGCTGGGCAAGTTTCCAGTCCCTGCTATCAAGCTGTGAATTTTGGTGGATCTAGGAGTCATGCTTTCTCTGTCACAGTGCCTGCTCTACAGAACATAGATGGCCCCAAACACATCAGCCTTTTGCAAGACACTAAAGACCTGATTTCTCCCAAAGGCATTTGGGCCAGGAGGTTATTGGTTTTTTTTCTGTTTATAGATTGGGAATTATTCTTTTCTCAACTCCATATGTTATGTGGATAGTTGATTTTTTAAAAATTCTATTTGGGGGAGGGAGGTTAATTCTTTGAATGCTGCCCAAAATCACTCCTGTGAGATGGGTAGCCATACAAATTGTTTAAACAAATAAAATGATTACATTAAAATTAATTAAAACCCCAGTGAAAGAGATGCCTGTTGGCTCCTATTCTACAGGAAGCTCATTCTATAGCTTGGAACAAAGCAAATGACTCTTTTCCATGTGTTGAATTACTGAGCCTCTGACAGTGGAGGCATCTTCAGAAGGCTGTCTGTCTTACAAATCTTAACACTCAGACATGTTTGTAATACAAACAGTCAGAACTTAAGATTTCTAAGCTTTAAAGATTAATATCAATAACTTTAATTAGGCTTTCCAAATAAAGTGGCAATCAATGCAGATATTTCAGGAAGCATACTGCATTATTTCTGTATCTTGAACTGACTAGCACCTTGCTACTGCATTTCATATTTTTTGGTAGTCCTTTTAAGTTATTTGTCTACAATGTTTCTCTTTATACATGTTTGTTAGTACTTTTTCCCAATATGTTGCATTTTTGTATATATTTTCATACATAGAAGCATTTCTATGCACCAATATGTAGATGACTGCACACACATTTTTATAAGAAATGTGCAAAACAGGAGAAATCACATTTTAATTCAAATATTGGTCTGAAAGTCTGAAATTTGCTAAGTTCACATTAAAATGTGAGTTAAACTACTGACTCTGACAAATTGTATCAGAACTATAGCTATCAAAAGCATTGGACTTAGGAGGAAGGATCTAGAAAGACTAATATATTATGAAACCTTTTGTTTTAATATTTGTTGAAGAAAAATGGAAAGAGTGTCCTCTTGTGGGTAGGAATATGAATAAAATGAAACAAAGGGTAATAATTTTAAGTGAGGGACTATTATAAACATACATCAGTTGTACTTTTAAAATTAAGCAAGTTTGTATCTGACATCTGACTAAATAATAATGCAAATAGAACTCATAACTGGAACTGTACATTACTATATTAAAGGTAGTAGATAATCCATTTAGTTCCTGCTTGAAATATTGTTCCTGTTCTCTGCTTCTTGATATGTTTTTCCCATTTTTTTTTACCACCAAGAGATATCTCAGCCAATAGTAATTCACAGAATTTGATGAAAGCCTTGAAGTTTTCTTCCACTTATTCTCCTCCAGTGTTTCTTCAATAATTTCTTCCATATTTTTAGCTCTTTTTCCCACCAAAGAATAGGCACATTTATTGAGGAAGAAAATAATAGCTGTTGCCATTTGATTAGTTGTACTAGGAACTTCCAGTGTACAACTTCACATCTACTGACTCTAGATTTTATTTATTCAAAAGACTCTTTCCAATAGATTTTAATAAAAATTAATAAGTAAAAATGTGAAGATGCTTTCAGTAAGTATTAATTTATTGATACATTTCTAAATCTTATTTAGTGCAGTTTAAGTTAAGTTATTGATCTCTTCTTATGATTGGATAAGGACTTCAGAGTCCTTCAGACAGAAGTTTCTCTGCCCTGTTAGGTAGCAGCCCATACCTATCCTTGAGTGACCTGAAAAAGCTAAGCAAAATCACATCTAGTTAGCACTTGGGTGTGGGATCACCAGGAAGTAGCAGGGCTGTAGACTACGGTGGAAAGTCAGAACATCCCAGAAGGCAGTCACAAACCCAATTCTATATTCTTTTCCAAGAAAATTGATTACTATGTGTATGTTATCAGGACTCAAAGGTGACTCAAACAAACTTTGGTTGCTGAACAGATTATGATGATGGTAAGTAATAAGTATAAGAGAGACCTAAAATGTGCCTCTTCTCCAGGACCATGATCCTAATCAGATAAATCTATATCCTCTGGCCTTTGTAATTAACCTTACAAATTAATGGTTGGAAGAAATTGACTTGGGAGTTACCACATTCACTACATACAAAATAATGTAATATTTATAGCCAAGCCATGATATGTATCAGCCCTGCAGACTAAATCTGCCTAGAGTTTGATTCCTTCAATCTTAACTGGCTCAAGGTTGATTCAGCTTTCCATCCCTCCAAGGTTTGTAAAATGAAAACCTAGATTGTTGGGGCCAATATGCTAACTTTGTAAATTGCTTAGAGAGAGCTGTAAAGCACTATGAAGCGGTATATAAGTCTAAGTGCTATTGCTATGTATCCATGAAGTTTTTCCCATTTACACATACATAAAAAAAAAAATTCAGCTGTATTGTATAACTATTTTTCTTTGAGCAACAAATTATTATGTGCAGCTGAAGATTCAACCACAGCTCCTGAATTAAATGGAGTTTTCACACACAGAGCCTGTACTTCTAATCCCATGTTTAAGTGACAAACGGAAAAGGCCAACCCTTGATGACCTGCTTTGAAGCTTCTCCAGGCTTATAGCTGGCCTCTTCTTTCCAATTCATTCCTGCCCCTTCAGTTCATTTATTCCATATAATTAATTGCCTCATCTATTTTCCAACCCCCATAATTGTGAGCAGACAATTTCAAGTTTCCCACCAGCAGCTCTCTCTCCCTAGCTCCCTCAGTTACCTTTTTCAGATTCTTCTCACTTAGTGCAGTCAGTTCCTTGGTAGGAAAAAAAGATTTACACAACTTTAAATTAGCAACTGCTGACTGACTAGTAGCATCTTTTTCCTGCCCTGCAAGGTCTTTTATGCTCTGCCCCTTTGTATTCAGTTCCAATCTATGGAAGAATTAGGATCTGAAGGTTGCTTTTTTGAGGGAAGGATTTGTTTTTCCCCATTCTGCTCTCAAACCCATTTTTAAGATGTGTGCCAAGGCAACTGACTTTCTATACTAGTGCTGTTACGAAATTTTAAAATTGAGATGTTCTATGTTTTATCAGTGCCACTGTTTAAATAAATATTTGTGTTAGATTAATTATATTGTGTTAGTCCCTTTGTAGCTGTTATTCCTTTGGCAAAACACAACATAAATATTTGATTTTTTAAAAAATGCTGATTATTCTCATATAGATTCATTTTTAAGAATTTCTTCAACAAGATCAGTTGGCACATTGAATGAAAATAAAAAAAAGGCCTAGGCTATATAGTGTTTCCCTACCATGACGGAGGAGGAGAGGAGGAGAGGAGGAGGTCCTGGTGGTCAGGATAATTAAAGGTGATATACAGGAATATTCATCTTTCATTAACTTTGCTATATTTCAATAAAATCAGTGCACTTAGTCTCCTTGAAGCTCCAATGCATCTCAGACCATCAGACTGGGAAAGCCAGCCCAGATTTGGTGATGCCAAGCAACTAGTACCAATCAAAAAGGATAATCGCGCCCTGTTCTTCTTCCTGGCAGGTCTCACGTGCTTATAATTAGAGCTCTATCACAATCAACCAGTTCCTGCAGCTCCCCAATAGAAGGGGTGAAGGAACTTCTCCGGTGGACTTTGTTGAATGACCAACCTGCAGCTGCTCTTCAAAATGTTCTGCTGGGAAAAGGCGCCCGTTGAACAGAAAAGGGAAGGAACTTCGTCACCTTGCCCTCAGAGCATTTAGACAAAAGAGGCGCCTCGGAAACCGGAACAGCCCTTAAAACCCAAACTCTGAGACGAGAGCGAAGCTCAGCGACGGAAGAGAAGCAGTAACTGCCAACACGGGGACGACGCTCTGGGCACCAATTGCGCCAACGCAATAGGAAGACCTCCTATCCAGCGACTCCAGCTAAGCCAGCTTTGATCGACGCCTGCCTATTGCTGGTGCGCCATGGCTGAGGGGACAGGCTGCGAGGCGCCCAAGGCATGCTTGGCCAAGATAGTGATGGTGGGTGACTCCTTCGTGGGGAAAACCTCCGTCCTGAGGCGATACACCGACCTTTGCCCCACTGCCCGGGGGCTGCCGCCTTCCTATATCACCACCGTCGGTGAGTAATAAACGCGCCCCGACGTCGCCCGTTTCCTGTGCCTGGTATGCCCAAGACGCTGGGCGAAATTACACTGGGCGAGCTTAGCCCCGTATTTCCTTTGAGCATGCGAACCTGGGTTAATTTAGCCAGCGAAATCGAAGGGCGTACCCGCCACGTCCCGCCCGCTTTATTTCCTGGTTAATTATAAACTAAACGCCGGTAGTCGCTGAGATTTCATTCAGCGAGATACGGTTATATTCTGTCAATGTCTCCAAAGTGTGAGATTTAACAATTTGCACTTGAAACCTTTGCACCTCACACACAGTACAGTAAACCATACTAAGATTTATGTATCTAACTTGATATTCTGTCAGTCTGGGTTTGAGTTAATGTAGGAACCCAGACACTGTGGCTTGTAAATCATGGTTTATGACTTAGTTCTGGATGTTAAGGAAACCATGACTTCGCTTGTGGGGCATTTTCCACTAGTGACTTAAAACATCTTCCAGCATTACCCAGTCCCCAGGCAAATATAAAGAGTATTCCCATTGCTGTTATATTGTCGCAGCAATATAACAGAACCCCTCTTGTATCATTAGTAAGAAGATACCCCTTTCACCACTATGCGTACATAATAAACAAAAACAAAATCTTTCCTCTGTTGCCTTGGATATAACTTTGTTCTTCTGCACTCTTCTAACTTTATCTGAAAGTAAATTGCAATCATTAAGGAAGAGAGAACCAAGGTCTGAATAAGGATACCTCCTCCTAGTTAGTAATCTGTGACTCTGTGTATAAAACTCTAAACTAGAATGAGATATTTTGGACTTAAAGGTATACAAATTCAGCTAAATATGCAAATCATAATGAAATACATCCTGTGGACATAGCTCACAGATTTTAGTTTTTTAGTTTTTTCAGATAAAAACTAAAAGCCTAGGGTCAGTTGCTTTTGTTGTGTATAACATATGGACTACGTTTTCAGGATATGTTAAGCTATAAATTTCTGTTAACAAGCATAGATTACCATTATTACATAAACCTAGCCTTTTAAGTAAAGTCTCTGGTTTATCATATCCGTAGTGAAATGCATGTCACCTTTGAGTTCCAAACTCAAGACTTTGTCCCCAAGCTTTATCCTAGGTTTCAAATTCCATTTCAGATCTGCTCAAAAGTAGGGATGCCACATACAAGTGGGGACGGGTAAATATGGATGTAGAGGGAGTTTAGTGGTATGATATTCTATTAACTGAATTTTACAACTTAACATTTCATGTGAATAAAGTCATAGTTATGTTTGAACTAAGCATAAGTCTATATTGTGAGGCAAGCACATTTTCTTCTTCCTGTTTCCTATGTTGAAACTGAAACTCTAAATTATTTAAGCAGGGCAAAGGCATGATCAGTCTATTTTCTATATGTGTTATGTATCCCCGTGTTGGTGAGTTGTTCTAAACTAGGAAATTACTTGGTATTTTAAGGGTTTCATCCGCAAAAAAATCCATGGTCCTGTCTTTAAAGACAATACACTGAACATTCTGATAGTGATAGCTGAAGAAGGAAAGGTAGTGGATAAACACTGGTAAGTGCAATTATCCTTGCTTACAGATAAGGTTATAATTGACATGGGAAATCTATTGCCTATCTTAATAGTATGAGAGATTTAATTGTATCTATTGACTATAATCCAACCCTGAATAGGTTATGTTTGTTAAATTGATTATGCAAGTCCAATTCTGTGCTTCATTGTGACCATGAAGTTTAAAAATTCTTTATGCATGTTTATGTGAACATACATGGAATCTCTTTGATTTCTGTAATGGCATGGACATATACTATAAATAAAACAATTCATTCACATATAAATTATACTATTTCTCTAAGCATTCTTCAGTCCCATTGATTTCCATTTGGTTGTCAAACTGAATAAAAGTTTCAGAATCTTTATGGGAGATAGATGAATTAAGACTAGGTTCTGTCAATCAAATTTAAATATGCTAATGAAGATCTGCTCTTTATAGTCAACCCCATCTGGAAGTTTACTGTTAAAGCAGCTCTCACCAGATCATTGATTCTAGAAAGGAACTCACTGGCAGTTGGTTTTGTGAAAGAGAAGAGATTTATTGAAAACCAGGCTGTACATTTGTAGAGATATTCGTGTAGTTATCCTGGCAGAAAACAGATTAATAGAAAAAATAAACTGATTTAGCT
Organism: Crotalus tigris; assembly: GCF_016545835.1. NCBI lineage: Eukaryota > Metazoa > Chordata > Lepidosauria > Squamata > Viperidae > Crotalus > Crotalus tigris. Next base: position 4,688,761 of record NW_024100678.1, read on the forward strand.
TAAGTGGCTTCTCATGTATTTGACTTGAATTTCAGAAAATGCATATTAAAAGCCACCAGGTAAAAAGATTATATGTGGACAAATTAAGCATAGGCTTTACAACACAGCTGCCGTATTAGTACAAAACAAATGTTTAGAGTATTCTCCTTTCCCAAATAAATCAATACAATGTTTTTTAAATTATTTATAGAATGTGGTTGTACACACACATATTTTATTTTCATATACACATAACAATTTAGCAATTCATATTTTTGGGAAAATATTTTATTGATATTTTTAAGAGAATAACAAATATGTCAATATTGTACTTGGAAGGTGGAAGAATATCAGTTTTGGATTCTAAGATTGTGGGATGCCTCTGCCACAGGAGAGGGCTAGTTTTGTTTTCAGACAAAAGACTGTAGTAGTTAGTTAATGTGCTAGAGCCACACTTTAAGCTGGGACAAAAGTATTTTCAGTTTATTTATTTTAGATGTAATTAAAATAATATTACCACAAATATTATTTAAATTTCTCTGTACCTATACTGTACCAAAGCACTGTTGTTATTATTATTGCCCTGATTCAATTTTTCAGCAGAGGTAGGGCAAAACATATTTTGAGATCAGAACTTTTTGAATGCAAAATCCTTTTGTATGTCTCTATTTTGAATAAAATAAAGTATGTATCAAAGTAGAGGGAAATACATCAAAGAAGAAAGAAGGTTTTGTGCATGGATGAAAATTCAACAAAAGATTCACAGTAGGAGAATTTTTTTTAAAAAAAAATCCAAATTAAATTAATTTTTCTTTATTTTCTTTTCCATAATGCTTAGTCTTGAATTATCAGAACTGAAAGTTCTTCAGACCAATTCTCAATTAGAATTTAAAAATTCATCTTTGGAGTTGGAAAGCAAGGTTCTCAACACAAAATAGTATGTACAAAAATAAAGTTATCAAATATTCTAGCTTTAAGGAAGAACTAATTGTGCCAATGACATTTTTTGAAAAGAAGGATCATATGACAGTTCACAAACTTTTGCAATGGCATGATAATTTGTAATCTGTATGCATGATAACATCGAACAATAATACTTCAGCAAGTTCACATTCAGTTTGGGTTGAATAAATTCCTGTTATTAATTAAAAAGCCAATTTGCTTGATTGCAGAAAAATCTCATGCATAATATTTAGATTGTAGGGTTGCATATGTGGGGAAGGAAAAATCTTTGATTTTTGGTGTGCGGGCGAGCATTATTGTGAATCAACACCACACCGGAAGTCAGCATGCCCCGATGCTTGTTATGGATGGCTCGTCTGAGTTTTCGTAACATTTCACAGTAGACTTCTGGATTGATGGTCAAACCATGCTCCATGAACTTCACTAGCAGTACTCCTTTGGCATCTTCATATTTGGCAGGATTTTCTATGGCACCACTTCCGGTGTGGTGTTGCTTCATGATAATGCTCCCCTGCACACCACTAGATGCACCCAAGAACCTTTGAAGCAGTTCTTTTGGATGTTTTTGAACACCCCCCATAGCCTAGATTTGGCGCCAAGCGACTACTACTAAGGAATTTCAAACCTTGTAAGACATTATGACAAGTGCCTCAATTTGAATGGTGATCATGTCGAAAAGTCTTGTAATGTTGGAGTTTTCTAATGTGCATAATAAAAATTCTGTATCTGCGAGTATCTGTCATTGATAACCAAATGGAGGTTTATTTCCGAATTGCCCTTGTAGAATGCCCATCAATATGAAATAATCCACATTATATGCAGAATAAATATAGCTTTTTTTCCAGAATAACCTCTGGAGTAGCAACTGAGCTAAAAGTTAATCAGCTCAACTTTCAAAGCTCTCTGGAAGTATCTTAGCATTATGGAAACGTGGGCGCATCATCTGTCTCAGTGTAAAAGGGAACATAGTTTGATTAGATGTAATGGGCATCATTCTGATGGAAAAGTGATTCGGAACCTGTGAATCAAAGGATCTCAGCAAGATAGAGAAGTAGCAGTATCTAAACTGAATATTCTCATAATACATGAGAATCTGCCTTCAAGTTTTAATTGTCCTTCTTTTGGCATATAGGAACAGCAAACTACTCAGTCATGGAAAGTCATTACTGCAATTGAAATGGAAAAAACAGCTTCACTTCTTTCCAACCATGTTTTTACCTTGGGCAAATATTTCTGCCATAGCTAAACTCTGCAAAATATTCTGATAGTTTATCTTGATATAGTTCGCTGAGGGCAATACATGCTCTCTTGTATTTGATTTCAAAATCCAGCCAAGGCATAGAGGATTAATCACTCCTGGGCCATTCTGAGCGGAAGAGCATATTCTCTTCTTGCAGCACCTGCTGTACTATTGGATAAGCTGTGTGGGAGGAATTGTCCTATAACACAGCAAGAGGAGTCTGTGATTTTTGAAATGTTGAGTTATTATGTTGAGCATGACCCTGACCTTTCCCCCCCAAAAAATCTTGCCTCAACAACCCACTGATTCAACTTACCTGTTTGCCTCTATTGCTCCATTTCTTTTGATTGCATAGCTTTTTCAAGATTCTTTTGATGCATGACCAAAACAATTACCTGTGAAATAGATATAGATATACAAAATATAATAAAATGAGTTACTTTTAGATTTGAAATAAAGGGACATAAACAAGCAGAATTTTCATTTAATATGACCAAAATGTTTATACTTGAGCAATCATTTCAGTGTTAAAATAGATAAGATTCATAACGTACTATAAATAAATCATGTGGCGGTATCATCTAAAGCTAATTCTTGAAGGTTTTAGATACAGCAGCTTTGTGCATGCTTTGGACTGATTTAGGCTGTTCAGCTAGACTTGATGTTTAAAAGGCCTATTACAGTATGTGACTAGCTTTAAAATCCTCTTACAAATTGTTTTCTAGCTAGGGCATATCTAAAACAGTGTACGTAGGTGAAAATCTGCAGACTGGTTGCTTACATTGGCTACACAGCAATTCACAACCAAGTTATAGAATGTACTGTACATAGTGGAACAGTTGCTGGTGTGATTGTTGTGCTCACATCAACATGGCATCAGGATCCATGTCAAAGCTGGATTGTGATTTTAAAAGTATAATTTATTATTGTGACTTTTGCCTAATTTCTGTCCTTCAAAAGAATGAAAAAAATTACTGAGACTGCAGCTCAAGCTGTGATTCTTTTACCAGGAAATATGGTTTATGTCTATTGTCTCTCATTCTGTTTTTCCCTTCTTGCAAATAACTTTATAGGTAATAAAGTGTAATACCTTGCTCTTTTGCTCCCTATCTGAAAAATGGACAGTGGCTACCAGTCTCAGGACTCTCCTGCACAGCAGCCTTAATTACTGACCCCATGGTAAAATCGGTTGGAAATAATCCAGCTTAAAAAGTAGTTGTCGTTCTTCAGCTTTGACAATGAAGTACTAAAGGTACTTGTGCGTTATACCCAACTGGTGTTATTTCCCTGCTTCTTTAGCCATCTTTCCTAACCATGCTAAGAGAACAAGTACCATATTGAAGGCATGTGGTTTCCATTGTCAGAACTTTTATATGAACCCTCCTCCACTCCCTAATACTTGACACTTTCCATCTGTGGAACACACTGCTTTACTATTCTTACTATATTAGGTTAGAACTAAAACTCTTATCAGTTTCTCCCTTTTTAAAAAATAAGGGAAAGTTCTCCATTTTAGTGGCCCACCAGTGAAGCTGTTTTGGGAATAGGAGCAGGGGAGAGTCACATGACTCTATTGCTGCCCCCTAACTGTTGCAACAATGGTTAAGCATCAATGAACTGGTGTTTCAGAGTACAACTTATTAGAGATACAGAAGGAATCCACATAATGCCCGAGGGAGAAGCATAGTGTGATTCAGAAGTTGGAATGGTCTGTTTCTTAGATGGATGTCCTGTAATTGGTTATTGATGGCAGTAACCACTGACCAGAAAAAAGAGGATATGCTGGCAAATCTACCCAGTGATCAGTAGGAACTTAAAATGCAGCAGAGAAACTGCATGAGGAGGTTCAGCCTAGGCAAGACTGAAAATATTTGAAATGGAGTGAGAAGACATGATTGCAGGCTGCCTCCACACCAGGATAAGAGTGATTTGATGGTGATATCATCATTAAAACTCTCTCAATGTGACTGGTGAAGCATTGCTCACCCACGGTCGGTAGATTATATAGAAGAGCTATTAGGAATGGGAAGTGGCAATGGGTGCGATAGCCATACAATTGCAATTCATACTTGAATTGGATCTTGCCAAAGGGTGGGGTGCAATTCAGATGCCATCTATAATACATAATAGTAATAACACTTAGACTTATATAACGCTCCATAGTGCTTTACAGCCCTTTCTAAGAAGTTTACAGAGTCAGCATATTGCCTCCAACAATCTGGGTCCTCATTTTACCAACCCCGGAAGGATGGAAGGATGAGTCAACCTTGAGCCAGTGAGAATCGAACTCCTGGAGTGAGTAGTGAGTTAGTCTGCAGTACTGCATACTAAGTAGCTAAGTATCCAGTTGTATAGATAGGCTAATGTAGTTTTTATTTCTCTACATATTTGAAATGTTTAAAGATAAGAGGGGCTATTTGTGCCTAGCTAGTGTTTTATGTTTTCCAACTATAAATTACAAATTAAAAATATAGTTGTGGAGTTTTATAATACTACACAACTTTGTAGCAAGAGCTCAGTGTCAATTTTTTAAAAAGTAACTATGAAAATGTCAGATCAGATTTCAAAAAAAGAGGACTTTTAATGTCAAAGTCCTCTCTCATCTCCCCCTAGAATTTCCTCTCTGAAAGAAATGGGAGTTCCCTCACTTAGCTTAGAGACAAAGAAATACAGTGAGTAAGATAATATGATAAAATGTCATTTCTTGGTGCTTAAATGCCTGTTTCTCATAGTTTGGGGCACTTCAACTCCTGCTCACAATTCCAGTGTTATAATTGCATGTTGCTAATTTGCTAGCAATATTGGAGGTTGCAGCTGTGGGTAGTGTGTTTAGTTGTTCAAGATTTGCTTTCCTTAAAAAAACAAAAAAGCATTCACAGTAAATTTTCATTGAAAGCACTTTATTCAGCACTTAAACTCTCAGGGATGGTTGCCCTTCTTCCTCTTCAATTATACAGTTTTTGTGAATTATAAGCAGCTATAGTTTTCTAATTAAACTTATACGGATCATAAGGCAGACTCATCACATTGAGAATAGCAGACTATAAAGAATAACTGTTTTTTGTTTAAACAATGGCACCTCATTGAACACCAGGGAAAAAGTTTATGGCAAGAAAGATTTGCATGTCCAAGTGAACAAGGAGATGCTTCGCCAGATAAATTTTTGAAATATTCTGTGACATATTTTCTTGCAATGAATATTGTATTAGGAAGTATATTCAAGAAAGTACTGAGTTTTTAGAACTCTTTAGAGGTAAAACTTATTTTCTGCAGAGGAATTATGGGCCAACAGGATCCTTTCTTTCATCTTTGCTGTCAAAGTAGAGGCACACATACACACACACACACATACATCGCACGGGCTCTCATCTAAATACTGGCCAAATATGGCCCTTCCTCAATATGGTGGTTGCATCATGTATCTTCATCTGTTTTCATGAACATTCTTTCAATTGCTTTGTGGCAATACTGAAATGCATTCTTACATTGTTTTTTCCTCCTAGAATTTTCAGATAATTACATACTTATTAATAATGTCTCAAATGTCAGTCCTCCAAGGCAAACCAGATAGGAAACATGACAAGACAAACTAATTTTATTTTGTTGCAAGGCTAGATTGATAGAATCTTGAAAGTGAAAGCTAAATTTCCTGCCACCATTTTAAACCACTTGATGCATTAGGGCAGGTTCTTCCTGTGTTTCTTTCTCTGACTATTAAGCCACTGGCAGCTCTTGCTTCTCTTTGTCTAATTGTTTCCAAGGCAGCGTCTCTTTCCCCAAGGTCTTTCCTACATTCCATTACATCTTTTCATCTACTCAGAGATGAACATACACTTAAACAACATATGTTATTGAGAAATGTATAACTGTTTGGACTTCCGAGAGCAGCAATGGCAGATTGGTGAAAATAGGATCCGGTGAATGGATTGGCTCCTCAAAATTCCTCTTTGGATCAAGAGGACAACAAGGGTCGCCCACAAGTTTGCTCCATACAGAATTTCCCTGCAAAGAGATTGTAAAATAGCGATTTCCAGTTCCACTTCCTCTCTTAATTACTTTGGGAAGCTGCTTATTATTGACTTCTTAGAAGTTAAGAATCTTCCAAACAGCCAGTTCTATTACAAAAATCCCATCTTTTTTAAAAAGCCTGGTAGCATGCAAGTTAGTCATGACCGACTTAGCTTAGAAAGGGACTAGCAAAAATGTGGAGATGGATTAGAACAGCCCTCTTAAATTCTCTGCAGTTTCATCTCCAGTTTAGTAGCTACCCAAAATATTCTGGAATATTTTGCTTAGGAACTGAGGATACAGTGTGCCATTTATTATTCTTTTTCAAGGTCTCAATCCTAACTGATAATTCAGTGTTTTTCAACCTTGGCAATCAGGAATTGAAGTCCATCTGTCTTCAAGTTGCTAAGGTTGAGAAACATAGTGATAATTCATCCATACTGGAAGGAATAAGATGTTGAAGTCTTCTTCTTTACTCTCTCATTTACTGTTTCAGGTGTTGAAGGAATCTAGGTGTGCCTCTTAGAATTAGGTTTGGATTGTTGTGTACCATATTTATAATAACTTTTAAAAGGCAGGATGAAAATTAGGGAAAATACATTACGATAGATTTAACTTTTTACAGCCATGCAATTGGATTGCTGAGTACTATTGGTGATACAACTGGTACTCTTATTTCTTTCTCTTTTTCCCTATTTCAACCTTGTCCATTTGTGAAATTTGTTTAAAATTTTATATAAAGCTATGAATAACTCATGCATGCAATGCTTATTGACTTCTGTTTTTCACTAACATTCATTGGCCCTGTAGGTCAATAAATGTAAAGTTGATTTAAGAAGTCAATATGCCTTATTTTAATTTAGATTAAATTTTTGTCTGATTCAGCACTTTAGCTGTCTTATATAAATAAAAATCTCATGTCAATTTATTATTAAAATGTATGTCAATATAAAATGTTTTCTGTAGGACTGGAAATCCCCTGTTGACTTAATATTTTTTAAGCATTTCCAACCAATGACCTTCCTGTTTTTATTGTGCCCTTTTATATGCTGCCTCAGCTATTGATCAAAAGAAATTCAAACATTAATTTATGCAACTGGCTCCCTACAATAAGGGCACACTTTATTTTTTATTTTTTATAGATCTTACAGTACAGAAATATCAATGTATTAGACTTAGATAATCATTTTCATTTTTATGTTATCTTTCTGGAACTGAAGTTTTAATAAAATGATTACTTGTTGAACTTAAACTAAACCAGACTTCTAAATATGCATTAAATGCAAAAAGATAATTTAATTTAGTTAAATAGTGTGCTGCAGAATGTTTCTGAGGATGAGATGATTTCTCAATGGGAAAATATAGCTGGGGAGTTTCCATTTATGTGAAAATTGCTCTTTTACTGTGTACTCCCCTAGATAAGATTATATTTTTTCTCTGTCTTTTGATTTTTTTATTAATAGTTACATTAATACATTTGTTTTTCTTCTTAGGCATTGATTTTAAAGTGAAAACAATTTCATGTGATAACACAACTATGAAACTTCAAATATGGTAAGTTTTATAAGAAATATAATTAGTTTTGGTCTTCTAAGAGTTGATCATAAATAGCTACCTTTAGCAGAGAAAAAACAATGAATATATTGTTGTTTTCAAATGCATGCTAACCAATGGATTAAGGTTGCTAATGTTCCAGTTAGGTATCAAATGTCCTTGTGAACAGCTCCACTGTTGTCTTCCAGATCCTCCAGAACATCTGAATTCCTGAATTTGTGAACATTTAAAAAAATAATTTCATGCAGAACTTTGGCACATCACAAAACACCAGTCTTTGGCATCATCTTACATCTAAAAATATTTGTGGGCTTCACATGTAAAGAATTTAGAGCACAGGTATCAAATTTGATTGCATCACATGAACTATTGTGACGTATGATTTTTTTGCCTTTGCGGAGCCAGGGTAGGCATGGCCTGCGTATGACATATTTGGCCTACGGGCCACCAGTTTTATACCCCTGATCTAGAGGATACCCTTGATCAGCACAGGCAAGATCTGCAAATATCTGTGGGTTAAGCCAAACCAAGAAAAAGATTTATGAAAACAACTCAGAGAAGTACCCCCACACACATTAACTATTGTTCTAAAAAAAGTAATTTTAGGCCTAACAATGTCCATTTCTTAGTCTGGTCTATCCTACTGGATGGACATTTCCCCATAACAACCATTTACATTTCACTCATGTCTTCCTTGAATATATGGAGATTCTTGATGTATAAATCAGGATATTTATATTTACAAACCTAATGTGTAGCTCCTGATGACTACCTGGATGACGCCCTGGAGCTTTCTTGGCAAGATTTTGGGAGTGATTTGCCATTGTCTCCTTCCTAGGCTGAGATAACTGGCCCAAGGTCACCCAGGTGGCTTCATGCCTCAGAGTGGGATTAGATCTCATGGCCTCCCAAATTATAGTCTGGTGCCTTAACCACAGCACCAGACTGGTTCTGGTGTATTCAGAATAGGCTATAAACTGGGTGTAAAGAAACTTTACTTCATAGAGCAAGTCTTCAGATTAAGAATATTTTCTATAGCCATAGTTCCAGTTTTGAAAAGCGTCTGCTCTGGAACAAATCTCTTGTTTAGAAGGCCTAAGATTTAGAATTGCCCCGATTACATGTGGCTCTTTGTCCACATTTCTGCAGTGAAAACTAGTGCTAAATTATCTATTATAATGTATTTTAGGGATACAGCTGGCCAGGAAAGATTTCATACCTTTACTACTAATTTTTTTCGAGGAGCACATGGATTTGTTCTTGTTTATGATATCACAGATGCAAAAAGCTTTCAAGGAATTTCACACTGGATGAAAGATATATATGAGGTAAGCTTCTGCTCTTCTGGACACAAAATACATTACATAATAATAATAAGCAGATTCAGGGAAGCTAACGAGACCACAAGGTTCCTTTATGTATTATTCAAACACTTTTGGAGCAAAGCAACACCTTCTTGAAGTCACCTGTCTCTTTTTATAACTGTTTCCATCTGTGCACTAATTCAACTGACTACTCAATTATTAGTAGCTGAACTCAATTACTTGTTTGTTCTTTCCATTCTCAGCCCATCTTGATTTGTGCAGACAGAAAGGCCATACATTGGCACACATATGCCCACTATTATATTGTATCCCATAAAATGAGATCGATACGTAGTTGTATAGATTTTTTAATACTATTTATGAAGCATCAATGTAGCTCTATACTCACTTCAGTTCCAAGAAGAAAAAACCATGGATATAGAAATGTACAAAATTAACTATAGGAAAATGAAAGATAAGGTTGCTGATATAAACCATGGCAGTTTCTCCAAGTGTAGCTCTTCATTTATCTCCAAAGAAGATCTCCCTGTCCCTCTTTTTTGACATTCATTATTTGTTGCTATCATCTATCATTTTCAAGACTAGACCAAATTCTATATTTTCTAAACCAAAGTAGTCTGTTAATGAACTTAGATATACACAGGGAGCTCTTCAAAAATTTTGTGATACTGAGACCTCCCTTCTCCAAGAATAAACTTAATGGTCAGCCGAAATAGGAGACCACCTAATACTGCTGTTATTGAGATTGGCTATAATAACAGAATTTTGCAAGTTTGATTCTCCTGATTTCCTCCCTCTTCTTTTACTCCAGTGAATCAGGGTGGTAAGTTTCTGAGCTGCTTTTGAATATTTTCTCCTTTCTGTGGACTTAAAAAGCACTTCAGCCTATTTTGCCTAATTAATGTTTCTTGCACATTATCATCAAGGCCATTTTCCTTATTCTCCATTAGCCCAAGGAATATACAGGTAGTCCTTCCTTACTGACCAGTTGTTCAGCAACCATTCAGTGTTGTGAGTTTGTTGAATGAAGAGTACTTATGATCAGTCCTTGAGGTTCCAGCCACTGCATCTCTCCCATGGTCACATGTTCATTATTTGCAGGGTTGGCAACTGGCTCGCATTTACAACAGTTGCCATGTTCCATGTTAAGGTGACTTCCATTTATAATCTTTTCTGCCAGCTTCCCACAAGCAAAGTCAATGGGAACGCTGGCAGGGAAAGTCACAAGTCACTCTGGTAAGCCCCCCACCCCCAGCTTTCCTGCATACCATGCTGCATCCTCCTTCCCTCACCCTCCCTGTACTCCCATGTGCTCACACCATACTATGTACTACTTCCCTCAGCCTTCCTGCACTCATACAAACCTGTGCCCTCCTTCCCTCAGCTTTCCTGTGCATCAAAGCACGTTCTCCCCCAACTTGTATGTGACCTGCACTTGGGCCTCCCAGGGCCACTTAACAATCTGTGTGTCTTTTACAATGGCAGCCAAGTTTATAATGGCAACTAAGCAATGTGGTCATGTGACATTACAGTTTACAACTGCATCACTTAGCAATGACAATCCCAGTCCCAATTGCCATCATAATACAAGGAATACCTATACTACTTTAAGTAATTAAGACTATCCAATATAGCAATGATAGAACTTTACAACTTTATAAAATTAAAAAAAACATCTTATAGCAGTAAAATATCAAAATTTATTTTAATGAAAAGAATTTATTTTAATGAAAAGAAATTCACTAATTTTTGCCTACTTAGTGAAATTGAGGTTTCATTTTCATTTATCAGTTATCCAAAAATAAAAAGGGTGTTTCTTTGCCTTAAATTAGATTCTCTTAAGTTACTGTAGCTTGCAAAGAATTAGTAGGTATAAAGTTTTTTTGATGTCTCCCCCAGCATAACTATACTGAGATAACGGCCACCATTCCCTCTGTGCATCTATTAGTGCTTCAATAATTCTTTGACCATCAAGTGCCATTATTTGTAGTCATTGCCATTCCAGGCACCATTAGAAAATACATAAAATTATTTATGCAATTTTCTTTATCCTGTGTGTTTGAAATAAACTTAACAGAAAATTTCTTAGGATTCCTTCATCATCTGAATGAGACTAGCAAGTATAGTGTCAAATGTCTCAAAACATTTGACCCCTATGATTTCATCAGTGGTTATTATAGATACCTATGACCCCAAAAAAGAACTGTGTCAGCTGGATGCAGAATTAGTGGAATTAGCTTTTAAATATCTCTGCTGTACCCAGAGGAACTGCTAAAAGTTATCTTGGTAGATAAGACCATAGACCAGAAAGTATAATTTGTCAGATGTGAGGAGCTAGGGCAGTTGCCATAAATCAAGCTAGATAACTTTCTTTGAAAACCCAACAGAATCTATCTCTATTCCAAATCCTGGAATATATCATCTGATGGTTGGACTATTGTAATGTGCTCTACATAGGGCTATTCTTGAAGAGCATTCAGAAGTTACACTGGTTCAGAGTGTAGCAGCAGGCAGTTCTTAGAGCCCCAAGAACGGCCTGTGTAACAAAGCTCTGCGAGATGCATTGGCTGCTAGTTTACTTCTGGGTGCAATTCAAGGTGTTGGTAATCACCTTTAAAGCTCTTTATAGCAGGGTATTTGAGGAACTGTCTTATCCCATTGGGATTGGTCAACCTAATGTGTCCAAAATGAAACAAAAGATAAAATGGGTTAAATGTTTCAAATATTTTGGGTGGTATTTCACTGTTCAGGAATTATATTAGGCAAAAGCAACCAAAATCATTCATGACAAGTCTCAACAGTAGTTTTATTTCTAATTTATTTTATTTATTTATTTATTTATTAAAATTTATAGACCGCCCCACTCCCGCAGGAATCTGGGCGGTTTACAATAAAAACACAACATAACTTAACAAACAAACAATACAATAACATTCATCCAGGGGTCAGATTTTATAAACCCCAGGCCTGCTGGAAAAGCCAGGTCTTAAGCAGCTTGCAGAAAACCAACAGGGTGGGAGCGGTCCTAATCTCCGGGGGGAGCTGATTCTAACACGTGGGCGCCATCACAGAGAAAGCCCTCCCCCGCAGCCCCGCCAAATGGCACTGCTTGGCTGACGGGACCTGAAGGAGGCCCAGCCTGTGGGATCTAACCGGACGAAGGGAACTATGAGGTAGTTAAATAAACTATGTAACAAAAATCTTGCCAGACTGGCTGCTTTCTCTTCAGACCAGCAACATAAGGCTTCAAAGAATCAGGGAACAGTCCAGTCTGTGCCACTTACTGCAGTGTAAAGACTCTAAATTTGGGTCTCTTTAGGGCCCTCCCTCAAGTCCATCACAAAGTGTGAATCCACAAATGGCACATGCAGCACAGGAAATCAAAATGAGCACAAAAGCTAAATTTGAATTTTTTTCTCTATATGGGGGAGGGAATTGGTATTTGCCAGCATTAAATTGTTGTAAACAAAATCAGTGTTCCAACTTTCGTATTGTGCTCATTTATCTCCTATTTCAATTATGGAATCCTTAGAGGTAAAATTCCTTTGCAGAATTTTATGGCTATCCAGATATATCTGGATATCTCCAAAAAGCCCACAAATAAGTGTGATAGTAATAAACTTCGTATGCTGTTGCTACTTCGGTATTGTATTCACTGAAATGTTCCTGTAACAGTTAAAGTTTCCTTTAGCCAGTACTGCTAATAACTTGATAGCTAATTTTCCATGCTATTGTTTATGATATTATTTAATAAAGCTACTAAAACCAGCAATTCTTATTTTGTAGTGTTGAAATCCATGTATTAATCATTATGAAATAGAAGCACTTCTTCCAATTTGTTTCAAATTTACAATTTCATTGAGTGAACATGCATTTCAGATTTAAAAAAATTAAAGTATTCTTTTCTTAATATTCTGCTCTAGTAATTAACTTGAGCTAAATATTAGTCCTCTTAGATGAGTGACTATAACCTGTCGAACTGCATGCTAATCTAACTGAAATAAATGACGTATTTACAAAACTGCAATCTTCATGTTAGGAGCTTATGGCTTACGAAGCACTTTATGCATCTTAGGGAGCCCTCTTAAGGACATTTCAATTTCTTGCTATTACTTTTTAATAGCAAGAATTAATCTCTCCTTCAAGCAATTACAAATATTTTGTTAGTACAAAGTATTTACACATGTTCCTGTTCTATGCATGAGGTATACAGAATTGCTATTGTGACATTTTCTTGCAGTATGTATATTGTATGGATGTTTGGATGTGAAGGATACTTGTGGTTATTTACTGGGCAAAATATGTGCTCCTTGCTCCTAAACAAAATTAATTCCTCACCTCCTAATTAAGTGGCTGTATGTAAACTTTAATCCACCAGGTGATTTGGAGTGATTAACAATTAAGGAATAAAACATTTATTTAAAAAATAGGGAAAAGATTAAATGAGGTTAAAAAGCAGTTAAGCAACTAAAACCATGGTTCCTTCAGTTGCACTAATTATAATAATTCAAGCAGTTGCTACCGATTGTGTCAAATCACATCTCTCTGCATGTTAATTACAAAGATATGTTAAATAGCAGATCTGCTTAGGCTCTCACATTTTTCAGATAATCCAGAACAAAGCTGCCCTTGCATTGAGCATCTCTATGTAATCAATTGTTTTTGTATACTACTATTGAACTACTCCTCCTAGTGGCTGATAAAAAAAAACATAATGCTGCTCATAAGGAATCCAAAATATGAATTAATTGTTCTTAATTTTTAGAGCTGAAAAATGAGTCTCAGGTTCTCCTGGAATGAAGAAGCTACCTGCCCTTGGTTTAAGGAATAATTGGGAAAAGAAACCAAATTAAATTCTAGATTTCTCAAAGCAATGAATTGTGCAAATAGCCACACAATGAAGGAATCTGTGTTAAGATTTTAATAATAATAATAATAATAGTAGTAAAGTTGGAAGGGACCTTGGAGGTCATCTAGTCCAACCCCCTGCTCAGGCAGGAAACCCTACACCATTTCGGACAAATGGCTGTCCAGTCTCTTCTTAAAAACTTCCAGTGTTGGAGCATTTACTGCTTCTGGAGGCAGGCTGTTCCACTGATTAATTGTTCTCACTGTCAGGAAGTTTCTCCTTAGTTCTAGGTTGCTTCTCTCCTTGATTAGTTTCCACCCGTTGCTTCTTGTCCTGCCTTCAGGTGCTTTGGAAAATAGCTTAATTCCCTCTTCTTATGGCAGCCCTTGAGATATTGGAATACTGCTATCATGTCCCCCCTTGTCCTTCTCTTCGTTAAACTAGACATACCCAATTCTAGCAACCGTTCCTTATATGTTTTAGCCTCCAGTCCCCTAATCATCTTTGTTGCCTTCTCTGTACTCTTTCTAGAGACTCAACATCTTTTTTACATCGTGGTGACCAAAACTGGATGCAGTATTCCAAGTGTGGCCTTACCAAGGCATTGAAGAGTGGTATTAATACTTCACGTGATCTTGATTCTATCCCTCTGTTAATGCAGCCTAGCACTGTGTTGGCCTTTTTGGCAGCTGCAGCACACTGCTGGCTCATATTTAGTGATTGTCTACTAGGACTCCGAGGTCCCTCTCACAGTTACTACTATTGAGCATGGTGCCACCTATGCTGTACTTGTGCATTTGGTTTTTCTTGCTTTTTTCACCATTGAATTTCATTTTGTTAGTTAGTGCCCAGTGTTCAAGTCTGTCCAGATCCTTCTGTATCTTAAGCCTGTCTTCTGGAGTGTTGGCTATTCCTGCCAGCTTGGTGTCGTCTGCAAATTTGATGAATTCCCCATCTATCCCTTTGTCCAAATCGTTGATGAAGATGTTGAAGAGCACTGGGCCCAGAACAGAGCCCTGGGGCACCCCACTACACACTTCTCTCCTTATAGATGCAGTTCCATTGAGGACCACTCGCTGAGTACGGCTGGTCAGCCAGCTACGGATCCATCTGGTGGTGATTCTGTCTACCCCACATTTTTCTATCTTATCAAGTAGTAGGTTGTGATCTACTTTATCAAATGCCTTACTGAAGTCCAAGTAAATTATGTCCACAGCATTCCTCTGATCCACTAATTTTGTCACTTGGTCAAAGAATGCAATAAGATTTGTCTGGCATGATCTATTTTTGACAAACCCATGTTGGCTTTTAGTAATGACTTTGTTTGCCTCTAGGTGTTCGTTGATTCGTTGTTTGATTATCTTTTCCAGGATCTTCCCAGGTATTGAGGTCAGGCTGATAGGTCTGTAATTTCCTGGATCCATTTTTTTTCCTTTTTTGAGGATGGGAACTACATCAGCTCTTTTCCAGTCCTCTGGTAGTTCCCCTGTGTTCCAGGATCTTTGAAAAATATAGTTTAGTGGTTCCGATATCACATCTGCCAGTTCCTTGAGAACCTTGGGGTGTAATCCATCTGGTCCTGGCAATTTGAACTCATCTAGGCTGGACAAGTGCTCACTTACCATTTTCTTGCCTATCTTAACTTGTGTTTCTATTTTGTTTTTTATGGCACTATTTTTGATAGTCTGTTTTTTCCCTTTGTGTAAAGACAGATGCAAAAAACTAGTTAAATAGTTCTGCTTTCTCCCTGTTGCTTGTCACCTTCTTGCCACTTCCACCCACTAATGGACCAATCATTTCCTTCACTTTTTTCTTGTTTTTTACATGTTGAAAGAAGCTTTTTTTGTTATTTTTGACTTTGGTCGCAAGCCTTAGTTCATTTTGAGCCTTGGCTTTCTTCACTTCATCTTTGCAGGCTCGGGCTATTTGCTGATATTCTGACTTAGTTATGTTCCCCTCTTTCCACTTTCTATACTTGTCCTTTTTATCTTTCAATTTGTCAGAGAGTTCTTTATGCAGCCATGCTGGTTTCTTTTGAGAGCTGTTGTTTTTCCTCTTTGTTGGTATTGTGCTAGACTGTGCTTTTATTATCTCATTTTTCAAAATTTCCCAAGCTTCTTGAGTTGTTTTCCCCTTGAGGATTCTCATCCATGGAATCCTTCCCAAGCCCTCTCTAAGTTTATTGAAATTAGCTCTCTTGAAGTCCAAGACTCTAGTTTGACTGTGTTCTATTGCTTGTGCTTCTATAATGTTGAATTCTAATATTGCATGATCACTTCCTCCCAGGGTTCCTATGGCTTCAACACCGTCTATCATTTCATCTCTGTTAGTGAGAATTAGATCCAAAATGGCTAATCCCCTAGTTCCCTTCTCTACTTTTTGGGATACAAAGTTGTCTGCTAGGTTTGCCAGGAACCTGTTTGATCTTCCACTTGGTGCGGAGTTTGTCTCCCAGTTGATGTCAGGGTAGTTAAAGTCCCCCATTACTATTGTGATGTGCCTCCTACATACCTTAGTTAGCTGACTAGCAAAAAGTTCATCTATTTCCTTTGTTTGGTTGGGTGGTCTCTAGTATACACCTATGGCAATGTCATTTTCCCCCCCCCTTTTATATTGACCCAAATGCATTCAAGACAGTTTTTTATCATTGTTGTGCTCTATTTCTGTAGAGATGTAGTTATTTCTTATATAGAGAGCAACTCCACCTCCTCTTTTATTTGGTCTGTTTCTTTTAAATAATTTAAATCCCTCTAGCTGTGTGTTCCATGTGTGGGTTTCATCCCACCATGTTTCCGTAATGGCAACAATATCGTATCTGCCCTCATTAACCTGAATTTCTAGTTCATCCTGTTTGCTGTTCATACTCTGTGCATTGGTGTATAAACATTTGAGTCCTTTGTGAGTGGCCCTGTTTCCTTTCTACATAACCTGTGTGGTGGCTGAGTTCCCCTATTGTCTTATCACCTATTTGGTTAGTGCACTTTGTGTGGCACTCGCTATTAGAGGCTTCATTTTGCTTGATAGCAAGGTTGGTATTCTTGTCCACACACATACTTTAATTTAAAGTAATATGTAACTGTATTTTTTGGGGAAAAAAATAAGTTTGTTATGTATTTTCTGATACGACTACTTTAAATCAATATTAAAGTTAAATAAAGATACACATATCTAAAAAGTAGGGAAGAATGTCATTGTTTTTCAAATGTTAGAATTTTTAGTCAGTTTTTAGAAAGCAAATAAAATTAAATATCTTTTCTAATTATTACAAATTATCGTATGATATACTTATCTATTCACAATTCTGAGTTTAGGAATATAATATAATTTTATGTAAAGGAGCCATTGATTTTAATGAGTAAAGCTCCAATGCCTACTGAAAAAAATCAACATTTTGGTCTACCACAGGTTAGATCGATTCATTATTTTAAGCCTGTACTCTGATAATGAGGTTATTTCATTTTAGAAACTGCATTATCTTGAACATCAGCTGCATTTATGAAATGAGATTAGCTGAGTAAATTAGAAAAGATAGAATGGCAGACCTTAATAAATCTTGTCTAGAGCTTTGCTACTAAAACTAAGCAATACAGTTATGAGTAGGTATGCAGGATGCTAATAACTCCATTGACTGTCATGAATAACAATGTTGCTCCTTTGCATCTTTTCTGTTTGTTGGAATGGCATTTCAGTTTTAGGCTAAAATATATGAAACCACTGTACTAATGCAAAGGTACTCACGTAACTTAACAGATGCAAAGCAAGTGGTCTTCTTATTTTATTCTATTTATATGTCTTTCTTTTTGCTAGGAGTTAATTATGTCACCTTTCCTGGTTTAGGCTTGAGCAACATCATAATTCCATTATAATTCTATAGACTTTTTTTTAATCTAAGGGCAAACTGACACTCTTCTTTAGGGTCACATCAGTTCTTGGAATCCTTAGGTGGGAATTGGGATCTATAAATTTTGAAAGAAGTGGTAAAGTCCATACTTTGGGAGGTCATTGATACATTTACATATAAACTTCCAAATTTCAGATTTAATTTTTGGAATACACAGAAGAACTTTGATTTTACAGTCCTTCATTTAATGGATTTCAGATGCAACAACAGAAAAAAATGCACACTGTATGCTTTTGCTAATGTGTAACATCCAATTGGCCACGTTACGCATGGGTGAAAATACATAAAATTTGAATGAATAAAATGCCATTTCAGTTTTATATAAGGTTAAAATAAGCACATGTAAAATCCCATTCCCATTTTATGCATGCATAAAGTACATAAAGTACATTTAAATTTAAGTCTGCTCTGAAGACTTATTGTATTTTTTAAAAATGTTCATGTGTGTCTATATGCAATTAATCTTTTTGAAGAAGAAAGTTTCCATTGTATATCATATTTTATATTAATGTCTTAAAGAAGCATAATATCTTTTTCTTACTTTGACTTCAAAGAATTTCTCAGTTGTCAGGAAGCAGCAGGAACAATTTGTAAGTCAGTGACTAGAATTAGAAAGTTTCCATTCCTAAAATAATAGATTCCTATTTCACAAATACTTTTTAAAATATCCACTTATTATTTATTTATCTATACAGGACAAATAGAGGAAAGCCCAGCCAAGGCTTCGTTCCATTGTGTGTGTGTCTGTGTGTGGTATGTATGTGTGTGTGTCTGTGTGTGTGTTTGTATGAGTTGCCTTATTTTGGCTAGAACAATAGATTCTATCCCATCCTTAGTGAAGTAAAGTGTGTTTTGAGGAAGATGATCAGATTCTATCAAAACTTACTGTTTCAAGGTAAACCTGCTAAGTGAGGAAACTGAAAGCAAAGCCTTTCATAATGGTGGTTTGTGGAAGCTGTGGATTTTTATTACATCTTTCTTGAAGTATCTACCAAGTGTTTGCAAAATTTCTAGTGTAGGATGGTTACTTATTAGGCAATACAGCACCTTGGATACAGGGTCTGAAAAGTCTTTCAGAACATGGGGGATGCAATGCATCCCCATCTATATTATTTTAAAGCAGTTGTATCCTTCCCTTCTATCATATGGCTGAATACAATTGGAGATTTATGCTGTGCATAACTGTTGGTTGTCTTAACCTAAGAATTAAAATTAAAGCATTGCAAAATCGGAGGACTGATCATCTTCATTACCCTGTGAAATTATGTGCACTGTGAACAGATACCTGTGGTGTTTGTTCTTTTTGTTTGCTATAGGTAATGTCTAATTCATCTGGTCCATATTGTATTGAGTAATATGTGACTTGTTTTAAAAGTATTTCATGCATAATTACTTCTAATTTGTGACTATTTTTTAATAGTTAACTATCTGGCTTGGCTCAAGTTTTCCTAAACATCTGTAGAAATGTTGTAAAGTTCATAACATCAGTGCAATGCCAGAATGGGCTAAAGACTGGGCATTTTCTTATTAACCCAAAAGCAAATAAGGAATGAGGTGTTCATTTGTTCAGTATTCATTCATTGAATATTTTGTTCTCTTGATTAGTTGAATTTTTCCTTAAGTTTACATTTTCTCTTTGCGTATAGTAAGATTTTATTTTTCAGATAGAGAAAATGTATATTGTAAGACTAAGCAAAAGAATACTATAGCTATATTTCAATGTATTGATTCTCATTTTCTGTCTATTTATAGAAAGTAGGTGAAAATACAGATATAATATTGCTGGGTAACAAGTGCGATAAGGAGGCAGAACGTGTAATTTCAAAAAACAGAGGAGAAAAGGTAGGCATGTATTATAGGAGATTGCCTTGTTGCTTAAATATTTTGGAATGTATTATAAAAATATACATACAATATGATCATAAAATGCAGTTATTTACTATTGCAGAATAGCAGCATGTTTCAATAGTAAAAAGCAACATAGTGAGGAATTATTTCAAACACTGCTTCTATACTTCGTAAACTGCAAAAATAAACCAACAACAAAAAAAGCTTAGGCATTTAATCTGAAACTTCTATTTTTTTTAATTTCATCAATTTTTTAAAAACATCATTTAAAATTTGTGGGAGCTTTTAAAAAAAAGCATGACCCACCTGCTAAGATTTATGTTATGCCTTTCAACCTTATTAAGAATGCTAGAAAGTAGAAAATAGAACATTTTTAGAAACTATTATATTTCTATCTTCTTCCACTCTACATATTTAACTTTTAAAATAATATCTGTAATTAGGAATTATATAATTATTCAATATAATTATATAATAATTAAATAATTCCCTTCAGTGCAAAAGAAAACCAGTTCATTTGTGGCTTCCAGAATTCCTTCCATTTCAGCTGTGAAAAACCAGTGTTCCTGCATTTTATAACTCCTCAAATGAGTAGAAAAAGAGAAAGTGGCCCAACAGACATACCCAAGGAAAAACACCTTAATGGCATAGATTGAACTTGGCTTCATGACAGGTATTTCAAGTGGCATCCCAAGAAATTACAGTAGTTCTTTTTTAAGTATTTGCAACCACACAACTATGGTAAAAATCATCATGATAGACGATCACAAGGTGGCAGTGCTGAGAGATCTCATTGGCTCACTTAAAATGTTTCAGCTCATTTTCCAATTTTCTATGACTACCCTGCAATTAAGTTAATTTACTAATGGAACAAAATTCATGGTACCTTTCCTTAATTTGCCTCCTGCCTCGGTTTTCTTTATGTTTTGAATTGCTTTTCTATTTCTTTGTCAGAATATGAAAGATTCTGATTTTTTTTTATTACATTTTTATGCTGAACATCTTAACTTCATTAATGAAAGCTTCCTATGAAGCACTATTGGACTAGTTCTGGGCAGCCGCAACTTCAAGTCCACTCTTGGAAACTTACTTAATGACTTTATGTTAGTCACATTATCTCAGCCCAACATACTTCACCAGGTTGCTGTTACAATAAAAGGAAGGGTGGTCCCATGTTAGCTGCCTTAAGGTCATGAAGGAAAGATTGGCTACAAAGCTGAATGAACTAATGTCATTTCTTATAATAGTATTAATAAACCGACAAAAGTATATTAATTACATTACATTTGTAACAGCAGACAATAGTGACTAAAAACACTGTAAGAGGCATTTGAAGAACAAAACAGCTTTCAACATTTCTGCTTTCTCTCTTCACTGTTGTACGCATAATTTATTGACTTCTTTATGATCTAAGGTGGCAATTTTAAATCATTGCTGAGATCAGTTTTTAAACAATTAACTTGAACCAAATTTCCATTAAGGAAATTCATGTAAGGGAAAATTCTTGTTTCCTTCTCTACCATATCCAAGTCTCTCATGATTCTTTTTTTCCCCTTTCACATTAGATTTATAACTTGAACATATAAACATCAGTCACTTTATTTTTGCAAATTATCATATAAGTACTTTATTTTGTTTTTAACTGTGATTGTAGGATACATCTGTGGCACAGGTGTCCAACCTTTTGGTTTGCCTGGACCACTTTGAGTGAAGAGAAATTGTCTTGGGTGGCATATAAAATATATAATATGGTCAATGTATATAAATTCTATAATAATGTTAAAAGTTTACAATCTGGTATGGCTGCACTACCCAAGGGCTGCATGTGGTCCAAGGGCCATGGGTTGGACTCGCTTATCTATGATTTTCTTATTAAACCAAACTTATCTCTTGGATTCACACAGTACACTGAACCATACACTCACCACATGAACTGGCTTCACATAACATACTCGGTTGAAACCTAGCTGTTAGTGTGCAAACCCAGAAGAATCTTCCTTATTCTTTTAATTGAAAATATAAAATGAGTCAACAGGCAATGTTAGATGATTAAAACAGAAAAGGAAGGCACTTTTTTTTCATTCACACAACAGTTTCTAGATTTCTTTTA
The DNA here is from genome assembly GCF_016545835.1 of Crotalus tigris. Taxonomy (NCBI): domain Eukaryota; kingdom Metazoa; phylum Chordata; class Lepidosauria; order Squamata; family Viperidae; genus Crotalus; species Crotalus tigris. The sequence continues at coordinate 4,710,538 of NW_024100678.1, forward strand.
ATACAATTTTCATAGCATGAAAAAGAAGTTCATAAAATGAAAGATACAAGCCAGGCTTTCACTTGAGCGAGATTGTAGAAATCTTTCTGTTATCCATGTTTTCATTTGCTTCCCTCAGATTTGCTTGTGTTATTATTCCAAACAATCAATTATAGAAACTAGACAAATTACAGGTGCTCAAAATAGCTATACATTCTCTGCTTTCCCCCATACTAACCTGAAAAAAAAGATATTTGCCATGGAGCTATACTGAATTCAGGTGACACAATGATATTTGCTACTCAAAAAAGCAGTCTTTTTTCCCAACTCAAAATATTTGTCTTTTCTTTCCTATTTTTCCAAAGTCTCTCACAAATGGTAGCGTGAAGAATATTAAACATCTGAAATCATATTATTTAGTTACTTCTGCAGACTCATTGATGGCTCGTGGGGGGGTTTATGTTCATAGAGACATCAACCGGGAGTATGAGAACTGTCTATAGGATTACTGTCAATTGAAAATATACTTGGAAAGTTTTACATATCTTGGAATGTAGTACATTTTTTTAAAAAAATATTAAGTCCCTAATAAAGTGATTATAATCAAACATTGGGCTAAAACTCTTAATCTCAATTATAAGTACCTTGCATTTTTAATCCAAAAAGAGAGATGTATGCTTGGAGGAAGACTTTACATTTTCTGAAATTATTGTATATGATTTTAAAACATTTGTATTTAAATAGTTTGAAGCTTAAAGAATTTTTCAATTCTGTAGGCTTATCTAGCTCAGTTCAATCTGGCAAAGATCCTTCACATCATTCACTATCTGATCTTTTTACTGGGTATCTCAACAACTAAACATGATTGTGCTTGCATTCAAACCATATGCTGCACCATATGCTCCATAATGATATATTTTCATCATTTTAATGTAAAGTATCTGCTGATTATAAGTAACAAATGTACCATCTTTGAGAATGCCAATCTTTGTGTACTGCAGATTTGAACCTAGTTAATAAAGGAAGTATCTGCTACAGGTTAAAGAAAGCTAGATAAACTGAAAGTGAAGAAGCATCCCTTCAATCATTACTTAAGTATCCCATAATAAGTTTTAATTTAAAATTTTAATTCAATAAATAAAGGAGCAAATATGTGTAGTTGGATGGTCCACAACTTCACCATGGGAATTAGTTTATAATCACAGTGTATGAGCCATCTTTTGAGTTAATTTTACTAAGAATTATATTTTAAAGCAAAGCATTCCTTTATTTCATTTTTTTGCATTCCAGCTTGCTTGGGAATATGGAATACCTTTCTTTGAGACCAGTGCAAAGGATAATATAAATATTGAAAATGCATTTTCAGTTCTAGCCAAAGAAATATTGAACAAGGTAATCTAATTGAAAAACTTTTTTTCTTAAACCATTTCATATGAATTAAAAGAGACTTTCCAATGTAAGAGATCTACCTCCTACCTTTGTGTATTTTATCATAATAATCAAAAAGCTTTAAACAAAGAAAAAATAAACCAGAAAGGCTCAATTTTCAAAAGGTCTGCAATTATTATTACTGGTTTGTTCACTGAATACAATTCTATGGCTTTTCCCCCCATCAGAATTCCTGTGTATTTCTTGACGTAAACGTGGTGGACCTAAATGAAAAACTACAAACAAGATCTTGCTGTAAATTGTGACTGTACAAAGAAAGAAAAAGCTACTAATATTGGTAACTTGGTACATATCAATCCCTAACATATAAATTACTCAATTAAAGTACTGATACTAACTAACAAATGAACAGGTTCTTTATCCATTATCATTTTATTTATTTGCTGTTATAAACCAAATATTAGATTTACATTATACATCATGACTGTAAAAGTTATTCAGAATGGAAGAGTAAAAAAAAATACAAATGATCTTTGAATGTTGGCCATCATAGCTTGTTTATGCAATAAATCTAAAAGGTAAACATGACATCTTTGTGAAGATTTGAATTCATATTTCCTAGTGAGCACTTTTAAACACTTTATAAAATGAGAATAAGGAATAATCTAGAGTGAACTCAGGAATGGTGGTCACTTCAAAGTCTCCAAAGCAACCCAAAATCATAGACGAACACCCAAGAATGACCTGCAAATAGAGATTGAGCAACAACTGATTTCTCCATCTCTCTCCAAGATTCCCAAATGCTTTTACAACACATACTTCTTCTAAGGCTGCTACCAGTTCTCCAGCACCTCTAATTTCCATCAGGAAGGGACAGAATCTTATAAGTAAGAATGCCTCAGATTTTATACTTAGGATATGCCTTTTAACAGTAATTGGAGACAGTTGTTTCTATTTTTGACTACTTACCAATAAGCAACAATTTCAATTCTTTTAAAAAGCCTTTTACCAGAAACAAGTAGAGAAACTAACCACTTACAGAAGCACAAACATTGAGAACAGCGTGGATTTAACAGAAAAGATACTTAAACTCCAATAGGAGAGAAATTCCCTATTACTGTATGATGAAAAGAGGGAGGGGGCAATTAACAGTTCGCTCCTTCAGCATATCCAGGTTAGGTTTTCCTACTTATCAGAGCTTATAAGAGTTGTTGGGACAACAAAAGGGCTCTTGTTTTATCTTTAAGCAAATTCCTCCAATGTTAACTGCATCTGATATACTTACAAGCAGCGAAATGGTTACCCAGTAAAATAGGATGTAAAAGAGATTTGTTAACATTCAAATACCCTATAATCAAAATGATGGATATATTTCACACACTCATTTTTTTTCATTCAACTATACAAGTTGGAGATCTCTCTGTAGATACAAGGGTAAAAAGCTGCCCACTGCAAATAGCCTTAACAAAGAGAAAATCAGATATGCTACTTTTTGACAATTAACAACATAGATTACAGATGAAGCTGTAGAAGTATGGCTGATTCATTCTTTTACAACACTGCCAAATTGTGTGTAGCTCATCTAGCAATGTTCCTGTCTTGTCTACCTCGTACGGCGCTGGAGACTTACATAATAACCTATGAAAGCACTGTAGCTTAAGCTACAGATGGCCTGATTTGCCTTTGGCTACTGGAGGCTTGCAGTGGTTAGATTGCAGTATTGCAGGCTAACTCTCCTCACAGCCTGAAGTTCAATCCTCACCAACTCAAGGTTGACTCAGCCTTCCATCCTTTCGAGGTTGATAAAACAAGGACCCAGATTGTTGAGAGCAATATGCTGACTCTGTAAACCACTCAGAGTATGGGCCAGTACATAAGTTTAAGTGCTATTGTTATTGCTATATTTATATCCTTACTTAAAAAAATAAGAAATATTGGGGCGTCCAAGATAAACTATTGTAATTCTCACATGTAATTAACTTGTACTGTATATTACTAGGAAGATTGTGGTTTTCATATCAAAGACCACTCTGAAGAGGATAACCTAGAACACATTGGGGTTATCTTGAGGGTGATTATTTATTATGAATATGTCCTATTGTTTTCTCTGTATTGTTTTTATAGCTTATTGACATGGTCAATGACTAAGCAATTAAAACATTAATCATATAATTATACAATTTTAGATAATTTGCCATTGAAGGAAAATTCTAATGGTGCTTTTTAAATTAAAGCAGGGGTCCCCATCCCCCAAGCTGTGAGCTGTTCAGAACTGGGCCACCCAAAGTAGTGGGTGAGCACACATGTGCGTGTCCATGCCTACTTGCATGAGCAGCGGGCAAGCATGTTTGTGAGTGCTCCATTTGCATGAGCAGCTGGCACATGTGCCCGCTGGTCACACAAATGGAGCTGTGTGCGTGTGCTTGCTCCCATGGAACAGCCCCTCCCCCCGCCAGTCCACAAAGCCGGAAAGGTTGGGGAACTCTGAATTAAAATTTATCTCAAAGTTACCAGCCTATCTTTCTAATATAAAATAGAATATTACTTCCAAATATTCCTTACGGATTTTTTTTTAAAGCCCCTGAATATTAAATATTTACCCCCCCTTTTGAGAATTAACATTAGGATAGCTTTGATATCCTCACACTTGCAGCTTTCATGGGCTTAAAAATTATTACATCTTTTTAAAGAACCGGATAAAGCAAGTGAAAAGAAGAGATGAAAATATATTACCTATTTCTTATCCCATTATTAAGGCAGCAGGAAACCTCAGGCTCCCACATGAATCATTGTTAAGTTCAAATGTTCAGGCAGCATTTATAACATAAGTCACTTTCAGTTCCACTTTGCTCAGGAATAATTTTATTACCTCCCTGGATGAGGAAGGTGGTTATCATGGCTGGCAAAAAATGCTATTGGTTAGTTAGGAAGATAAATTTATTTCTGTGTAAATAATGACACTTATAAAACTTGTTATACCAACCGCCAGAAGTTGAGGTCATTTGAGGATTTAAGTTGAATGCAGAAACATTGGAAAACAATCATATCTTGAGTTCACACCAAAGTTTAGTAGCAGAGGCCAGTTCCACTGTATCATGCTTTACAGAAGAGTTAAATAGGTCAGGCATAATGTTACAAAGATTCTGATCCTTCATGGTAGAAGACTCTCAAAAGGTTTGTGCTAGAAAATTTCTGTTCCACTTCACGATTATCAGCTAAGAAGTGCTGTAAAGTTCCATCTTGTGACCCAAGTTGTAATGAATCTGTACGTTCTGGGGAAAGTCAGTATGATTGTCACATTTACCTTTCACTTCTATCTACTTACCCCATGAAACTACAGAACTCTTAAAGGAGCATCACAAGGCTTCTTGTCATGGACAACAATGAATTTAAGGAGGCTTAGATCAGGTCTTTGATGAGGCTGTATATTTGAAGGATTGTATATTTTGAGAAACTTTTGCCATCCCATTACATCAGCCCATCCCAATCGATCAGGCAGGGAAAATACATTGCAGATCCTGTCAGTTAAAGAACTCTGACTGCTGGGATCTAGAAAGAGAAAGAACCATCTCTGCCGTTGCCCCTGCCCGGTGGAGTATTTTCCCCACTGAGGTAAGGCAACCCCCTACTCTTCTGACTTTCTGAAAAGGAGTCAAAGCATGGTTCTGTGGCCTTGCATGGAGAATCCAAAGGAGCACATAGCCATGGAGTTGGCTGATACCCTGAGAACCTTGCCTTCAACTTTTTAACTAATTTTAACAGTGTATAATCATCCTTGATTGCCTCTAAATCTATAATTTTTATATATAATTTTTATATTTTAACATTTTATTGTACACTGCCCAGAGACTTTCTCTGAGGGAGATGGGCAGTTCAAAAATGTAATAAATGAACAAACAAGCATTCTGTACAAAGCTGCCTTTAAAGATTATCTGCAAACTTGAATTGGTGTTAGAATCTAAATACCCAGGAGTTGGTAAGAACAAGAAGTCAGAACATATGATACCTGTAGGGCACTAACTATGATTTCCAAAGCTAATTAAAATTGTTGGTATTCTGGGACCAAGATACGTGAATAATAGTTTTCACCTATATCAACATGTCAATACTTTTTAAGACAGGAAGGGGGACTCATCACATTTACAAGTTGTTCTCTTGGTTTCCATAGGCTGTGATATCCATATGGATTGCCGTCTCAGTAAATTCTGACATTTTTCATGAAAGCCCTAGAGTCCTATCTGTTCCTTCAAAGTTCCCCATGACTGGCTCTCTTTTGAGATTTAGCTGCAATACAGTCTGTTTTCAATACTCTAGGGCAATGTTTTTCAACTTTGGCAGCGTTAAGATGTGTGGACTTTCATTCCCAAAATTCCCCAGCCAGCATGCTTTTTTATTCTTAAGAGCTTGAAATTACTTTAAGTATAGGCAGCACTCATTCATAGTTGTATGACCACAGTTATAAAAACCCTATTTTTTTAAAGATCTACCTAATATGCCTGACTTCTTTAGTTCAAAAACTTATTTCTGCCTTTCCTTTGGGAGACAGTGTCAGCAAGGCAGGCTTGAGATGTTGTCACATTGAACTAGGTATATTTTCTGTCAGACATAACTTACTTTACTGAACAAAACAACATCTGTGACATTCCCATTGGTAACCAGTCAATTACCTTAACGCATGAGAGAGCACTAGAAGTGAACATCAGTTCTTTCCCATGTCATTTTTTCAAAGCAGTCATAATACCAAAAGAGAGGATATATTTATGTATTTTACCATAGAGAATCTAATGGTAAAGGCACTAGGCTAGAAAGCAGGAGACTGTGAGTTCTAGTTCCTACTTAGGCATGAAAGCTGGCTAGTTGATTTGGGCCAGACACTATGTCAGTACAGCCCACCACATAGAGTTATTGCTGTTGTGGGAAAAACAAGGAGAAGGATTTTTAGATCTGTTCACTGCCTTGAGTTATTTATAAAAATAATAAATATGTTGGATAAAAATCAAATATATTTTTAAAAGCTATATTATATATTAATTATTCTATATAAATTGTGTAACTCCAGGGGCTCTTGGCTAACTATTGAATTGAAACTATATAATGAATAATGGTTAAAAGCAATTACAGGTAGTTCTCACTTAACTAGTCACTGTACTATTTGAAGTTATGATAGCCACAGAATGGATTTTTTTATGGCCTGATAACCACCCCTGGGCTGTCATAAATGGTCATGCTGCCCTCCCATGGTCACTCAGCCGCATTTGGGGGGGGGGGTTATGGTGTTCCAGTCACATTTTGCAATTTTTTTTTTTTTTTTGCAGTTTCTGGCTTTTTTTGTTGTTGTTGGTTACCAGCAAAAAGAGCCCATTCAAATGAATGTGTTCACTTAACAATTGTGGTGTTCACTTAATGACTACTATGAAAAAGGCTAGAAAATTACTTCTGGTCACATGGCTTGATTTATGACTACAATGACTTACAATTGTAATTCCAGGCTGAATGATGATTGTAAGTCGAGGACTGTCTGTAAAATCTTAAAAAAATACCAAACAATGATGGCCTACTTAGTCACTAAAATTGTAACTGTTCTTTCGATGGCCTTGGAGGGGGGAACTCTTGTGCCTCAGGGAAAAGGAAAGCAGCCACCAATAACACCTCCCTACATGCCCCCTTCAGTCATACCTTTTGATAAGAAGGGCCTTCAGGCAAGGACTCCCTATTCTCCTGGATCGGTTGGGCAGAATTTACTTAGGATAGCTAGTCTCCAAGAGACCTGTAGCTTTATTGACAATAACCAGCATATTGAATTGCACTTGGAAACAGCAGTAACTAGCACAGCCCCCATAACTGTGATGTTGTTAGACAATACCGCATTGCACAGTAAGCACACAGGCTGTTGCATTATGTATTAACTGAAGTTTCAGAGTGGTCTTCAAGAGCAACTACCCCTCCCCCAAGTTAACTGCAATAATCCAGGCATGAGATGACAAAGGTATGTATAACCATACTGAGAGCATCCTGTTCTAATTAAGACTGCAGCTGAAATACCAGCTGGGCAAAGGGCCTCTTGGGCATGGTTTATACTTGGTCTAATTTGGATAGAGCAGGGGTAGGCAACCTTGGCTCTTTTATGACTTGTGGACTTCAACTCCCAGAATTCCTGAGCCAGCTATCCACGAGTCATAAAAGAGCCAAGGTTGCCTACTCTGGGCTAGAGTGAAGACAAAAAAACAAAACACAAAACACTAAACTGCCAATACATAAAATAAGTATATCTCTTTTAACTTATGGCCATCTGCCACAATTGCTACAAATGCTAACATTTTAGGGTCATTATCTCATTGTTTACCTGAAGCAGTACACACATTCCTCCAAAGCAATAGTTTTAATCAAAAATGTCTTTAAGTTATATACATGAATTTTCTAAACTGAAAGATTCAATTCCATCTTCAATTACAAGAAAATCTTGTGTAATACTTATGTTTAATGGTGTATAATATGGATTCTACTGTGCTTTAGAACTAAGAACAAAAGTACAGTGGCATGAATGTGGCACCTGTCTGTAATTTATAAAAATATACATGTCTTTTTTTGAGATTACATGGTTGGCTTCCACCACTGCCATTTGATTCTGAGGTAAAAAAGCATTTGGTTTAAGAAACTGCAGAAAGGTGTGTGTGTGTAATATTTTTTAAAAAACAGGGCTACCATACATTATATTAGTTGTAAAATCTAGATGTCCGTTTTAACAGTTAAGTATTAGTTCTTTCTAATGTCTCTGCCATCCTTGATTAGCTGGATTTTTGTAATCTAAAAATAGTAACCCTAGGTTTTGAACCTTGTAATTCTCATTACATTGACATGTACTTGTTATTTGTAATAGACCACTACCTTAAACGTAATATATACCGTATTTTCCGGCATATAAGACGACTTTCTAAACCATGAAAATTTTCTCAAAAGTTGGGGGTCGTCTTATATGCCCAGTTGTCTTATACGCCGGAAAATATGGTACATCAAAGCAAGCTCCCCCATATCCTGCGCCCCATGCTCCTCACCCCTTGGCACGGGGATTGGCTGTCCGGATGAGTTTAAGTGTCCCACACAGCCAAACAGCCCTAGAAAAGTGTCCCTCCGAGAAACAGCTGGGAGGAAGGGGCGAGGTTGGAGTGTTGGCAGACCAATGGTGGAAGAGGAGCACTGGGGGAGAGCCAGCTGAGTAAGAATGCCCGTGTTGGGTTAGCGGCGGGGGTTTCCCGAGAAGAAGTGCCCCTGCCCCCCTTGCTGCCGAAGTGCTGCTCAGTGCTTGCAGGCCAGTGATTTTGCAGAAGCTGGGAGGGGCAGCTCAGGCGGGGATCCTGCCCCTCCCAGTTTAGGGCGGTGGAGGGAGGCAGTGCGAGCAGGGCTTTTCCTCCCCAGGGGAAATCCCCCTGCCACCAGCCTCTGCTCGGGTGGGCGGCAGGAGCAGCTGGTGGGAGCCGTCGGGCTGCACAGAGGGTGCCGCTTCCTCGGGGTTGACAGCATCCGGTGCCGTCGCGCTGAGCGCCAGAAGCCCTGGGACCCCGACTGACCGACGCTCAGAGTTTCCTCCTCTGTGCTTGGCCGCTTCTTTGACAACCTGCTGCCGTGGCTGGTGCTCTTGCTGCGCAGATGACAGAGCGATCCGCCCGCAGGGTGTCATCCCAGAAGCGGTCTGTTGGACAGCTGGGCTTGGCTAGTGCCGCGACCTGCTTTCGTCCCCCCTTTAAACCTCCCTGATCAGCACCTGGAAGAATGACCTCAGCTCCACCATGGAGATCAACAGCGTCGGTAACACGGGGGTGTTCAGCTGCCTCTACAAAACAGCAGTCTCGGCTCCGACAATCCCATCTGGCCATCCCCGCCGCAGGGCATCCAGCACCAGGGGCCCCAGCCCACCTTTGGCTTCACTGGAACTTCTGGCTCTGCCAGAAGGCCAGGATTGTGTTCCTGTGTGTCTGGGGGGGGGGAATCTCACCTCTGATGGTAGAATATTCTGGGGGGGGCACAACAGAAATCTTCTCTTGGAGCCCAGCAGCAGAAATTCTTTGGCCAGTAGGATCCAAATTAGGCTGCTTCCACTGGAATGAGAGGGGCCAGCTAGTCCCATTGCTAGTTCCTCATATACTGCAAAGCTTCACAAGTGCACTCCCATGCTTATTATGGGATGTTACCCAGCTACATTTATCTTCAGCAGATCAGGAACAAGCGATGAAATATAATGAAATGCTAATGTGTTTAGGGCTTACATTACTTTTATTAGAAAGTTAAAGTACCCGTATTTTCCGGCATATAAGATGACTTGCTAAACCATGGAAATCTTTTCAAAAGTTGGGGGTCATCTTATATGCCCAGTCGTCTTATACGCCGGAAAATACGGTATAGTAATCAGAATTAAAACCAAATAAGTTTTCTAATTAAATATGGATATATATTTTGAAGAGAAATTTCATTTTAATTTGCATGTTTTGTAAGGGTACTACTCTGAAGAGATTATCCAGGATTGGATAATCCTGTTTTCTTGGTAGCTCTTCCTGGTACTTATCTACTTAGCATTTAACAAACCTATAATGCCGAGTTACTTCAAAGGAATATTGTTCTAACACAATTATTTATACCATATTGAACCATCATTGTTATGTTTCATTCCTCTGGTAACATTTACTGCCTTTATCACATTTGCAGAACTGGAATAGTTTTCAATTAAATCATTGGGTTACCTTAAACTTTGCAAGGTTGTGGGATACCAAGCATTTTTTATGAGAAATACCTAGGGCATTCTTTTTTAGCTGTGTTTTTAACCTTAGTGTATAGGTTAGCTCACCAATTCACCAGCTGAAAGCTGCTTTTCTCCCACTTTTTAAAAATATACGAACTGCTTTTATTGGGACTTTTCTTGTGGGAAAGGAGCGAGATTTGACCCTCTGTTATACCTGCTGCTGTTCTACATTGTTTTATCTTGTCCCAATGCTGATGCAGAATGTCACACTTGCCTTTCAGAGACTGGAATGGAGCAGGTATAGATGATAAGACTGATGGCAACAGGGCTGGGTTCTGGCTGGAATGCAGACACACTTGCTGTGAGGTGAGGGCTGGAAACATAGGGAACATCTTACTGCCTTCCTCCTTGCTGTTTTCATAATTCTCTGGTAGAGGATCATAACCAGTGGGGCTGAGCTCAAAAAATACATGACTTAAATCTTTATTACAGTCATAGACCAGCATTTGTGACTTACATTCTGTCTTTCCTCCAGCAGCTCAGGGTGATATACATATCAGTTCTTGGGCTTTAATTTCCTCATCCCATCACACCCCCAGCAATGTTATCAACTAGGAAGAGTTGAGAATGACTGGTGCAAAGTTGCACAGCTAATTTCCATGGCTGAAGGTAGATTTGAACTTGGGTTTCTCTGCTGCTGATCACTGTTATAACCATTAACTTTCTCAGTAAGTAGTATAAGGCTGCATGTCATGCTAGGCTGTGTGCGTTTTGGATCAGTTGTGCTCATATGGTTCACAGTGCTAATAGTTCACATAAGATATATTAAAAAGCACTGTACCAGCATCTTCTATAATGGCTGTCATTGTGTCCTACTCCACATCTTTATATGTTTTCAATCATTTTGAAAGAATAGTAAAAATTGTCCTTGGTTTGCCCTATAACAAAAAACTTGGGTCAAGATTACAAGCAGGTTGAGCAAGTACCCGCAAGTACATTTTGTGCAACTCAATCACAACTGGTTTAATTTGAAAAACTACATTAACCATGATTTAGTGTATTGTGTGAACATAGCTTCAAGGAATTCAAGGGGATTTAACTCCCAAATGAGGCTGTTCTGCTGCAGCAGAACACAGCAGCCAAAAAAATATTGGTCAGGCTTTCTCATTATGATCGGCACAAGCTATTTCTTCTGAAGGTAAATCCCAGTTTTTTCTGCTTCTTTCCTTTAAGCCGAAGCACCGAAGCTTGCAGTTTTAAGAAAAAATAAATAACAATAGTAACATTTTACTGATTCCAGCCTGAACTGGGGTAGCCAAACTGCATGCCTTTTTAGCGGTCGGGAGAGGGAGCGAGAGGGCCAGAATTGGCGGCAGGCGGGCGGGCGGTTGTCCGTCCCTCTCCCCCCCCCTTCCCTGGTTGATTAGGGAAGGAGGGAGCGCCGGGGCTTCACTTTCCCTGGGAGTGGAGAAGAGGAGGAGCGCAAACTGCGCAGGCGTCTCTCGCACCTTGTTGATTAGTCAGTCCCCTGTGCTGGGATGGCGTTTACTGGGTCAACTGGAGCTACTAGCGAAAGAGTCAGGGGGAGCGACAGCAGCCGCCTTTGCAACCCACGCCGCGGCCGGCGGAGTAGCAGCGGTCGGTGCCAAGTCACCTTGCCGTTGAGCCAAGTCCAGAATGGCTCGGGAAGGCGACCGCAGCAACACTAGAGGCTGAGGGAAGAGTGCAGCTTTCCCCAAAGACTTCGCCGCCGCTTGGATCTTCCGATCGAAAGAAGGGCGGGAAGATGGATGCGGCCCCCTCGCCGGGCTTCAGTCTGAAGGATGTGAAATGGAGCTCCGTGTCCATCCCTTTGGACCTTCTGGTTAGCACTTACCGCTTGCCCCAGGTCGTCAAGCTGGACGGCGGTAAGTGGAACCGCAGCGGCCGGCGGGGCAGAAAGCAGCCTGACATGCCGCTCGGCGAGAGCTTTGGCTGCGCTTGGGAGCGATAGAAGGGGCAAGAAGCCGAGCCGTCAGGGGAGCCTTTGCGCGGCAGCGGCGGCGGCAGGAGAGACCCACTCCTGTCCCTAGTGAGGCGCCGCCAGCGCTGCCTCCCTCCGCTTGAACGCTGGCCAAACTCCAGTTCCCGGCCGCTAGTCCTTCTGGGGAGAAGAGCCCATTGGGGAAAGCGGCCACGTGACCAAAATATGAATGGGCCCTAACGAGGGGGGAACGCCAGGGCTTTCAGCCGGTGGAGTAATGCGGTCGGGAGGGAGGTCAACTCTGTCGCCCAGAGAGGCTGGTGCCGTCTGTGCGCGACGCCGGGAGAAGATCCTTGAGCTGCGCTTGAATGATACTGTTGGCTCCTTTGGAGTCCAATTCGAGCAATTGCTATTAGCAAATGCGGCAGCTTAAAGTCCTGATATTTTGGATGGAAACAACCAAAGAGAGAAGCAACCTAGAACTAAGGAGAAATTTCTTCACAGTTAGAACAATTAATCAGTGGAACAACCTGCCTTCAGAAGTTGTGAATGCTCCAACATTGGAAATTTTTAAGAAGAGACTGGACAACCCATTTGTCTGAAATGGTATACTATAGGGTTTCTGCCTGAGCAGAGGGTTGGACTAGAAGACCTCCAAGGTCCCTTCCAACTCTAGTAGTAGTAGTAGTAGTAGTAGTAGTAGTAGTAGTAGTAGTAGTAGTAGTAGTAGTAGTAGTAGTAGTAAAATTCAACTCCATTCCTACTGAGTTTTCTTAGCAAGTGCATTACCATTACCTTCTTTCTAATCCAGACAAATTCAACCTGGTTTGTGTGTATGTCTGTGTATGCAAATACACTTGCCCAATGTAGGGGGGGGGGGGTGTTAAAAGTTAGGACTGAGCTCCTGAGCAATGTAATTGGAAATTAAATCCCATAAAGATCTTTGGGGATGGAAAAGTAACATCAGTGGATGGAATCCAACTTAAGAATTAAGTATACTAAATTTGTTTGAAATAAGTGGAAAACTGCAGAGAGACTTGGATTATGGCCGAATCCTCAAAAGAGTATTGAAGGTAAAGGTTGGCTTGGTACAAAGCGGTGGTTTGTTGAACTACTAGCCATAGACTGGGCTATTACCGTAGATCTGAGCTACAAAAATCCAAATGAAAAGATACAAAAAATGCTGCTATTTAGTGGTCACTTGGATTTTTGCAACCCAGATCTTGTAGCTCTCCACACTAAATCTAAGCAGGAATTATTTATTTCTATGTATGATCCTAGTCTAAATCAACTTTGTTTTAATTCATCCTAATTGGGTCTGTAGGGAGAGAAATTAGAAGATTGAAGTAAAAATAAACATTCACCCCTCCATCCATCCTGTATGCAGAAACCGTGATCTTCACTTGGGCTAGCATTTTTTTTATGAACAAACTTTGATGCTCCACCAAGTTCAAATAGAAGAAACCTTGACCACCGGTAGTTTGTTTAGTTTGTTTGTTGTCCAGCATGCATTTGTCCACAATTAATGTTACATTATGTCTCATGCCATGCCAGAGTGCTCTGTGACATAGTAAGAGGCTTGAATCCAACTGAAATTTAAAAATAGTCTTAGCTGTTAATCTTTTAAAATGATTTTGTTTCCCAAATTCTCAGAAATATAACTCTATATTTAAAGACCCATTAATATATTAGCTTATTCTGACAGGTTATATTTAACTTTGAAAGAATGCATTTCGAGAAACTGCTGTTCATGAAATACATTATAGTAATAGTGACAGCTATTGCACACTCCTGAAGTCTCACTGTGCTTCCAAAGTGAGTCAGAAGCACTCACAATGGTTTGTGATAGGTGTCTTTTGACTGCTTGTTTTGAAGAAAAACTTTCTTATACTGATTCTGAATGTTTACTTTCTGTGCCAAGTGTTAAGTAAAATTTTACTCTTTGAAAACATTTATGTTATGCGTTTTTGAGACACAAATACAGTTTATAGTAAAATGCAACAGATTACAATGTTTACTAATTTGAAGTTTAATGTCTACATACCGGTAGCAGTATTTATGCCTTCTTTAAATATTAAATAGATTCTTACATCACCTGTTCATCCATTCTTACATCACCTGTTCATCCAGATCTGTCAAGTATTTTCTGAACTGATTATATCAGATCTTCAGTAAATCAGAAACAGTGCCTTTCATAAGTATTTAATTTTTTTCTGTAATATTAGTTTATACTTAGTTCTAATGCAATATAAATTTGCGTAATATTGCATTAGAACTAAAGCAAAAAACCAAACTGCATATCGTGTTTTGCTAAAGTGCACAAAGGGTGATTGGCGTTTTCATTGCTGGGAATTCCAATTTTATGTTTTTCTCTGCACCTTTTATTTTCTCTCATATGCAGCAGTACTAACAATGATATTGATGTTCACCTTTCTTTCCTTTTAAATAAATTGATTTCTAAATCTAGACCAGCCTCAGTTGTGATTTATATATCTGAAGTAGGGAGATTTTTCATTGAATTTAGATTTACGTACCTGCCAAGTTAAATACAGTTATGTAGTTTATTTAATATCAATGTGTTCTATTGAAGTTATAAAACTTTACAGCTTGGTATTATATGTAAAATAGTCACTGAGTTTTTCAACAAACCATGGTTTAAAAGCAGGGCTTTCCAACCTTTTCACCCATTGTATCACTTTTAGGATATGGCAACATTCGAGTACCACCAGCCACCTAGCAAGGTGTCAAAAACTTGATGACCCCCCCCCCAAAAAAGGAAAAAAGTGATGAAGTACAGGTAATCCTCAACTTACAACAGTTCGCTTAGTGACTGTTCGAAGTTACAATGGCACTGAAAAAAGTGTCCCCCAAGCCTCAGCCGAGCAAGACACCTGCCTGCCCGCCTGGCGGCTCTCTTCCTCCTGTCCGAGTTTTCATTGTTGTGAGCATTTCTGTTGAGGGTTGGCAGCGGGGTTGGGGGGGGTTGGTTTTTATTCCCCCCGTCTGCTGGGTGGTTGCAGCAGGTTTTGGTCCCATGACCCTGGGACACTGTGACCGTCATAAATATGAATCAGTTGCCAAGCATCTGAATGTAAATCACAAGACCCTGAAGATGCTGCAACATTCGAGCTGATCGGCACTTCTTTTGGGCTCAGCAGAAGTGTCAGGATTAGTGCTGCTTTCCAGCTGATTGGTGCTTCTTCAGGACTCAGCAGAAGCGCCAGGATCAGCGCCAAGCTCCAGCTGGAGCCTGGCGCTGATCCTGGAGCTTCCGCTGAGCCCTGACAGCCCTGAAGCGCTGATCAGCTGGAAAGCGGCACTGATCCTGGCGCTTCCGCTGAGCCCTGACAGCTCTGCAGCTCCAGCCATTTCTTGCTCAGGCTTGTGCGGTGCTGCCACCAGTTCAGCTCATTCCCGTCCCCTGCTACTTTTCTAGGGTGGTCGCATACCACCTGCCAGGTGCCAATATACCACAGGTGGTACCCGTACCACTGGTTGAGAAGCCCTGGTTTAAAAGGACAAAGACCTAGTGTTATATGTGGCGTCAACTACTTTCTGTTTCCTGTATGTATTGCTCCCAAATGTTTTCAGCAATATTTCCTGAAATCATAATTTTATCTTGGCATTCATCCCATTATCTTATTTACTACTTTCTATTTTATTCATTTATATCTCCTGTCTCGGCTGCAATTCTTTGAAATCATGTGGACATCTTACCAAATCTACTGGCCATTCTGTCTTTTATAGTCATTTCGTTTGTACCTAGTAGCACCATTATATGGATATCAGTTCAACAGTCAGTGCCATTGAGTTCAGCGAGGCTTATTCTTAATTGCTTAATTATTTCATTACACCAAAATCTTTGCTCCAGAGTTTTCTGTTCTTTCATGCAGTGGCTACATGTTCAAATACACTTATGTAAGACTTTCTTTGCTTAACATTTTACTTACTTATTCTGTTTGCATATTACCAAACCAATACAGACTCGGAAGAGTTTATAGAACTCCAATAAAAACAGGTGGTCAATTAAAATAACCACAATTGGTATTATAAACAATCTAAAAGACCATTAAGTAACACCTGCCTATCCCAGGTCCTTGGGAGGGACTCGATAGGTGGATTAAAATGCCAAATCCAGTCTGGCTGGCTATACAGTGAACCATAATAAATAATGAAGCTGAACAAACAGTGGACTACCTAGTTAGCTGCTGCAAGAAGATCACACAGATTTAGGCAAATATTTGCAAAACAAAGTATCAACAATGGTACATCAGAATGTCTGTAATAAATACCTGGTGGGACCACAAAATAGACAAATAAATAAACTAAAGTGCTTTGGCACTTTAGAATTCAAATAGACAAATACCTGCTACATAAAACCCCAGATTTAACACTTATCTGTAAGAAAGACAAAAGAGTCTGGATGGTGGACATTGCTGTATTTGGAGAGGAGCAAAATCACAAAATACAAAGTTCTGCAAATAGAACAACTGTGGCAAAAGAAACTAAGGATAATACCAATAGTAATAGGCACTTTGGGTACAATCACAAATCAACTGGAACTCCAGCTGAACATCAGCATTGACAAAGATCACTATCAGTCAATTGCAAAAGGCAGCTTTGCTTGGAACAATTTACATCCTATGACATAATACCATTAAACAACATCTGCCTATTCCAGATCCATAGGAAGGAATCAGGGGGTGGATAAAAATGCTAAATCCAGTCTGGCTGGCTGGCTCTGTGACCAACCATTATTATTTGTTTGTTAAATTTATTTGCCACCCATCTCACTATGGGGCTACTCTGGATGGCTTACAACAATGGAAAAAAAGATAAAAAATGTAAAAATAATAGCAAAGCAACAGTTAGCAAAACATAAATTAAACCCTGGAAGAGGAAAGGGCTTTAGAAAGAAACTTAAAATGAACCTGTCTTGATTTGCTTTTGGTATAAGAGGGAGGGGAAAAAATGCTGTCAGGTTTTCAAAATGTTGTCAGCCTTTGAGGCAGGTCAAGAAACGTACTCCACAAGAAATACTGGAATTTTATTTTACTAATATAAATTATAATAACAGAATCTTGAAAGAGTGTCAACTTCCATTCTTTCTCTCTTAATTCATGTTTGCTAATTGCTACCATCTTCCTTCCCCAAGATCTCTGTGGTTCTGTATAGCATCAAATGCTTTATGAAAGACTTCCCTCTAAAGTTGGTCCCAAAACATTAAGAGAGTTGATGCAAGCCTTAATTTCAAGAGGGTCTATTCCACAAAACTCAAATAGTGATTGGAATACAGAGCCTTTCACCCATCATTCCCTTTATCTCATGAGAGGGGGAGGGGGTATAAACAGATCCTTTCCCCAGGAAAAACTAGATAGATGACTGAAAGTCACTATTGGGGCATTAACACATTTTTAAAAACTTGATTGGTTAAAGCCAATACTTTGGATTGCATCTAGAAATCTATTGACAACTAATGTAGCAGAGCTTGAAGTACAGTTGTAATGTGCTGGGGAAATAATATATCACTTGAAATGGGTAACTTGTAATCTCTATAAGGTTTGTACTCTTATACTTATCATTGCAGGCAGTTCCAGAGAGTGTGGCTGATAGTATTATAGTGAAAAATATCTCAAAAGATAAAGCCCAGATAAGATTTTTGGAGAAATTAAAGGTTGCTCATTATGTTGTAACAATTTAGTTGATCCAGTATTATCAGGTTTTCCGCCTCAAAACTAGTGCACGGTATTTTTTGCTATTACTGAATAAAGTAGAACATCAGACAATAATTCTCATTAGCATTTGAAATACTTTTCCTTAGTTCTGAAGATAACTCACATGTTATTTCATAAATATCTGGAAAGTGAACAATAGTTTTCTTTATTATTTACAGATCTGTGTCACTCACAGCTTATATTTCATTCACTAAACCTCTAAACTATGTGCTATTTATTCCCTTAATTCTGGTTTTTTTTTGTTTTGTTTTTTTTGCCTATATTCACTACTGATTTTGTGATCTGGTGTATAAATCATTTCAGCATAGTGGTTTAAACATAAGGACTACCAATTTTGCAGGAAATTGTTCAGTCACCGGGTTGGTCACTGGAACCAGAGGTTTTTGTCTTCCGAGCTTTGGGATTCGTGCTGGAGCCCCCATCCTCGGGAAGATCCTCTCTAGCCTAGAAGATGAAACCTCTGATTCCATTGATTGACCCAGATTGAATTCTGCACATTATCCTGGACACTTATATTTGTCTTCATTCGTACTATCAATTTTGCTTCCTTTTAGATTTCTCCTTTCAGTATTTCCAGTCCCTGAAAAAGATCTTCATAATGAAGCTGAAAGATATGGTCTTGTATCAGTATTTCTTTTTTCTTTTTGGGGGGTGTGTGTCTCGTGCTATCAAAATACATACCTGAATGTGAAAATGTCCCATGTGTTTTTACCCTTCCCAAATTAATGATTAATCTTGATAATTTATAGAGAAGGGTGGGATGAGCATTCTACCCCAGTGCATCTTGACTTGGACTCTTAGAAGAAGAAAAGCTACAGTATCTAGAACAGGGGTCCTCAACCTTGGCAACTTTAAGACTTGTGGACTTCAATTCCCAGAATTCCTGAGGCAGCTTTGCTGGCTGAGGAATTCTGGGAATTGAAGTCCACAAGTCTTAAAGTTGCCAAGGTTGAGGACCCCTGATCTAGAACATATATTGCATGTTGTATTTCTAGACAATTTTTATTTTATTTTACTTATGTTACTGACTTAACTGCATCTAATTTACTGATTAATCTGCATCTACCACTGTTGACTGAGAAAATTAAATAACTTCATGATTAAAATTTATGACAACATTTTAATATGAGAGTGATTCCTGAGAGAAATATATACAGAAACATAGTTAAAATGAACAATACCAAGTCAATTATGATGACTTTGCCTGAAAGATTAGCAAGCTTTTAAAAAGAGGCTTGAAAAGAAATGAGTGAGAATGGAATGTCTCTATAGGAATCTTGTACGTCCTTGCAGGAGGATGACAATGAACATATATCAGTTTCAGTGTGTAGGCTTAATAAAAACTCATAAAGCATAAACTTATAACAGCTGGCCAGTGCACATATGCACTGCAGTGTAGAAAATGAATATAGCTGGTCTTTCTGTTTCAGTGCAGCTTACGTGGGTTTCCTTCCTGTATAAAGGAGCAATGAAAGAAATTTTAGTTATGTTCAGATAAATTAATTTTGCCTTAATAAATTAGAATGTGTTCTACTTTTGGTTCATTAAGTTTTTACCTTTTTAAAGCTAAACTAATTCATTCTTTGTAATTTGTGCTTATGAGTGAAATATGTTAATATTTCCAAAAACTGCAGCTTGAGATGTGGCAGTCTAATGCAGTCATTGATTTTGTACAAATAATCATTACATATTTTAGTAATCTATAAATCTGTGGGAGACAAGGCTGTAGAAAAGCCTGCTTATTGAAGAATGTGGTCATATAGCTGTGAAATGAAACTCTTCCTAATAAAAGGTTTTCTGTATCAACACATACTAAATAGCATCCAATGGATATTAAGATCTTCCACCCCGAGCCACTCATACTGTTCTCTGCATTCTGTGGATTCTATTATGTAAATCAGAGGGCAAAAGCAACACTGATTTGACTTTTCTATGAAGAGACTGGTTTGTAACTTGATAGGAAAATGTGTGGTTTATTTTAAACTCCTGCTTCTCCGTTGTATTTGCAAATGAGTGTCACAGAGTTGCTATGTTGGTTTGAAGTTATTGTTTTGGAGTTAGTGTCTAAATAAATAGTTACACTTCAGAGTCAGCATTCACGTTTTGAAGATAGATTGTGTTTTGCTTCTCACTGCAAGGTACAATTGGATGTGAAATGTATTTGTGAGAAAATCGCCCTGAACTCAGTGGGTTTTAAATGACATATTCAACATTTCAAGTGTTGCCTTTTTAACTGAGAAAACATCTTAAGTTCAGAAGTAAATAGGTCAGCTGTGGCCACTTCCACCACATTACACTGCCTTTACTTTTTCCAAGTCCCATGGTGTGGTTAATGTGTGGAAATAACTTTCAGTAAGAAGCAGAGGGTTTTATTCCTTAGCACTTTAATGTTGTCAGAGGAAGCCCAGAATAGTCTTCCTTTATATTTCTATTTTTGCTACCAGTTTTCTAAACTCTTGAAAATGAAATTCCTTCATCTAGATTTCATACATGGTGCAGCTGTCTTAGGAAGAGGCTTTTAAAATGTATTTTATCAGCTATAATTATAGCCTTCTTCCTTTCTGTTATGGAATTCAAGATTGGGGTACTTGGTATCATTCTCTCCTCCATCCCCATTCCTGTTCCTCTAACAGCAAATTGAGGTTTAGAAATTGGCCATAAAGCATTCTATAACTTAATAAGCACACTTCGTTAGAGGTAACTATAGTGACCAGTTGAAATTAAAACAATGTTGTTCTTTACAAAAGTGAATTGTTCCTAAGCTTTGTTGGCATCTAAGAAAAGTTACTAAGTTTGTTTAGCAAGTACCTGGTCCTTAGTTGCAAATGTTATTATTTTCATAGCTTCTGTTTTTTCTTTTTTTTTTCCAGAATTTTTTTGTGCCTTTAGATCATTGTCAAAGTCCCTGCAAATTTCTTGGCAAGTTTTTCGAATTAGCTTGCCATTGGCTTCTTCTTAGGGCTCAGAGAGACTGACTGAACTAAAGCTGCTCAGCTGATTTTGTGCCTAAGATGAGACTAGAACTCATGGTTTCCCAGTCTCTAGCCTGGTGCCCTAATCTCTTACCCCAGATTGGCTCTTTTTTTTTAGGCAGTAGGTAGCCAGAATTCTCTTGATATTTCAGCTGACCAGTAGTTTAAAAAAATCTTCCAGTGTGCAAAATACCCATTGTGTGTCAGCCTATCCATTCAGAATTCTATTGAAAAGGACCCCCACACTAACACACATAAGAATTTCTGATCTGTGGCAGAGAAGAATGAAAGATCTTGCTTGATATCTTGCAAAAAGAGTCTAGTATCTTACCTTTAATTCTCTTTCTGTCTTGGAGCTGGGAACTAACTGGATTCTTTAGTTTTCAGGATTTCTTTCTGATGCTAAAGCAAGCATGTGTAAGGGTTAAGTACACATATAAATTAAACCAATTTCCTGTATATCATTTTGCAACTTACTGTATATCCCATCCATGCCTCTGCCACTGTTTGGAATTTTCACAAAAAGCGGTGTGCTGCAAAATATACATTCAAATAATGCAATACATTATTTCCTAACAATCCAGTGATTGTAGTAGCATTTCTATAATATGCCTAGACAACCTGTCAGGTTAAAAAACATTTCCCAATGGAAATGATTGTCAGTGATCTCTAAATATTTCCCAGAATCTGTCTAGGGGAAGTCTGAATGAATGAATGAATGAATGAAGCTGGAGTAAGAAAATGGAAGTTCCTTGTACAATAGATACTCGTATAAGTTGTATTAAAATTCCCCAAAAGTTGTATTAGCAGATATTGGATTTGCATCTTTCATTATCCTGTGAGGAGAGAGGTAAGGGAAAGATTTAATTTTACTTGGGTCTTAATGTTTGGTAAAAATACCTTTATAGCTGCTAGATTTCTCCAGTGTTTAAGCTCTTTTTAAAAGAATAATGGGAAAATATTTAATTGCTGTAATTGTTTGTTCTGGAATTGTATATACTGTAAACCTAAGCCTGACATAGCATGATGTCTGACATAGTGGTATTACTTGGTGTATTGCTGTAAACATTGATTCCTGTTATCAGAGAAGGAAAAGATTGTTCATATGTGTACATGAGGATCATGTGCCTTTTCCTAAAAATATTTACTTTATTCAATACCACTCTGTTGAATGCTGTGTGGAATATGTTCTGCACTAGGTAGCTACTATGCATTCTTAACATTACCAAAGCCATTACAGTCAAATGTTAAGTATGTATGGAGTGGAAGGAAATTCAAATATCTAATATCCTTTGTACCCTCTAGCATAACATGATACATGTAATTTGGTTGTTTTGGTTCTAATGCAATATTAGACATACTCTTAAGTACAACTAATGTTATAGAAAAAATTAAATACTTAATGAAAAGCGCTGTTTCTGATTAACTGAATATCTGATATAATCAGTTCAGAAAATCCTTGACAGATCTGGATGAACAGATGATGTAAGAATGAAAATCTTTTTTATTTAATATTTTAAAAAGGCGTAAATACTACAGTATAGCTCTTGGTCTGTTGTTTTATGTAGATAAAAAGCTTCAAACTAATAGATAATCTAATCTGTTGCATTTTACTGTAAAATGTATTTGTGTCTCAAAAGTGCACAACACAAATGTTTTCGAAAAGTAAAATTCTACTTACACTCAGGATAGAAAATAAACATTCAGAATCAGTATAAGAATTTTTTTTTTTTCAAAACAAGCAGTCAAAAGACATCTATTACAAACCACTGTAAGTGAGTGCTTCTGACTCACTTTGGAAACACAGTGAGATTTCTGGAGTACAGTGTGCAATAGCTATCACTATTCATCATCATTAGTTTAGCCATTGTCTATCCACTGCAGGATGAAGGCCTCTTCCGCATGTTTCCAGCCAATATGGTCCTGAGCTTTCCTTTGCCAATTGGGCCCACAATACTTGCAGATGTCATCGATCCATCTTTTAAATTTCATTTGCAGACACTTTTTATCAAGTGGGATCCATTCTATGACTGTCTTGATCCACCTGCCATCAGTTCTTCTTGCTATCACAATTACTATAATGTATTTAATGAACAGCAATTTCTCAAAATGCATTCTTTTCAAAGTTAAATATAACCTGTCAGAATAAGCTGATATATCAATGGCTCTTTAAATATAGAATTATATTTTTGAGAATTTGAGAGACAAAATCATTTAATAGATTAACAGCTAAGATTGTTATTTTTGAATTTTAGTTGGATTCATGCCTCTTGTTATGTCACAAAGCACTCTGGCAGACATGAGACATAGTGTAACATTAACCATTGACAAATGCGCACCGTATAACAAAACACTGCCGGTGGTCAAGGATTCTTTTACTTGAGCCAGCTGGAGCATTAATATTTATTCATTTTTTAAAAATGCTAGCCCAATGAAGGTCACAGCTTCTGCACGCAGGATGGATGGAGGGGTGAAGTTTATTTTCGCTCCAAGTCTTTTAATTTCACTTTCTACACATCCAATTTTATTTTATTTAACTGCAAGGCCAAGGACAAAAATCATGAACTATATCTCCAGTTTTCCAGTAACTAGGAAGGCAGACAGACTAACTGGCTGGTTTTGAAGCAAGTCTTTTACTGTGTACATAGAAGAGATTAATACAGGAAGAATTCATCACAGATGAAATAAGATATGGATAATAGTGTCTGTTTTGGTTGTAAGCTGGGTAAAAATTAATACATAGTTCTTTAATAGGTGGGATCCTGATATGCTGTTTTCATTTGTACATCTAATTTAGTTTTTAGTAAAAGATCTCAGCTTTTGTTTGTGTCAGAAGCACAGAAGATATAAGGATATAAACTAAAATGGTTTTAGATGAAAAAGGCTACTTGGTTGGGTATAAATATTGATACACTTTCTTTGCTGCTGTGATGTACAAAATAGTCCCATATCTGAGACGTTTCTTACCTGTTTTGCAATTTCCACCTATTAACTCTAATATTTCAAAAAAAAAAAAAAAAGGCAGAGGAAAATAGACTGCTTGGATCATTTTGCCTTTTTCAAGTTGTTAAACTCCTTTATAATAGATAAAACAGATTTTGTAAAAATCATAATAGCTGTAGATTCAATTGTACCTATCGTGGCATTTAAAAATAGAATAATGCATATGCTGTGGCTATACATTGCCTGTATTATACCTATATCATATAACAGGCAGAGAGTTTCTTTTATTGGAAAGTATAAATATTTATAAAGTGCTGGCATTATTACTATCATTGTTATTACTATTATTTCTGTATTATTTTAAAAAGAATAAAATCTTTATCAGGAGACTTTGATGGGTCAAGTTAACTAATGCGGTGGCATTTTCATTGTGGATGAGAAAGTTCAGCTGAGAAATGACTCAAAGCAATGTTCATGCAGCCACTTCATTGCAATGTATCCAGCCGTTTTGTTGTACTTCTGTCAATTTCTTCTCTCCAAGTGGCCACAGCATGGAATTACTGATTGGACAGATGCTGCCAAGTCGCCTCAACACAGATTTGCATAGCTTTGCTGTGCAGTATCACAATTCCTTCAGGCTGAGCATCAAACATGGACAAGCAGAAACCACCAAAGGTTGCCAATTAAACCAGCATTCTCAGTACACACAGACTATTATTAGTAGGCAAGATCATAGCCAGCATAAAACTTCCTGGTACAGGTAACAGTGCAGTTACCAGATGCACCCACCCCAAGTTACAGCTCAAAGTAGAAGTTATAGGCCTGGTGCTTAACAATCTTTGTGAACTTACACATCCCCTGAACCAGCCATGTCACTGGACAGAACTAGACTCAACACTTATATCCAAGACACTTCACTTTGGACAATATTCTACCTTGGCTGTCTTCTCAGAGAAGATCTGCCAGTTCTGATTTGCTAGCCTTTGCTGCTATTGATATTTCCTTCTGCTAGTGGCTGGAAGAAGAGATACAACAAGGAGCCAGGATCATCAGCTGCCAACATGCCATAGTTGCCTACGCATCATGTTCATTGCACATCATGTTACTTTCCTGATTGGAAAAAGTTGATGTTCAGGAAAAGGAATATGTTGCAGCCAGGATTGGCCTCTAACAATCTAGTTTTAGATTATTTTGGTACTTGGGCTGCCTATCCTGTTCTAAATGGACAATTTAAATGACCTATTCTAATCAGGGCTGATCTAACAGTTCAAACCCATAAGATAGTCACATGCATTCTGGTGAATAAGATTAAGAAGCAGTTGTAAGATGCTAGATACTTGGTGCTTCTGAATGTGGACATAATGCGAAATTGACTTCAATAAAAATCAGTTGCAGCATAAAGAAAATAAACATCCTATAAACTTAGTAATAAAAAATAGCATGTGGAAATAATCAAAAAAACAATGTTAAACCAAGCACATCCTCAAAGCAGAAAAGAGGGGCCCTTGGTGCTCTCTCAGCTTGATCATGTTACCTAGTTTGGGTAATGTAACATCTGCAAGAAAGCAAACAAGCTCAGAGAGCACCAGGGCCCTCATTTCAATCCTGAGCTACAAATATTATCCTTTACTGATCTCAAAAAGACATGGTAAAATATACATTCAATACAGAGTACAGAATAACAGAGTTGGAAGGGACCTTGGAGGTCTAGTCCAATCCCTGCTCGGGCAGGAAGCCCTATACCATTTTAGACAAATGGTTGTCCAGTCTCTTCTTAAAAATTTCCAGTGCTGGAGCATTCACAATTTCTGGAAGCAAGTTGTTCCACTGATTAACTGTTCTAACAGTCAGGAAATTTCTCCTTAGTTCTAAGTTGCTTTTCTCCTTCATTAGCTTCCATCCATTGTTTCTTGTCCTGCCTTCAGGTGCTTTGGAGAATAGGTTGATTCCCTCTTTTTTGTGGTAGCCCCTTAGATATTGGAACATTGCTATCATGTCATCCCTAGTTCTTTTCATTAAACTAGACATACCAATTCCTGCTACCATTCTTCATATGTTTTAGCTTCCAGTCTCCTAATCATCTTTGTTGCTCCTATTTGCACTCTTTCTAGAGCAGGGATCCCCAATCTATGGTCCGCGGCCTGGGACTGGGCTGCGGGCTCTTGGCCAGCAGGCATGGAAATGGCTGGCCGGTACACGCATGCATGGGCGCGCATTTCCTCCCACTTGTGCTAGCGCCCACGACTGTTTGCGCATACACATGGATGCAAACAGGAATGATAGCGCGGGACAGGTGTCTGCAGCCCGTTTGCGCATGCACTGCTAGCCTGGGCAGTTTGTACAGCCTGTTTGTGCATGCGGGAACGGGCTGCTAACTGCCGTGGGGATGTGTGGCTGTTCGTGCATGCACACGGCGCCAGCACATGCCACATGCGCAAATGGGGCTGCTAGTGCCACACCAGTGTGCGTGGCCCTGTGCACGCATGTGCACACGCACACTAATTTTGAAACTGCTCTCCTTCCCTCTGGTCCTCAAGTGCGGAAAGGTTGGAGACCTCTGTTCTAGAGTCTCATTATCTTTTTTACATTGTGGGAACCAAAACTGGATACAGTATTCAAAGTGTGGTTTTACCAAGGTTTTATAAAGTGGTATTAACACTTCACATGATCTTGATTTATCCCTCTGTTAATGCAGCCTAGAACTCTGTTGGCTTTTTTGGCAGCTGCAGCACACTGCTGGCTCATATTTAAGTGATTGTCCATTAGGACTCCAAGATCCCTCTCACAGTTATTGAACAAGTTACCACCTTTACAGTACCTGTGCATTTGTTTTTTCTTGCCTAAATGTAGAACCTTATTTTTTTCACCATTGAATTTCATTTTGTTAGATAGGGCCCAATGTTCAAGTCTGTCAAGAGCCTTCTGTATTTTAAGCCTATTCAATAGATGGGATTGGCTTAAAAACAGTGCTAAGTATGGTTTGTTAAATAAGGTGTAAAAGTTGCATTCACACTTACTGAGAAGTTAAACCAATCATGTTATAGTTTAAAACAATGTATGAATCCAGCTAGGAAGGCTTAAAATATTTTATACAGAGGGTAGGCTTGAGATTTATGGACATATTGCTATAATTTGTAATAGCATATTTCTAAGAAATATAGAATTCTAAGTGAACTCTGATTTTTGTAGTATGAATGAACACATTTTCAAAAATGTTAAATGATGGCTTCAGTAATGTGATAAATTTTGGGCAGATTCAGGCATACTGCAGTACTACAATTTTGTGCTCTGTATTGTGTTTTTGGTCTCATGATTTGAAAAAATACACGAAGATTCTTTTACAGTCCCAAGCATGTAATGTTTATTGCATTGGGTCTGGTAAAACAAGGGTTCATTGTATCTGTATGACACTATACACAGTCTGTTCAATAGAAGAGACTCTGCAGTTTGTTCACGTTTGAAAATGTTTCCATGATGCCAGATAGGACATTCATTTTTTTAACCATAATAAAAATAGTCTTTAAGAAGCATAGGTACAATTGTGGCTGTCCAAGTTATGATTTTGGTTTGTTTAATTTTAATTAAATTAAAAAATTAAAAACACCTGTCTCAACTACTTTTACTGATTTTTTACAGTTGAGCACGGAGATAAATAGTATGGAATACCATAAATGATGTGACCATATATGCATACAAACATAAATCTAATTAAAGCTGCTTCCTTTGAGCAAGCAGGTAGCTTTTTTGTTTCCTCAAACTTGTCTGAAAGATCATGTGCTAAATACTTTGGGCATGGGCATACAATGAAATGAGTGATTTATTTCATATCTGCTCATTTTTCTCCCACGTAGGCACAGAAAATATCATTTCAATGAATGGGGAAATGGGTTTATTATCATTTGCTCCCATACTAGGGCAAAAAGGCAGTGGCCTTGTACTGTTTACAGAGCTGTAAAAGCAGTATCTTTCCCCTGCCATTTATGATAATGACATCTCCAGTCAATTGATTTACAAAAAAATTCCCTGCATATCTCCCTCTCTCTCTCTCTCTCTCTCTCTCTCTCTCTCTCTCTCTCTCTCTCTCTCTCTCTCTCTCTCTTGAATATTAAAAGGCAGAGTTGGAATATTAATCCCTTCCCCCATGTTCTTGCATCTTCTCATTGCTAATTTATATAATTTATGAAGTTATACCGCTCAGACCCTGCCTCCCTGAGATGCCTTTTACCATTTCAGCTTATCTTCCAGGAAGTGCAATGAATTAAAGGCAGCCACTCTTTTTATTTTCTAAGATTGCATCTCAGTAAATCTTAGAAAATAAAATAAGAACCATTCTTGGAAGTAAAAATGGTGCCTGGGGTTAGTACAACATGCTAACTTCCTACAGCATTTCTTTATTTGGAATATATATTCATTCCAAATAAAATTAGATAGAGCCTGGTTGATACTAAGGCAAGTAGGTGAATCTGCTGTAGGAATAAGCAATTTTTCAAGTCTATGTCTGCATTCATTCATAGGTAGTATGATGAACTACTTGTGCAATCAAACCTCTGTGATGACGGGCACACAGAAAACTTCTTCCTCACAATCAGGTAGGGATAAAAAGGAGACCTCTTCTCTAGCATGACAGCATACTTCCTAGCAATAGGCCAAGCAGATGAATGAGGATCAGCAATACTTACACACGCCCAGTGCATACCTGCTATATAATATAATATAGTCTGAAGTAACATTCCTTAAATATACTGTGTGCATTTTGTAAGCATAGAAAAAAAATGCTTTTTATTTTATTCTCTAAGATTTATTGAGATGCAATTTTAGAAAATAAAAAGAGTGGTTGCCTTTAATTCATTGCTTAATGGCACCTAGATATATGAATTTCTGTTTTATGTTCCTAACATTAATTTATCAGAAACCCCTCCATTTCTTTTCCACTTTTCATTGTATATAGCAGACATGTCAAACACAAGGCCCGGGGGCCGGATGCGGCTCGCAAAGTGGTTTCATGTGGCCCGCGAAGCCATCCTGGAAACAGTGAGGGAACGGCCCCCTCTGCCTTGGCCCTGGCCCAGGCCACCTGGGAGCCAATGTACAATTTTGTGGTGGCCATCTATGCTGAAACACATTCAGTCTTAGCTCCATAACCCCCCCCCCCTCCGCATGGCCTGAGAGGAACAGCGAGGCTCCTCCAGTTGACCATGCCTTGGCACTTGTCCTGATCTCACCTCCTTCTGTCAGAGACCCTCAGATCTGTCCCATTCCTGCCCAGGCCCCCACAGGCACCCTTGATGCAAACAATGTAGTGCTGGCCACGCCTACTCCATCCATGCCCACCCAGTAGGCCACACCTACCCTGGCCACACCCATCAGCCCCCTGAGGGCAACCACAATGCTGATGCGGCCCTCAATGAAATTGAGTTTGACACCCCTGGTATATAGTAATCCAGCTTTAATATATTAGCAAACAGATATTATTGGGAATATTTTTCATATATTATATTATATTGCGTAGTATTGTATTATATACTATATATGCATACACACATACATACAAATACACATACATACTTACATACTGCTTTGGGACTGAATTATGTTTAATTTCAAAAATATAAACATACATACAAGTAATGAACTTATAGCTACAAGCAAATACCACCTTTTTTAATCCTTAAAGTTCAGTGATAGCAAAACTCTAGTTGAAACCTAAGCTATAGTATAAATTAGAAGCTACTTCTTATTGAATATAAAATTGTTATTGATACATGGGCCACATGATTGAAGAAAAAACATATGTAATTAAATATATTATGCCTATTTGTATAAAATACAAAAGATGTCTAATATGTGAGAGCAGTAAATAGCTCAAGTTACAAACTGAAATTGCCCTGTTGAAAAAGATAAGTTTCTTTAACTGTAGCTGCCCATCAGACAAGCTATATGTGATTTGATTAATATACTAAATATACTAAAATTCAAATAGTTTAATTAAAATTAAAGTTGATTAAAGGGCTATGTTCATTCTATGTTACTGGTTAAAAACAGAAATGATAGCATTATTTACACATTTTCCATGATTTCTGTCAGAAAAGATGTGCTCTGAAAATTGATGTGGCTGTGGAATCACAAGCAGAGAATCAGGCAAAGGAGCATATGTGGAGAGAAGAAACTGAAGAAATGCTGACAGAAAAGAAATTTATGTTATGATGATGAATAAATCAAGTAGAGTACTTACTATGTGTTTCACTAGGATAGACAAAGGAAGGAGAAGGAAGGGAGAGAGAAAGAAAGAAAAGAAAGAAAAAGAAAGAAAAGAAAGAAAGAAAGAAAGATTTGGCTGCCTTTAATTGCCGTTTGTGAATGCTGTAAGCTGAGTCTGTTCTTTTCCTTCCATCATGTCCTCTTCAAATACCTCCTCAGAAAACTTGCTTAACTTTTTGTTTAGAAGGGGGATGCAATTTTTTGATCAATGAGGAACAACAATAAATTATCTGCCATTTCTTGATAGAGAAAGCTACAGTACAAGAGGCAGTTGCTAGCATTTTAAAAAAAATTCTTTTAAAGATTGTAGCCTTATAAAATTTGTACCTAGTCAAGCATATATGAAAGATCAAATCTTTTCCAAACCTGTCATTATATAGAATGCTATATTGAACAGGCCCTCAAATAATACTTTCATTGTTTGCAAAATATTTTTATTTTTAAGAGTTTAACTGAGCTTACATTTGAATTTTTACACAAAAATACCAAAGAACAATATTTGCCTTTCACCTGTTTGTCTCATCACCTGAAAATGGAATATTTTCAAACTGTTACATTTTGGTCGCATCTATCTAGACCAAATTTCAAATATTTATAGACATATTTTCTTACTGCTGTTAAGTATGTGTCAGGATTTGTCTTACAGCTCTTAAAATATTGAGGAAAAAACCTTCACAATATTCTCTCCAGTTACTAATTTGGAAAAATTATTATGTTTGTTGAATTGGTGACATGGGAAACTGCTGTTGATAGGAAATTCAGCTATACATGTGAATCCTAATTGCAAACACAATCTTGCTATAGCCACTAAACTGGATATTTGTTTGCAATTTGTGGATGAATCATAATGAACAACTCCCTCTCTTCACAACATAGAAACTGTTCTGTTTGTCTGACAGTCAAATCCAGTTCTGTTTGGAAGGCTCTGAAACAAACACTTCAACAAAGAACTACCGTAGATACTTCAGGGAAGTTAAGATCAAGATTTACCATGATATGAGCATAGTCAAAACAGCAAGGTTATGAGATTAAAAGATTGAAGAGTTACTTTCAAGTATTATTTTAGCAGTCTGCAAGCCTGACTTATACAGCCTGATCTCTTAAGTTCCAGCAAAGTTCGTGTATGTATGGATGCATCTCAACCAATAGCAGAGGTTTGGCTCTTTTTTTCAAGACGACTTCTGCTTCTGACTTCTAGATGGTGTGGACTGCCTAGGTTTCACCCTTTGATGCCAGTGCTCTTTACTAGGGTAATTCAGATCCTCTCCCTGTACCCAGATAGAATTCCTTTTATCTCAGTAGAGCATATTCTAGCTGAGTAGAACCTCCTTGATGAAGCATTACCTTGGATCTTCTGGTTCAGAGTGATATGATTTTTCCTTCAAAAAAGAATTGGCCAGTAAAAGAATGATAAAAATACTGTATAACAAAGTATGGCCTTACATTAATTTGTGAGCTTCTCTTTTACCAGGAGAAGTTAAAATATTATATGTAGGTAGGTAATCATCTTGAAATCACACATTATAATTTTGCCATCCAACAACAGTGAATAGGAAGGCGGTACAGGTCAGATGAGTTTGCCATGAACATAGTTTTCAGTGACCTGGTTCCCACATAAGAGGAATTACAAAGCAGAAAGGGAAGCAGCTAAACTATACTGGAGTATAACAGTAACATGGTGTTTGTTGGTGTTGCACAACCAAAAAATATCTGCTTGAATCACAAAACAGGAATTTGTGATGGATAATTTTTAAGTTGGGAAAGAGCAGGAAAGTATAATTTTCTGTAAAATTAACTATAAAAATGATTGAAACCATTTTAGTTTTGAAGAATCTTTAAGAAGAATAGCGATGAATTTTCATGAATGAAAATGGATAATGTTAATATATAATTATCCTGTCTAAAATAGATGAATATGTTTGGGAGGTTGGGAACTGTGATAGGTATGTTTGCTTCTGATGATATGGGGATGACTCCGTATTATTAGCTTCATAAGCCCAAGGCAGTAAAATCTAACTTAAGTCATAGTAAATTAACTAATTGGTTTAATGAAGAGAAGGACGAGGAGGAACATTATAGCAGTGTTCCAATATCTCAGGGGCTGCCACAAAGAAGAGGGAGTCAAGCTATTTTCCAAGGATGGAAACTAATCAAGGAGAGAAGCAACTAGAACTAAGGAGAAACTTCCTGACAGTTAAAACAATTAACTAGTGGAACAACCTGCCTCCAGAAGTGGTGAATGCTCCAACACTGGAAGTTTTTAAGACGAGACTGGACAGCCATTTGTCTGAAATGGTATAGGGTTTCCTGCCTGAGCAGGGGGTTAGACTAGATGACCTCCAAGGTCCCTTCCAACATCATCATCATCATCATCATCATCATCATCATTATTATTATTATTATTATTATATAGACGAAGTTGGATACAAAATAATGCTATTTTCCAAATGAAACTGGATTCTGCTGGGTGCTTCACAATTTAAAGCCTCTTTTTGTATATGATATATATTATTGATATTTAATATTTATATTTTAATATTTAGGAAAAACATGATGTAACAATGGAAGGTCTCTTTGAACTGCAGTACTTTAAAAGAGAAGGCTTGCATGGTTCTTTGTAGTTTCCTGAGTTGGTGAAACACACTATATTTTTTCACAGAAATTAGAATTTTTCTGAGAAAAGGGGCCCTCATTTATTAAAAAATGTCATGTTACAATTTCTACTTGCATAAAATTAATTACCTCGTACCATACATTGTATAGCGACAGAAGGACTGTTAGAATTTTCCTTGTCTCTAGACATCCTTGGTCCTGCTTTGCATCCTTTTCTTTGCTGGGGCAGCGTGGGGAATAGAAGGAAAAGCTGAAGGATTTCAGTGGAAACTGAAGACGTACATAAATCTTGGTAATCTAGCTGCTATTGTGACATTAATTAATATCTCATCATTCCCCTGAAAGCTCATCAGTCTGGGTTTTTCCTAATTTTATTTTCAAAAGACTTAGTGAGGTGGTTGGATTGAGGTAAGAGGTACCTATCCACCCAATCATATACAGATAGCATCTCTTTATAGCAGTGGTTCTCAACCTTTTTAATGCCGCGACCCCTCCCAACTGGTCGTAAGTCGAGGACTACTCAACTGGTGCAGCACCGTTTGCAGAATGGGACTTTTGGCGGGCTCAGCAGGGCAGAGACAGCCTGGACAATTCCTATTGGCTTTTGAAAGCCAATAGAATTAGACTCTATTCAAGAGAGTCTATTCTATTGGCTTTCAAAAGCCAATAGAATAAAAGGGAGTAGCACAGCTAAGGAAAAGGGGAAAAAAATGGCGGACTGCGTTGTTTGGCGACCCCCATGAAATGGTCATTCGACCCCAAATGGGGTCCTGACCCACAGGTTGAGAACCACTACTTTATAGGCTGGGGCATATTTAATATTTTGAGGAAAGAAGAGAGGCATGGGCTCTGTTACTGTTTCTTTCCAGCAATATTTTGTGAAAATATACTTTGTTATTAAAACAATTTTAAATCTAGTTTAGAGACTCTACTACATTTGCACAATTTCCTCAATAGGGAGAAAACCATGTTTCTGATTTTCAGCAACTGTAGATGAAGAGAGCCTAGGCCCTAAAGAGTTGTAAAAGACAAAGGGGGATGTCCATGGTCTCAGAAGAACTTGAATTTAGATCTTCCCAGTCCAATAACTTAGCCACTACACCAGAGATTTGAAGTGATTTCAAGAGGCAAAATGGCTATGGCATCTTAATGTCTCCTAAAAATCCAGAACTCTCCCCCCCATTGGACATTTTTTCACATTTTTGGGTAGTTTAAGCAGCACACTAGTGCTTTAAACCTCCACAATTTTAGTCCTTAACTCTCCCCCCAAAAAAAAACATTTCTAAAAGGATTTGTAGTTCTGCAAATATTGCCCAAGCCACTTGGATGGCACCCCTCATCCTTTGGCTTCAAAACAGTCTTCAGATGAAAAAGTACTGTCCAGCTTCTAATTGAAATGATGGTGAAAAATATCTGACTTGCAAAGTATCAACATAGTTGTAATAATGCATAGCATTGAATTTGTATATAAAGCATTTCCTGTAAATTCCATAATCCTTATAACAGCTCTAAAGAGTATTCAGGTTTGCCTAATATTGTAGTTTGTAGGACAGAGTTAACAGGAAATGGTCTTGTAATAAATCTTAGATTAGATTAGAGAGATTAGATTAGATTAGAACAGAATTTTGGGCTTAGATTTTAGTTTCTACAACATACAATCTAAAGGATTAGAGTTGAAGATTAATTTACTTTAATGATTAATCAATCATGACTTAAATTTCAATCTCTTTTTGTAGGAGAACCTATAGAAGGTCTTCGAGAGAGTGATTACCTATTGATTCATTCATGCCGACAGTGGACAACTATTACAGCTCATAGTCTAGAGGAGGGCCATTACGTCATAGGACCGAAGATAGAAATTCCAGTGCATTATGCCGGTAAGTGTAACTTCAGCTGTGGACTTCAGAAAACTGAATAGTTAGCTGCCCAGTTTATCAGCTACAAAAAAACTACCCCTGAGAGAAACCATGACAATTTTAGCAAATTAAGACATAGAAATATTGTAATTTATCTCTACAGCTTCTGATATGCTTCTGTTAAGAGGTGTGATTTATCTAATAAAGTTTCATTGACTGCTGAAGGAAAATAGTATTTGTCTTATGCAAAGCTATTACAATGTACAACAAAGATTTTGCTTCCTGAACACTTTTGGGTATATCTTGCAGATTTTGGGCTATTAATTAAACATGAACATAAACTCAAATTCAGCTTATCACATACCATTTTATAGAAATCTGTTTTTACAAGTGGCAATGTACACTTTCAGTACCTTTTGACTAGGCTGAATATATAAAAGAAACATACTAGAACTTGGAACTATTGTTGAAGCACATTCAGTACAACAAGATCTCCAATATCTGTGGAGATCTAAAAGTAATGACTCTACTACTTGGAATGGAGCTCAGATATACCAAGCACTGTTGTTACACATGCAAATGAGACAGCCGTGCAAGAGAGTTGCATTACATGAAAAAGAAATGGCTACTCCAAAAGAATTTGATTCCAGGACCAAAAAACATGGCACATGAACCACTTGTTGATCCAAGAAAGATATTTTTGCCTCCACTTCACATAAAACCTGGACTGGATGAAAATTTTTGTGAAGGTAATGAACAAGGAAGGCTCTTGTTATTTGAGACAGATGTTTCCAAAAATAATTGATGTCACGACTGAGGAAGGCATTTTTGTTGGTCCATAATCAGATATATCATCAATGACAAGTGGTTTGAAGATCTGTTAGTGGGGCCAGAAAAAAAATGCCTGAAAAGCATTCAGGAATGTCTTTAAGAATTTTCTAGGCAGATACAGACCACCAAACTACATTCACCTGGTTGACAAACATCTTACAGCACACAAGACTATGAACTTGCAATATGTCACTGAATATTCATTTTCTGCATTCACACTTGGCTTCCTTTCCCAAAAATATAGGTGCAGTCAGTGATGAACATGCTGAAAGTTTTAACCAGGACATTGTCACAGTGGAAAAATGGTATCATGGAAACTGGAATCCATCAAAGTTAACAGGCTCTTGTTTGACTATGCAATGAAATGCATCAAAAACTGAGTACAAATGAAAACCAGCAGCAAAACACTTTTAGCCCTGTTGAACTCATGCTGCATGTCAGAAACATTATGCGATTACAGTACATTATAGTCATGAAAATTTTATTTCATATTTCTCAAGATTCCCACGTAATATAATTATTTTGAAATTATAAGTGATTCGGTGATTCAGTTTGAAGGGGTATATCATAAAAAGTTTTTCAGGAAGCAAATTTTTTGAAAGAAAATGTCTACTGATCAGAAGATATTGCAAAAAATGGTCAAGATTCAGCTGTATTGTGTTTAAAATGTTTAAGGACATGATACCCTTCTATTCTCCATGTGAGCTGTGGAAAAGGTGTCAGCAGAGAACATATAGTTATTGATTGATTCTGTTGTAAACAAGTATTGGGTAGCCTCTTCCGGTGTACTTAGATTGCACTTAATCTTTGTGGGTAACTATGTTGATGATGCAGATTGGGTGGAGGCAATCTATAAAATTTTATTGGGTTTATGGGATAAGCCTGGATTTTCTTTTTTCTTTAAAAAAACTACTTTAAGCATGTTTTAGGGGTTACAATTTTAAGTTTTTCTCATTTCAAAATGGAAGGATATTTTTTTATAATTTTCAACAACCACAAATAAGGTGTATCTGAAATTGCAAAAAATTATTCAATGATAGTAAATTGCATATCATTGCTGTACTCATTACATTATTTAAAGCTCATCCTGATCTTTTCTTTCTAGCAAACTACAGGAATTCAGTGTTCAACAGGTTCTTGTTCAAGGCAGACTTACTGCATTATCATCCCATAGATATAATTTTCTTTCATTTCTGGAGCAATCAAGACTTTATTTACTACTATAAACTTTGTCAGCCATACATATCTCTGCATTTGTTCTTAAAGACAAACACATTCAAATGGCAACCCCCTTTTTTTACTATCTTTCAGTAAAAATATTGTATTCCCACTATTTAATAAAGGGCAAAAAATATCAGTAACTCCAAAAAAGATCATGTCTTAAAATTTCTGTGCACAGCACAGACAGTAATAAAATCATTGCTGTTGTATGGCAGTAAAATCAATTACAGTTTGATTTAACATTGAAT
This sequence comes from Crotalus tigris, assembly GCF_016545835.1. NCBI lineage: Eukaryota > Metazoa > Chordata > Lepidosauria > Squamata > Viperidae > Crotalus > Crotalus tigris. Next base: position 4,747,277 of record NW_024100678.1, read on the forward strand.
AGCCCATAAATCAATTTCCCCATGTTCATGTTCTGCATTTGTATAGTATAGTATAGCCAAGCCTTTTTTTTTTCTCTTCCTCCCTGGAGACTGTTGTGAGAGAGTAGAAGAATACAGTGGAGAAATTGTGCAGGAAGGAAGGAAGGATAAGAATAGGGTAAGTTTCATGGCAGAAGGAAGTGGCTGGAGGAAAAGAAAGACATCAGATTGGATTTATCATCTGGAGAAATGGTATTAGAAGGCAAAATTTGAAGATTGGTTGGCAAACTAGAGACTTGAGACAGTGTTTGGTAAAAAGAAGATAGACACCCCCCCCCCAGAGCTCTATCCTCTGAAGAGCTGCCTAAAAGCAAATATAGCATGTGGTGGAAAAGATGAGAGTCTGTGACACTCCTGCCTCAAATTTGATCAGCTGGATAAGGCTAATGCAATAAGTTAACATTGAGTCCCCTGGGAAGATGTGCCTGAATTGGGCCACTTCAGGATTTGCTGGCCTGGGTGAAAGGCAAGGAATAACTCAGAGAGCTCTTTCTAGAATGAGAGAACAAGGAAGCTGATCCCAGACTGAGGTCTTTAATGAAAGCAGAGCCCTGTGTGAGAGGATCACCGTAGAATTGTTGGAAAGATTAGCAATGTAATTAAAGAGTTGTTTCATGGGATATAAACTTGAGGTGGTTGAGAGATAGCAATAGGTGGGCTAGTTGGAGTAGTTTTGCTTGATTTCCAGCCCATCCATGGAATGATTGAGAAAGTGGGGGTGGTCGAGAAGAAGGAGGCAGAGGCTCTTGCAGTGGTCCTGTTCCCATAAAATGGATGTTGGGAAGGACATTTGGAGGGGCTGGGGAAGAAGAGTTGAAAAGTGGGTGAAATTAGGTTATGGTGATCAAGGAAGTTATAGTGCAAAATAGTGGGCTGGCTGGTCCAAGTAAAAAAAAAAAATGAGGTTGATTTCCTTTTCCACTCAACTGCCTAAGTCCTGAGTTTGAGTGGCTAGAATACTGGAAGCTGGGAACCCTGGCCTGTTCCTGATAAATGACACAATTTATAATTATATTCACAATTCAACTGCATTCATTTGTGCCTTGATCATAGATGGCACCTGGTATTATTACTGAAATCTGTTGGATGGATGTGGCCTATCAGTAATTTGCTCTTCCAGCTTTTAGATCCCAAAACAAAAGCAGTTCCACGATAGGAAAAGTGAGAAGATAATGAACCACAATTTATCTTATAGTGACCAGAAGCCCTTCTATAGAGGTGACAGGCTATGAAAGCTGTATATGAAATTGAGTTGTAGGGCGAAAATTGGGATTGTGTGACATCTTGCTGTATGGCAGAATGTCAGCCTGAGTTCTTAGACCTCAGTGCAGGGTTTGTTTTTGGAATATTATTGTCTATTGACACTGGAGGATTTAGAATCCATTATTGTGTAAGGAGATTGATTTCCACTGGTCTTGTTTAAGAAAATCTTACTCTCCTTTTGGGGTTAAGGTGCAGGGAAGTTGTCTTATTGGCTGCCAGGAGATACTGCAATACTGTACCAATAGAAGTGCTAAAATTCTCCCAGATTCCATGAGCCCTTCCTGGATCTGGAGGTCCTGGTGGGAGTACCTCTTACCCTTTAGTACTTAAGGATTGACTACTTCAATTCACTTACTATGGGCTATTTATGAAGACTACCTTAAGGTAACATTAATATAAAATACAGTGCCTACCTGTTGTTTTCATATTATGATTAGTTCTGTGTGCTGCATTGGTTTTCAGTAAGCTTCTGACCAGAAATTGAAAAGCTGCTTTTAACCTATACAACCCTTAATGACTTGACACCCAGCTACTTTCAGGATCACCTTCTTCAGGTAGAACCTGTTTACCTGGTTCACTCTTCTTGAATTGGGCTACTGAGGTTTTCTCAGCATGTGGGATTGCAGGGAAATGGCCAGGAAATAGTATTGTGCCATCTTTTATTCATCCAGCTTCCATAACCTCCATCTGGAAAATCAGATGACATGAACTCTGATTGTCTTCAGAGAGGCATTTAAGACAGAACTTTTCCGTAGCATTTTAATACCTGGTTGTTGGATTGCAGGTATCACTGTGGATAAATGTTTTCATAATTGATTTATTTTATATATTTGGTTTTTTATGGGATGTTGTAAATTCACAGAGTCCTTGTGGATTTGGCAGTACATCAGTATCTTAATATACTTTAAATAAATGTCTAGTTAAAGAGTTCTTCCAAAAGCCTTTATAATTTGACCATTATATAATAAATTACCTTACATTTGTTTAAAACAATGTATATCTCAAATTAAATTCAATTCAAGTTTAAATGTAAAACAAAACGTTTTTCTAGATCAGTACCTTAAACATGCAAAGATGCAGTTTAGAAAAAAAAATCCTATTACATATTATTACTTCTTTTTCCAGAACAATGTGATTTCTTTCAAACTCAAATCTGCTTAATTTGAAATGGCAGGGCAAAAATGTTTATTCTGTGTAGAACAAACGTAAACATTTCAAATGTTCTAGCCTACCTGCACTCTCATCTCTCATTTCAAAGCCACAAAAGTAGATAAGATAGTAGTCTGCGTTGACTGGTACTTACCACTTAGCCTAACTGATCAACCAAGGAGATGATTTTTATTTTTTCTTATTAAAAAAAAAACCAATTAGTAGAAACAGCATCTTTAGCAAGACTGCGTGCTTTGCATTTCTTGCCTGCCTATAAGATACAATTATTTTTTTTCAATATATTTTGGTACTGGCAGATTTATATTTTATTTTAGGTATCCTTAGCTACTTTAGGATGCTATCATTTGGACACCTCTTTGGAGAAACCAAATGTCATATACTTTGTGCTATGTAGTAGCCAGATCCAAGCAGGCAAGGTGTTTCAGAACTGGCATGGGCACCCTCACTGTGCCTGTTGAGAATTCCTTAAAAGGAGCCATACCTTTTCTTAGGTTGGCACTGCAGTTACAGGGTTTGGAAAATATTTTGAGTTTGGGTGGTGTTATGGATGTGTTGATGGGATGCAGTCAAATATTGCCACCTCCTTAATACCTCTGTAATTCAAACATATATTTTCCTGAGTCGATTAGCTACTTTGCAATCTCCGAAAAGGGTAAGATTTCTCACAGGAGCTGTTAACACGTACGAGGTACCCACAGTGAATCCAAAGCACCTTTAGCCATTCCACATCTCTGATGAGAATCACACTTTAAAATGAAATCTAAAATATTGCGTGTGAAGCCTCATTTGTTTTTTATATTGTGTTATTGTCCACATTTGTTAAAGAGTGAAATTCTAATATGGGAATTACTTTGTTGTGAAATAGTTCAGGAGATGTTTACTATCAGTATGCATTCTGAATAAACAACTATTTATCTGCTTAATGTTCCAAGGTAGACGTGTGAGGATGACTGATTTTGTCAGACTTCATGCCAGGCACAGCTGTTAAACTGAGGCTGAGGTTCAAGAGCAGATAGGAAATTTCCAGTATATCTAGATAATATATTGCTTTATTAGGGACAAAAGATGTGGCAAAAATCTGCCTGCTATAAAATTCAGTAATCAAGCCCTTTATGTAAGTGTGTTACGTGTTTTGTAGAAGATCTGTGTGAGTTTACGATGGCAAAAAATCAGGACGAATCTAGCAGTACTTCTTCCAACTAACCACTTTTATTAAAAGGCATAAACTTTTTGCCTCTGTTCATTAGAAGCATAGTCTTTTATAGGATTTGAATTGGGATGAAGGCTTTAATTCTTTAAACATTCTTTTCTCCTTCCCTATTCTGAAAAGGACTTTGACTTTTTCTTTCCCAATATTAAGACTCTGATGAATATTCTCCTTATTCATACTGTCTGGCTTGAGCAACACTGGTTGTCACTATATCAGCTTCAGTCATTACAGATGATAGTTGCCTTTTACTTAGAAACAAGCCAGTTTTAAGATCTTTTCATTAGATTGTCTATTCATGTCGGAAATTTAAGAATGTAACTAGTTGAACGTACATCCTTGTTCTCCTCGTTACTGAAGAGTAGAAAAGTTATACTGATTGAAATTATGCAGTATCGAGGCTGCTCCGAGGTAGAATATTACATGCATTACTCTGTGTGTGTGTGTGTGTGTGTGTTTTAGAAACCTTAACATTTAAGACAAATGGTTGCTGGAATTAGGCCACCTTCTTTTTAAGGCCAACAAAGGAGTATACATTTTGTTTATACTCTTCTTTAGTTGTTGACTGTCTGGTTCTTTGTTATAGAATTTCTAAATTATACATGTACATATGTTTGTAAAACATCTGGAGTCAAATTTTTCATTAAATTCCAGACACATAAAAGCGGAAGCTAGGCTTGCTGCCAGATAAGGGTAAGGTCTGTCACAAGACATCTCTCTTCATTTCTTATTTATTTGTTTGTTTACAATAAATAATGCCACTATTCTGTGAGAAATATGCCTCCTGCATTTCAGAGCGTTATCTTTTATTGAGCTTAAGCATAGATAGCATTATGATCGCCTCAATGGCCTCAGCAGCAACTTTTATCAAATCTTCCTTATTTCTTACAGTTTCTAAAGTGAATGGTGGGAAATGGCTGTCCATGAACAATGTATCCATTATTCTAGGGCAGAGATTTCCAAACTTTTTCCGTTCATGGCACCTATTGTGTCTCAGGAATTTTTTCATAGCATTCTTAGGCAAAAAACAACAACAACCTGCTAACAGTTGTGCTTATTAAACAATTGGGTCCAAACAACTTAATAACTGAACATTTTGTTACCAGGCTAGGTAACATCTTCAGCAGAGTTAGGGGATGTCAGTGTTCTTCTGTTTATAAGGGCTTCAAAGGGGCAGTCAAATGCCACAATCCCAAATGCCTAATCTCTTCACAAGCAATTCTATCAACAGACACATTGACCTACAACAAGCCTACAAACCCCTCAGGATCCAAATCAACCACAGAGCCAACAAGAGACAGCATCGACCCTCAACCAACCCACGTGAGCCCCCTCTCCCACCAGCAGTTCACCTCCCAATGACCCTGACCTGATGTAACCTCCCCATCACAAGACCCACTTATGACTCACACCTGACCCATCACAGACCCTCACTTGACACAGCCACACCTGAACCCCATATAAACAGAAGAACACTGGCATCCCCTAAACTCTGCTGAAGATATTATCTAGCCTGGTACCAAAACATTCAGAAATCAACTCATAAGCTCAGAGAATAAATTTTCACCCTCATCCTATACCTGAGCTACAGATATTCGCCACTATTGCCAATTTAATAACTATTTACATTTTAACAAAGCAGTCAATTGAAAAAACAATCCAGATAAAAGAAAATATTTTTATTTCATTCTTAAATAACTACATTTTTACCAACAGGATATGTATGCCTATTATGTAAATGCAAATCTTTGAAACTTGTTTCCTGTTCCACATTGATTTTTGCTTAATACTTGCTGTTCATCACAACAACTAGAAAAAACCTGGATTCACAAAGAAGTACATCAAAAATGGATGTTGCAAAACCCATCTTCGCAAATGCAGTTGCAAAAATTTTAAATATCCCATAGTGCCTCTGTGAGTTTACTGTGGTGCCCTAGAGCATTATGACACAGTTTGGGAACCACATAAATAATATATCTTGCTTGCTTTCTTGCATAGTAATATATAGTGAATGTTGAAAGCATAATGCCTCGGGATGTATTGGAAGTATGTACTCCACATTCAATCAGTGCACGTCCCATCATGTTACTTTTATGAATATTTCTAAATTTCTTCTTTTGCAACTTCTAATTTGCTAGCTAAATTTGAATGTATGTCAGACATAGATTGAAGAATGAGTGGTAATGCTGATTGGTTCAAGATAACTTCCATATGGTGTTCTCACAGTAACTTCCTGATGACTTCTGGCAGGAGCATGGTTTCTCTGGCAGTGTAGTACGTGCATACTGGCTCTTCTTGACCTTTTGATGGCATTTGATATCATCAACCATGGTATCCATTTGGGTCAGCTTTGGGAGTTGGGCATGGGAGCCACAGTTTTGTGCTGCTTCACCATCTTCCTCCGAGACTAATCTCAGTCAGTGTAGATAAGGAGCAAGAGGTTCTGCCCACAGCCCCTGCTTTGAGGGGTTTGATGCTCTTTCTGCTCCTTTTTAATATACTTCTAACAATATACATCTATAATATACATTTCTGTCATTCTTGCCCTTTGGTGCATCTTGCCCCCAGAAGTGAGGTATGCCCCCACTCTTCTGGCCTTCCAGATGGCTCAACCAACTGTTATGGGGGTCGAAAGGTAATATGTGATCCTGCAGGGTGGCTTGTGACATGAAGGTAGTCCCACACCTTTTTTAACTTGTAGTATCTTAATTTTAACTTTGTTTTTAACTCTGTTTTAACTGTTTTGCATTTACATACCACTTTTTATTTTGATTGTAAACTGTCCAGAGCCACTTAGGTGAGATGAGTGGTGTAGAAATGTGATAGATAGATAGATAGATAGATAGATAGATAGATGGATGGATGGATGGATGGATGGATGGATGGATGGATGGATGGATGGATGGATAGATAAAGTTTCATCTTAATTGTAAATTCAGCTATTCAACAAACACAGATAACTGAGTATATTATGTATGACAGAGGCCCCCAACCTTATGGGCACCAGGGATCAGTTCTATGGAGAAAGATTTTTCCGCAGACTGGAGGGGGCTTGATTTTTTGTGCTGCCTGCATCCCGCGGATAGGGCTTTGCTTGTTTGCGCAGCCCTGGAGGTTGGGAACCCCTGATGTATGAGCTCTTACAATATTTGTTACTTTTAGGCAAGTTAGCTTCACCTTCCCCATCCCAGATACATCAAGGGGATGTCCCCTTTCCCATCTCAACTCTTAAAAATTTCTAGCCGGCAAGAGCAGTAATAGTTCTAACACATCTGGACAGCAGGTTGGGGAAGGCTGGAGGAGATCATTGCAGCTTCTTAGAAATAAAACGGAGTGGAATGTTGTAGGGATCAAATTTCCATTGAAACAAATGGCTGGCTACCGAGACAGAAGTTTGGGCTTTTTTCCCCCAACATCATGTGACTTCCATACATGAATTATATTTCAAGGCTAATCTACTGCTGTTCTGCTGCTTCTAAGTGAGAAAGATATTTTCTGTGTCAAATAAATAATACTTGGGTCAGGGCAAAAACTTGGCAAGGAATTGAGTGTGTGAGCCAAAGTAATCTTCTACAAAGATCACTTTAACAGCCAAGCCTGAAAAGGCAAGAAGGGAGAATCTGCGAGTGGGAGGGAGAAAGAGGAAGAGTGAGACTCCACAGCTGTCTTCCAGCTGGCTAGGATTGCCATGGCCTTTGGATGGGGGAGAAGTCAACTTCTAAACGTTTTGCTTCCCCTGCCATTTACTCTACTAAAAGTAACCCTCTGTTATTTCATCTGTAGATCTGGTTATCCTTGTCAGTTACATTTTCCTTATTGCCATTCTTAACCATTGATACAAAATTATAGAACTAAATTATAGTCACACTCTTTCTTTTCTCCTCTTCTCTCATCTATTCTTTTCCCCTCTTCTCTCATCTGTTCTTTTCAAAGAGCTATTTGGGAGATTTATCAGCCTGCACTAACTTGCTGCTTTTGGAAATAATTGGAGTTCTGGTCAAACATATCTTGAAAGCTCCCAGTTGGCTGCTTGTACATATTTAACATTTTTTGTGGTTAGTCTTTGAGAGGAAAAGGAATAGATACATCTCCTTCATGCAGGAAGTGAACAAAGGTGCTCTAGTTGTTCCCATTTATCTGTGTCTCAAGGCTTGGCACTTCAGACTATTAACAAGGAACAGTCTATAGCCAAACGCTCTGTTCCAGACTATGCCCCAGTTATATCTCTTTGCTAATACACCTTTTTCAGGTTCCTTTCTTTGTCATATTACCAACATCGGTGCTCTTTCTCTGTTTCATTCTATTTAATCCCCAAATATTCTTTTTTCATTTACTGACTCAGCTTTTCCTTTATTTTTGTTTTCATGGCAGACACTCATTTGCTACTTATCTGTTTGAATTCATCTGTTTGTGTGTGTGAGAGGGAGGGAGGGAGGGAGACAGGGAGACAGGGAGAATATGAGTGTGGAGATTGATCCTACACTATATCCTGAATGTTGTTGTTGTTGTTGTTAATTGCGAAGTCGTGTCCGACCCATCGCGACCCCATGGACAACATTCCTCCAGGTCTTCCTGTCCTCTACCATCTTCTGGAGTCCATTTAAATTCACACCTACTGCTTCAGTGACTCCATCCAGCCATCTCATTCTCTGTCGTCCCCTTCTTCTATTGCCCTCAATCTTTCCCAGCATTAGGCTCTTCTCCAGTGAATCCTTCCTTCTCATTAGGTGGCCAAAGTACTTGAGTTTCAACTTCAGGATCTGGCCTTCTAAAGAGCAGTCGGGGTTGATCTCTTCTAGGACCGACCGGTTTGAACGCCTTGCAGTCCAAGGGACTCGCAGGAGTCTTCTCCAGCACCACAGTTCAAAGGCCTCAATTCTTTTGCGCTCAGCCTTTCTTATGGTCCAACTTTCACAGCCATACATTGCAACTGGGAAAACCATGGCCTGGACTATACGCACTTTTGTTGGCAGGGTGATGTCTCTGCTTTTTAGAATGCTGTCTAGATTTGCCATAGCTTTCCTCCCCAGGAGCAAGCGTCTTTTAATTTCTTGGCTGCAGTCCCCATCTGAGGTGATCTTGGAGCCCAGAAAAATAAAATCTGTCACTACCTCCATTTCTTCCCCATCTATTTGCCAGGAATTGAGAGGGCCGGATGCCATGATTTTGGTTTTCTTAATGTTGAGTTTCAAGCCAACTTTTGCACTCTCCTTCTTCACCCGCATCAAGAGGCTCTTTAGTTCCTCTTCACTTTCTGCCATTAGAGTGGTATCATCTGCATATCTTAGGTTGTTGATATTTCTCCCGGCAATCTTAATTCCAACTTTTGATTCATCTAGCCCTGCCTTTCTCATGATGTGCTCTGCATATAAGTTAAATAGGCAGGGCGACAGTATACAGCCTTGCCGGACTCCTTTTCCAATTTTGAACCAATCAGTGGTTCCGTGTTCAGTTCTCACTGTTGCTTCTTGACCTGCATATAGGTTTCTCAAGAGACAAATGAGATGGTCTGGTACTCCCATCTCTTTAAGAACTTGCCACAATTTGTTGTGATCCACACAATCAAAGGCTTTTGCATAGTCAATGAAGCAGAAGTAGATGTTTTTCTGGAACTCCCTAGCTTTCTCCATGATCCAGCGTATGTTGGCAATTTGATCTCTAGTTCCTCTGCCTCTTTGAAATCCTGCCTGTACTTCTGGTAGTTCTCGATCCACATACTGCTGGAGTCTAGCTTGTAGGATTTTAAGCATAACTTTACTAGCATGTGAAATGAGTGCAATGGTGCGATAGTTTGAACATTCTTTGGCATTGCCTTTCTTTGGAATTGGAATGTAAACTGACCTTTTCCAATCCTGTGGCCACTGTTGAGTTTTCCAAATTTGCTGGCAAATTGAGTGTAGCACTTTTACTGCATCTTCTTTTAAGATTTTGAATAGCTCAGCTGGAATACTGTCACCTCCACTAGCTTTGTTGTTGCTCAGATTTTCTAAGGCCCATTTCACTTCACATTCTAGGATGTCTGGTTCGAGGTCAATGACCATCTCATTGTGGTTATCTGGGATGTTAAGCTCATTCTTGTATAGTTCTTCTGTGTAGTTTTGCCATCTCTTCTTAATCTCTTCTGCCTCTGTTAGGTCTCTGCCATTTTGGTCCTTTATCATGCCCATCTTTGCATGAAACGTTCCCTTCATATCTCCAATTTTCTTGAAGAGATCTCTGGTCCTCCCTGTTCTGTTGTTTTCTTCTATTTCTTTGCACTGTTCATTTAAGAAGGCATTCTTATCTCTTCTAGCTACTCTCTGGAATTCTGCATTCAATTGGGTGTATCTTTCTCTTTCTCCTTTGCCTTTCGCTTCCCTTCTTTCCTCAGCTATTTGCAAAGCTTCCTGAGACAGCCATTTTGCTTTCTTGCATTTCTTTTTCTTTGGGATGGTTTTAGTTGCTACCTCTTGTACAATGTTGCGAACTTCCATCCATAGTTCTTCAGGCACTCTGTCTATCAGATCCAGTTCCTTAAATCTATTTGTCACCTCTACTGTATATTCATCAGGAATATGATTTAGTTCATACCTGAGTGGCCTAGTGCTTTTCCCTACTTTTTTCAATTTAAGCCTAAATTTTGCAACGAGAAGCTCATGATCTGAGCCACAGTCAGCTCCTGGTCTTGTTTTTACTGACTGTATAGAGCTTCTCCATCTTTGGCTGCAGAGTACATAGTCAATCTGATTTCTATGTTGACCGTCTGGTGATGTCCATGTGTAGAGCCGTCTCTTGGGTTGTTGGAAAAGAGTGTTTGTTATGACCATCGTATTCTCTTGACAAAATTCTATTAGCCTGTGCCCTGCTTCATTTTGTACTCCAAGGCCAAACTTGCCTGTTATTCCGGTTATCTTTTGGCTTCCTACCTTAGCATTCCAATCCCCCATGATGATAAGGACATCATTTTTTGGTGTTAATTCTATAAGGTGCTGTAGGGCTTCATAGAACCGGTCAATTTCATCCTCTTCAGCACCAGTGGTTGGGGCATAGATTTGGACTACTGTGATATTGAATGGTTTGCCTTGGATTCGAATTGAGATCATTCTGTCATTTTGGGGATTGTATCCCAGTATTGCTTTTCCTATTCTTTTATTGACTATGAAGGCTACTCCATTTCTTCTGAGGGATTCTTGCCCACAGTAGTATACCTGATGGTCATCTGAGTTAAATTCACCCATTCCTGTCCATTTTAGTTCGCTGATTCCTAAGATGTCGATGTTCATTCTTGTCATCTCTTTTTTGACTACGTCTAGCTTGCCTTGATTCATGGATCTTACATTCCAGGTTCCTATGGAGAAAAAATCTTTACAGCATCGGACTTTCCTTTCACCACCAGATATATCCACAGCTGAGCGTCCTTTCGGCTTTGGCCCAGTCGCTTCATTCTTTCTGGCGCTACTAGTACTAGCCCTCTGCTCTTCCCCAGTAGCATATTGGACACCTTCCGACCTGAGGGGCTCATCTTCCAGCGTCATATCTTTTTTCCTTTTAGTACTGTCCATGGGGTTTTCATGGCAAAGATACTGGAGTGGTTTGCCATTTCCTTCTCCAGTGGATCACATTTTGTCAGAACTCTCTGCTATAACCTGTCCGTCTTGGGTGGCCCTGCACGGCATAGCTTATAGCTTCATTGAGTTACGCAAGCCCCTTCGTCACGACAAGGCAGTAATCCATAAAGGGGATATCCTGAATAGATGAATTTAAAAACAACATTTTATCCAGATCTGATTTCAGCAGTGATGAACCCAAATAAGCCATCATTGCCTTTTGTCATGTGTTTCCCTTTTTCTCTTGGATGTGGATTTTCTTTGGGGTGGCTTCTGAATTTGGAAATTATTGTGATAAAGATGGTCTCCATAGGAACTCCAAAATAATTTTGATAGGAAAAAGTATATGGAGTCCCTGGTTGCCAATTATATTCATTTGATTAAGAAGGATTTTTTTAATGACTATTAAGTACAGTATGTATTATATTCGAGGCTTGCTGCTTTAAGAGGAAGGTGCTGAAAAAAATCTGTCTATGGTGTTGGATTAAGTCATCCTATTTAATGTCTGCTCAGATGTTCAAAAATATGTGTGGCTAGATTTAGAAAATGCTGGTAAGTGTGGTTGGAATACCTCAATCAGCATCCTCCCTATGGAAACCAAAAGCAGTTCATGTCTGGAAACCAATGCCAGTCACGTCAGCCTTATTTATTAAAGCAACTGACATCATAGATTTCTCAGACTGTGACTGAATTGTGGTACCAGGCAATGTCTGTTGCTGAACTGAAGCTTGCTGCTTGAGCAATTTGTGAACAAATGCTTATTGTGTACATTATTCATAATATACAGTCACAGAAAACTAATTGGTATATGTATATGGAAGAGTACTCCATTTCATTATGAAAAGCAAGTAATGAAAAATAAATTATTCTTAAAAAAGTGTTCACATAATGCGCTGGGTGTTCTCATTTAACTTGAATTAATTTAAGGTGTGTGTCTAAATAAAGCTTATCTTCTTGCCATTATAATAAAAAAATTACATTACACTCTGTACAACGGAAAAGCCTGAGGAAAAACTATGATCTTGTTTGACTAATAGATAATAGATGAGATACTAAACAAATCCTGAAAGTTTTCACCTTTGTAAATTAGAATTTAAAGTTCTACCAAAAGCTGCTATAGTGAGCTAGTGGGATCTGTTGCCCATAAAAATGTACCTTGTTGACATAGTTGGTTTCCTGCATTAAAATCTTAAAAAGAAAATACCGTAAATGCCGGCGTACAAGGTGACCCGGAGTATAAGACGACCCCCATCTTTATAGCCGGACCGCATTCCTAGAACGTCGTCTTATACGCCGGAAACTACCAGTATTTCCGGCGTATAAGACGACTCGGCGTGTAAGACGACTCCCGTCTTTGGCGCCGATTTCAGCACTCGCAGAAGTCGCCTTATACGCCGGCATTTACGGTAAGTCACCTTGTTGATACTGAAGTTATTATTTATTAGTTTTTCAAGAATCTTTTCTAGATTTAATGAATTTCTAATATAAAAGAACAGACTAATATTAATTTGCCAGTTGTATGAGAAAAACATATAGCATTGGACTTAGTAATATGATTCCACTCAGTAGTGGGCTGCTCTTTCAATTGGATTGAGGGAAGTTAGCCCAGAGAAGGAAATATTAAAAGAGCAGAAAAATATATTTTTCCTCAAAAGGATTTTTTAAACCAAAAACCAATCCTGGCCTCATCTCTTTGCCGCAAGCAGTAGCCAGCACTATACAAATGCAAATGTAAAACCATCAGGAAGGCTGGAGCCAGGGAACTCAAAAAGACAAAGGGACTTAAAATCTGCATACCCCAGCCATTAGCCCCATCACCAGGGAAGCAGGATATGACTTTTGGAACATAATAGGACTAACCCATTACCATCAAGTATACCAGAGAGGCACACCTAGGATCAAATCAGAATACGTGACACAGGAAATAGCCTCAAAGTTCATGCCACAGGAACAGGAAACTTCCAAACAAAAGGCTAGAGAGGGTATAAAAAAACTCTTGCCCATGTGCTCAGCCCTTCTCTCCTCTGCTCTTTCCTGCAAGAACCATCTTTCTGCTTCTTCAATATTTATTTATTCCCAGCTTGGATGAACCAGGATTAAGACTTTACTTCTAACAGGATAATAAAAAAAACCAAATGCATTATATTTTTATTCTGATTTTAAAGGGGAAAAATAATGTCATCAGAAAGCTAGGAACACAGACTACAGAACATCAACAGCTACAGAAAAATATAATGAATGTTTACTCAAAAGCAATCCTCACAGAAATCAGTGGATCACACTTCTATATTTTCAGCTTAAATTTCTGTAGTTAAGGCCATCTGAGCTGTAAACACATTGAAGATAATGGGCAATCAGTACGATTCAGTATGGAATTGTTCAGATGGATTTGCCAAATAAACATTACATGTAATCCTCAACTTATGACTATAATTGAGGCCAGAATTACAGCCATAAGTTATGTCAGTCATGTCTGCACCTGATTTTATGAATTTTTTGTAGATGTTGTTAAATAAAGTGGTCATGGTCATTAAGCAAACACTGCAGCTGTTAAGCAAATTCATTGTCCACAATGGGCATTTTTATTAGAAAGTGGAATCAAGTTTAATAAGGCTACATTTAATAAGAAACAACTGATTAAGAGGTGACACAAGGTTCAGCACTACCATGATTTCACTGCAAAAACAAAATTGGCTAAATCAACAGCTATAGAATTTTCAAATCATAGGGAAAAAATGTTCCATTTTATTGGTGAGGCCCCATCTGAAGAATTGAGTTGCTCATTCTAACGAGGATTTAGTGAAACTGTAATAGGTTCAGACAATAGCAGTGAAACTGACTGGGAACTAAAAATGAAAAAAGTTGGCCACAATTAACTTTGAGATTGCAGACAGTTCTCTAGTTATGACCATGATTGAGTCTGGCAATCCCAGTTTCAATTGTAAAGCAGGTCTCTATATGCTTTTACAACTTTTTTTTTTGCAGTGGTCATAAAGTGAATGCAGCATTCATTAAGTAAACACAGTGGTTACTATAGGATGGGTTTTGCCAGAAACTGGAAGTAAATGTTTGTTTCTGGCAAAACTGTTATAAATTGCGGTCACAGGACTATGAGGCACTGCAAATGATGTAAATGCAGGCCAGTTGCCAAGAGCCCAAAGCACAGGGAGGCAATTTCAGAACTTCAGAACGGGTCTGTCATAACTTTGGTTTCTAAGCAACAGGTCATAAGTCAAGAATTACTTGCAAATGAATTGGGTGGGCACTGATATCCCTCATCAGACACCTAAAGCCACGTGCCATTTACAAGAAATAGATTTCCCACTGGAACTTAGAAAAAAGAACATTATAAGAGCAACTGATAATACAGTTACATGGAGAGAGGATATTTTCTTCACTGGGTGTTTTGAAGCAGAGAATACATAACTATTGGTTAGGAAAGAGTTAATAAGTTCTGAGTTAAACTTTATGACCTAAATGCCCTTTCCAATTCTGTGATGTCCTCCCTTTTTGAGAGCTATCTAAGGATGAACTTGGGCCAGTGCTTATCATGAATCCTGAGAGTAGGTGGAGATTGTTGATCAACAGCAGCAAAACTAAGTGTGTAAAATACATTTCTCTGCTCTCATAATATATAACGGTGGCATTATATTTCTGGGATTAGAAGGCAAAGTTCAGAGGAAATGACTTCCTTTATCCTGCCACCCACTCCCACTTCTTCAACAAGGTTGATTTCTAGTTCTGTTATTGGCCTCCTGCCATTCTTCATTATTTTTATTATTTGAGGTATCTGAGTTCATTTTTTCTGGGCAGTCTTGGTCAGTTTAATTCTTGAATTAATTTATTTTTATGTGGGGGGGGGGAACCCTTTTCATTTACATTCACAGAGATGTCTTCCCTACCATATATTATTGTGTTGTTGACTAAGCTTTTTCATGAAGTAAATTGAAATCCAAAGAGACACATTAAGAAATTACTTTCAGAAAATGATACAGTCTACCCGATCTAAGAAAACAACATCTATTTATTTTGGTTTTTATTATTTCTTTTCTCTTTTACTTTTTTATTTTTGCTTTTTAGTTCCAATTTACAGTGTATGAAAGAGACAACTTTTTTTTGGATGACATTTCCATCTTTGTTGTCGTAAGTCAGCGGTTCTCAATCTTCGTGTGACGGTGACCCCCATCACACGGATGCGGCGTGCATGCGCAGCGCGCATGCGCGGTGGCGGCACCCCCATGCGCGGCGCGCCCCCTGAGGGGGAAAAATGGCAGATCGCATTGTTTCGCGACCCCCGTAAAATGGTCGTTCGACCCCAAATGGGGTCGCGACCCATAGGTTGAGAACCGCTGTCGTAAGTGGTAATGAGGTGGAGAACTATTATTTGTCTCTTGATTTTTATTTCATTGTATGATATTTTCACCTCCATTATCAGAAAGAATGAATAAACTATTCATGGATTGAATCAGTGGTTTGCTTCCTTAGGACCATTCTCTAAGTAGAGCAGAGATCTAGTGGCCTTCCAGGTAGTTGATTAACTACCTTCTAAGGATCTCTCACAATCACCATCACTTACGTTGGCTTTAGAATGCTATGAGTTAACAATTCAGCAATCCCAACAGAATATAAAATCTCTCCACCCCAAACAGAAGATTGTTTAAAATATTCCCATTGGCAGAAAGCCAGAAAGTACTTTTTGCCAAATTTCCTGTTGCCTGCACATATCATACACAACCTCAGTTCTGGCAGGTCCTGAGTAGATTATCTGGACAAAAAGGAGACAAGGTGGGGAAAATGAAGAAAGCACATTTTTTACCAGCAGGATTGGGTTAAAACTTTTTTCCTGGTATAATGTGTGCATTTTTTTCTAAGATACCAGTATTGGGTTATATATAAGAAAGCAAGCTTTGGTGTGTTTTGAATTGGGTCAGTCTCTACTTCTGTAATGAATTTGATTATTAGGAGTCACTAGTCCTGCAACCCAACTGAGACCTCATTTTTATGACAGTTTTTAAATGTTCTATTCTTCCATTTTAGGTTGCAGTTTCATAATTTGGTGTAGTTCTAGCATATTTTTGTTTAAAAAGTAACTATTTCTGTTTTGCTGTGACCCTAATGATATACTTTGTGCCTGTCATGGTGAATTTCAAACAAATCTGCCTTTTTAGAAGGAAGAACACTTCTGAGAATTTGTAAGGACAGTAGGGAATTCTTTGTTGTCCTTTAATCACATTTCCAAGGCTTTTATCTTTACTGAGGAACAGTAAACTGATAGATGTGGACATAATCTTGACTGTTAACATGTCATTTAGGGTTTATAAAAATGTAGTTGAGTCAGCATCTGGAGAAAGGTTATCTTAATGAATATAAATTGATATTTAATATCAACAAGTTACTGTGCTAATTTTTAAGAAGGGAAACAGGATAATATTGAAGTATTCTTCATATAATATATAAATCTTTTCCACTGATTTTTTTAAAATTTTCCTTTTCCTTCAAGGCAAACCTTGAATTCATTCCTCATTTGCAAGAAATTATCAAATTAAAATTTAGAACTAGCACTACTCATTTTAATGTATGTTAAACAAAACATTCCTATTTTGTTCCTACTAAACTGCATGAAACAATTGGTAAATAAAGAAAATTCAGAAATCTGTTAGTGTATTTTATATTTATTAGAACAATAAATGTTTAGATGCTGCTTAATTATGGTTTCTCCTAACTAAGCTTCTCCATCCCCTTCTCTTGCAACCTTCCCAGCCACCTTTCTTGGGAAGTTGGCAGAGAAGATTGCAAATGGCAGCCACATGATAACAGAGTACTTGGTAACCAATCGTAAATGTGAACAGGTTGCCAAGCACCCAAAATGTGGTCACGTAACTATGGGAGCAAATGCTGTTGTAAATGCAAACAGTAGTAAGTCAAGGACTGCCTGTATACCTAGGAAATGCTATTATGGAAGCAAGGACCTCCAGATCTTGATTAGAGTAGTGTACCAATGGTCAAAGCCTCCCACAATTAGTATTAAACAAGAGGGAAGAAAATCATAGTCCTGCTTCCCTTTTTAAATTTAAACATGAAAATAAATAGAAAAAAGGGAGGATAAGATAAAAAGGTCCATACTGTATCTTTTTGAGAAGTTTACTATATTCCTATGAGAGTTGTATAAGACTTAGAATCTTGACTGATCCTAAATCATACTAGTATTTACATATGTATAATGAACTCCTGCTATAGGTGTTTCCTTCCACTTGGTAATGAATGATAAGGGTTTATTAATTTATATATCAAGTACTCAAAGCTAACAAAATTTTAAAAACTGGAACACAATTTGAAAACTTTAAATATAAATTAATATTACTATTGTCTGTTTTAATAGATAATATGTCAGAAGTTCTCACCTTCTCCATTGCTCCAAGGGCTATAAAAATATATCAGACTGACTTATGTATTTGGCCCTGGGGTCAAGTACATCTCCCAGTGGAATGTATTTCATAATCTTGCCTTTTAGATTTGTGTCAGGTTTAGAAATAAATGTAATATTGCTCAGTTACCTATAGTGTTTTTATGTTCTGCTACATTTCCAGCTTGCAAACCTCTTGGGTTCCAACTTTCCTCGTTTTCAGTTTGCTTTTTTTTTTTTTTTTTTTTTTATTGAAATTTTTCAAAAGTTTTACAAATAAGAATCCACCCCCCCCTCCCCAACCACCCCACCCCCCCCCGACTTCCCAGAACTGAATATAGGATTATTTAACAAATATTTTAAAAATAACATTTGCAATTTATAAAATAATTAATAATAATAATAAAAATCACAGTAATAATATATATAATAATAATATACATAACATAAACTTTAAAATGAATAATATATACTAAAAAAGAAAAAAAAGAAATAAGAAAAGAAGAGAGAGAGAGAAAGAAGAAAGAAGAAAGTAGACGAAGAATAAAGCATATATATATATAAAAAAAAATATATATATATGAATAATAATACGTAAAAAATGTATATATATAAAAAAGAAAAAGAAGAAAGAAAGAAAGAAAAAACAATCATTACAAATTATAAAAAGGCTAAATAATATTTTTCCATATCCAAATTATGTTGTATAAAATTTATCCATTTTTCCCATACCGCAAAAAATTTTTCTTGAGATTGCTCCTTTAAGAAAGCCGAAATCTTTGCCATTTCTGCCAAATACGAAACTTTATGAAACCATTCTTGTAAAGTAGGCAAAGATTCCTTCTTCCAATATTGTCCTATTAACAACCTAGCGGCTGTAATCAAATTTAACATCAATATAACCTCCTTAGCATCACAGTCAATAACAATACCTAGTAAAAATAATTGCGGAGTAAATTTTACCCTCCTTTTAAAAATTCTTTGAATATTCCACCATATCTTAATCCAAAAAGCTTTTATATGCTTACACGTCCACCAAATATGGTAATAGGTAGCATCCAAATATCCACAGCATTTCGGCTGTAGATTAGGGTACATAATGGACATTTTCTTTGAGTCAAGGTGCCATCTATAAAACATCTTATAAAAATTCTCTCTTAAATTTTGCGCTTGTGTGAATTTAACATTTCTTATCCAAATAAGTTCCCAAGTATCCATTGAAATCGTTTCACCAATATTCTGTGCCCATTTAATCATACAATCTTTAACTAGTTCAGGTTCTGAATCTAATTCCACTAAAACCCCATAAACTCTCTTAATATGGGTTGGCCTTTGATCTCTTACTTGTTTTAAAAAAATTTCATCTTCTCTAAGCCAGCCCGTTTTACAATCCATCTTCCATCTATCCACTATTTGTCTATATTGGAACCATGAATAAGTTAAATTTTCATGTGTTAATTCTTCCAAAGATTTTAACTGCCAGTCTTGGCCATCCCATCTTAGTAACTGTACGTAAGAGACCTTGTCCATATTTACCCCTTTCCTTATACCTTCTATGGCATGCCGAGGTATAGCCCATAATGGTATTTTGAAGTCACTTTTATAATACTTTCTCCACACTCTTAGCAAAGAGTTTCTTATAATATGAGACTTAAAAACCCAATCCACTTTTTTATTAAATATTAAATAGGCATGCCATCCAAAAAGTAGGTCCCAGCCTTCCAAATGAAGTATTTCTGTATTTGTTAAATTCACCCAGTCGCTAATCAATGTCAATACTACAGCATCATAATACAATTTCATATTTGGTACCTTGAGTCCACCTCTCTCACGAAAATCTTGCATTATTTTAAGTTTCACCCTTGGTTTTTTCCCTGCCCAAACAAATTTATTAATACCTTTTTGCCATTCATCTAAATTACGTTCGTTCTTTAAGATAGGTAACATTTGAAACAAAAAAATAAACTTTGGCAGGACATTCATTTTAATAACTGCAATTCTGCCCATAAGGGATAACTGTAAATTATTCCAGTTTTTTAAATCCTTCTGTACCTCCATCCACAGCTTTTCATAATTATTTTTATACAATTTTACATTAGAAGCAGATAATGTAACCCCCAAATATTTTACCTTATCAACGATTTCAAAGTCTGTTAAGTTAACTAAAGCCTGTTTATCACCATTAGTCATATTTTTAGCTAATATTTTGGTCTTATTATTATTAATTTTAAAGCCAGAAACACGTCCATATTGTTGAATCAATTGTAATAATTTCACCACCGAAGAAACAGGTTGAGACAAAGTAACAACCAAGTCATCTGCAAAGGCTCTTAATTTATATTCTTTTTTATTAATTTCTATTCCTTTTATTTCTTGAGACTCCCGAATTTTAATCAACAAAATTTCCATTGTTAAAACAAACAATAACGGAGACAACGGGCATCCCTGTCTTGTTCCTTTTTCTATTACAAAAGCCTCTGACAAACCCCCATTTACAATAATTTGAGCAGTCTGTTTTTGATATATATTGGATAATACTTGTAATATATTTTGTCCAAAATTCATCTCCTTAATTAAACACAGCATAAACTGCCAATTCACTTGGTCAAAGGCTTTTTCAGCATCCAAAAATATCAGGCCTGCAGAGACTTGGTTATTCTTTTCTAAATACTCTAATAAATTAATAATTTGTCTAACGTTATTCTTCATATACCTTCCAGTTATAAAACCCGATTGATCCCTATGTATAAACTGCTGCAAGATCCCCATAAGCCTGTTAGCTAAAATTTTTGCAAAAATTTTATAATCCACATTTAAAAGAGATATAGGCCTATAATTTTTAGGCAAAGTAAGATCTTGACTATCTTTTGGAATCAATGATATAAATGCATTACGCCAGGATGGAGGGATCTCTAACCCCTGTAATAAATTATTAAACAGTTCACACAACGGTTGAATCATCTCTTCTACTAAAGCTTTATAATAAATAGATGTCAACCCATCCGTACCCGGCGCTTTGCCCAATTTCAATTGTTTAATAGCTGTAACAATTTCTTCCTTAGTAATTAAACCGTTAATCTTTTTTTCCTGATCTTCTGTTAATTTAGGAAAGTTAACTTTGCCTAAATAATTATTTATATCTGTAATTTGAATATTAGTACCCTTATATAATTTTTGATAGTATTCTAAAAAAGATTTCTTAATCAATTCTTTCTGATAAACCAATTTACCATTATAATTTATTTTATCTATATTCCTCTGTTTCTGTTTTTTTCTTAACTGATAAGCCAACCATCTCCCTGGTTTATTAGCATTACAAAATGTATTTTGTTTCATAAATAGCAAATTAGTTGCAGCTTGATCAGCCATCAGCATGTTAAATTGTGTTTTTAACAATTTTAAAGCTCCTTTAACCTTTTCATCTAAGGGATTTGAAATTAAAAGTTTCTCTTTTAATTTAATCTCCTCTTCCAAGTCTTTCCGTTTCTGAGTCTGTTTCTGTCTATGCAAATTATTCATTTTTATCAAAATACCACGCATAAAAGCTTTACTTGCATCCCAGACCATTGACATTGATGTTCCCTTGTTCATATTTAAAGTAAAATATTCCTTTAAACATTCCTTTAATTTATGAACATTTTTTTCTTGTTTAAATAAATTCTCATTCACCCTCCAGGATCTCCTATCTTCCTTCTCTACAAACAGTTCCATCCAAACTGGACTATGATCGGACAATGTCCTAGGAAAAATTTTTACATTCTTCACCCTGTTGTATAAATCTGTTGTGATCAAAAAGAAATCAATTCTTGAGAAAGATTGGTGTCTATCTGAGAAAAACGTAAAATCCTTTTCTTCTTGATTACGTTCACGCCAATAGTCTCTCAATTCCCAATCTTCTTTCATATCAAAAAAGGCTTTAGGTAATTTAGCCTGTTTAAAAAAGGTAGAAGAGCCTTTTTTGTCCATTTGTATATCTAAGACACCATTCCAGTCTCCCATTAAAATCACAGATCTATAGTCCAACAAAGTTATTTTCTGATGTAGTAACCTATAAAATTGCTCCTGTTGCTGGTTTGGTACATACAACCCCACAATAAGAATTTTCTTGCCATATAAACCAAGTTCAAGCATAACATATCTTCCGTAAGGATCTGATTCTAACAAGGTAGCAGATAAATTCTGTTTAACATAGATTACCACACCCCCTTTCTTCCCAGGGGCGGGAGATACAAAATGAGATCCCAAGCGAGGATTATTTAAATATTTTTGATCTTTAGCTGTAATATGAGTTTCTTGCAAGCAAATAATATCATTGTTATGTTGTTTCAAATAGTGGTAAATTTTTTTTCTCTTTTGAGGAATGTTTAATCCATTAACATTCCAGGACAGGAGCTTTGCCATCTCCCTTGGCCTTCAGCCTGGAGAAGATCCGCTCAAATTCTGCTGCTGATGAATATGTAGCAGAGCTTTTGGGTCTTGCTCCTCCCACCGGCACTGAAGCAATTTGCTGAGTAGATTCTTCAATTTCTTTTTCTTTTTCTTTTTTCTGTTGTTCTTTTTCTTTACGTTTATGTGCTGCACGGGTCATTCTCTGTTCTTTAACCTCTGGTTGAGAAATCCATACCACCTGTCCAGCAGTCATCATCCCTGTACCTTCAGATTTCTGTTCCATCTCTTTGTCACTCAAGACTTTATGCATCATGGGCAAAGGAGAGCCTGCTCCCAGGACCGTTTTATAAAATTCCTTAGCTTTAGCAACTGTATTAAGTCTATAACGTGTCCCCGCATGGCTCAAAACAATGCCCATCGGAATCTCCCATCTAAATGGCATTTGTCTTGCTTTAAGTTCATTTACTAAAAAAGCAAAATCTTTTCTGCTTCTTAAAATTTTAGGTGGAATTTCCTTTAAAATAATAATATCTTGGGCAGCAATCTGAAATCTTTTATTATAAAAAATTTGTAGAATCTGATTTCGCAGAGACTTCTTAGCAAAATATATCACCACATCTCTAGGCAAATTCCTCTGTTTTGCAATCCAAGAATTAACTCTATAAATTCTTTCCACATCCCCACGTAACTCTTCTTTATCAATATTCAAAATAACAGCCAAGTCATTAATCACCATTTCCATCAAATCTTGAGTTTTATCTTCTTTCAGACCCCTTATTCTCAAAGCATATTCCATCTGTCTATACTGGAACATAAGAATATCATCTTGTGAAGTCTCCACTTTTTTCTCCATATCTTGAAATTTATAATCCAAAAGTTCAACTGTTTCTTCAATTTCCTCTACTCTGGAGTCCAGCTTCACAACCACTGAGGCCATTCCAGATAGAGCTAGAAGTATATCATCCCTCAAAATAGCATTATTCTGTTCTAAAAGCTCCTTCATCTCTTTCTTCATTTCCTCCTTAGTTTCAGATTTATTCTGGTCCAAAAGTTGTTTCATTTCCTCCCTAAACTGTGAGACAGCACTTACCATTATTTCTTTAATGTCTTGTGCTGATGTGCCAGATGGGGGAGGTGAAGGTGGAGTGGATTTAGGTTGCTGCACTGAGGGTATTATTTTAAGTTGTTGTTGCACAGTAGAAGTAGCAGGAGAAGAAGTTACTTTAGAAGCTGCAGTAGCTGGTTGTCGTTTTGAAGCCATTTTAATTTATCTTCCTTTCTTCTTAAAAATACCAATAAAAATAAGTAATCCAAAAAAAAATTAAAAATAAGATAAAATAGAATAAAATAAGATCAATCTAAAAGTCCCCAAGAATAAAAAAGTAAAAAAGTAAAAAAAAAGCAGTATTAAACAACAATTCAGCCGATCCGTCTTTTAAAGGAAAAAACTTTCAAAACGCCATTTTACTTTCACTCTCACTTTTCCGCCCGAAAAAAAAAGAGAAAGCTCAAAAAAATAAAAAAAAATCAACACATACTAAATAAACTAAATAAACTAAAAAAAAATAAAATAAAGCTAAACTATAAATAAAATCCTTTAAACAGTTCTGTCCGGTTTAAGATTACTCACGGTTTCTTTAAGTACGGAGATGGTAGCGGCGTCTCGCTTTGTTTCCGAAGAAACAAAGACAGCTGAGAGGCGGAGAAGGCAATGAACTCCGAGGGAACCCTCTTTCTACCCCCCTAAAAATAAAAATCCAGGGAGAGTTAAGAGGTTCTACCTCTATTCATGCGATCTCTACCCCTTCCCTTCGCCCGGGAAGGGGATTGCGAGCCGCGGGCCAGCTGGTAAACGCTGTGCTCCGCGGATCTGACACCTTCTCAGGAGGACGGCTACAAAGTAGCCGCCATCTCCACCGCTTTAACCACCGGAAGTCCTCAGTTTGCTTTGATATGTTTCGAATTTACTTCCTAACATGGTTTAGAGAGACAATAATGTTCAGTGATGGAAAAAGACACAGCCCATTAGGAAGGAGGGAATCAAATGCACATGCTCTTTCAGCTTGGTGGCTTTGTAATGGTGGGGGGAGGAAATGAGAAAGGGAACATATGGAGTTGTGCTTTCCTAGGATGAAAGCAGAGAATAATGTTCAAGGCGTAATAAAATATAATTTAGAACATCTTAAGACATTCACCCTGGCATAGCATCAATTAAAAAAATGTGTTATGTGGCCCGCACACTCTTACAGTAATGTCTGATTTGCTTCCCCATTGCTCCTTTCCCACATATCTCTCCAACTGCTGTTGCCAAGTCTTTCAATGAAGGGAGAGCTTGGTGAGAAATGAATTTAGAATAATTACATCTTAAATCATAATCTCTTCCAAAGTCTGAAATTAAAGATTTGGACAGCCACTCTCAGAAATAATGTGGTCTACCTTGACCCTTAATCCAGCTTCCCAATAGCTGGGTTATGATGCAACTGAGGGGTAAAGGGATTATGTGCCATCAAATCAGTGTCAACTCTAAGAAATCACACAGATTTTGCCCATGACAATCTGTTCCTAACCTGACTCTTTTGGTTTTAGAATGGTGTAATCCATCCACCTTGATGTTGGTCATCTTCCTCTCTTTCCTTTTGCCTTTCCTAGAGAACTAAATCTCTAGAGAGCTTTCCTAGAGAGCTAAATCTTCACATAATTTGTCTGAAGTATAATAATTGGAATCTAGTCATTTGTACCTTGAGTACTTGTACTCTGACTTGATTTATTTGATGATGCATTGTTTGTTTTCTTGGCTTTCCATAGCTTTCTCCAACAGCAGATTTCAAAAATGTCAACAGTCTTTCTATCCTGCTTCTCCAAAGTCCAAATTTTTGCTTCCCTAGAATCTCACAGGATATACCATTACTTACTATTCTGATTATTGCATTTCTTTACTATTCTTTACTATATTTGTGTTTTTCTTGACTGCTTTTTCTTTACTGATGGTTGATTCAGAAAAGACATAAGCTATCCACTACTTCAGTATCTTCATTGTCAAATCTAAGACTGGTTGACATATCTGTTGTCCTTAGTTTGCTCTTTATATTTAATTTTAGTCCCATTTTTTCATTCTGCCCCTTGCCTTTTATTTTGAGATTGCAGATCTTTTGTATTGTCAACTATCAAAGTAAATGAGTCATAATTACACTATTTTTGACCAAGTTAAAATAGGCTGGAATGGTCACTGTACAAGATCTAAACTATTTATAAGGATAAAAACATAAAAGAAAACTAAATAGAGGTGGGCATCAGTCCTATGCTAAACGAAAGGGAAACAACCATTTTATTTTCCTGATGTAAGGAGAATATATCAGTTGTCCACTTCTACATTTTGCTGGGGAAAGGAAACCAAGCACATCACTTCAGTGCTTTTTCCAGTTACCTACCGTCTTCTGGCAAAAGACAGGTTTGTACACAGAGGCGTAATCCAACACATATAAAAAAGGATGAAACTCAAATCACAGTTGTGGTTAACATCTTGACTTTTTTTTTATTGAAAATTTTTTAAAAGTTTTACAAAGAACAAAAACAACAACAACAAAAAATAAAACAACCCTCCCCCAAACCCTCCCAAACCACCCCCCTCCATCCCCCCCCGAGCTTCCCAGAGCTGGATATAGGCTTAATTAAAATTTAAAAAAAATTCTAAAAAAAATTAATCAACTTATAAGGTAATTAACAATAAAATATATATAACAATAAAAACATAAGCATTAAAAAAAATACTTAGAAAAGAAAGAAAGAAAAAAAGAAATAAAGGAAAAGAAAAGAAAGAAAGAATACAATCTATAAAATATCAAATTTAAATACAAGTTATGAAAAAGCTAAATGGTATTTTTTTATAGCCAATTTGTATTGTATGAAATTTATCCATTTTTCCCATACGGCAAAAAATTTCTCTTGTGATTGCTCCTTTAAAAAAGCCGAAATCTTTGCCATTTCCGCCAGATAAGAAACTTTAAAAAAACCACTCTTGCAAGGTAGGCAAAGATTCCTTCTTCCAATATTGCCCTACTAACAGCCTTGCGGCTGTAATTAAATTTAACATCAATATAATCTCTTTAGTATCACAATCAGTAACAATACCTAACAAAAATAATTGTGGGGTAAATTTTACCCTCCTTCTAAAAATTCTTTGAATATTCCACCATATCTTAATCCAAAAAGCTTTTATATTTTTACACGACCACCAGATATGATAGTAAGTAGCATCCAAACATCCACATCTCCAACATTTAGTCTGTAAGTCAGGATACATACGAGACATTTTTTGTGGATCAAGGTGCCATCTATAAAACATTTTATAAAAATTCTCCCTTAAGTTCTGGGCTTGCGTAAATTTAACATTTCTCACCCAGATAATTTCCCAGGTGTCCAATAGAACTGGTTCACCAAAATTTTGTGCCCATTTAATCATACAATCTTTGATTAATTCTGATTCTGAATCCAGTTCCACTAGAACCCCGTAAATTCTCTTAATATGAGTTCGCCTTTGATCTTTTACTTGTTTAAAGAGATTCTCATCTTCTCTAAGCAAGCCCGTATTGCTATCCATCTTCCATCTATCCACTATTTGTCTATATTGAAACCATGAATAGGTAATATTTTCATGTACTAAATCTTCCAAAGATTTTAACTGCCAATTTTGACCATAACATCTTGACTTTTTTGACATCCCCCACCTCCCTGTACGTTTTCTTGTTTATATATACAGACACTAGTGGGAAGCGAGGATGATTTGCATTTGTAATAGACGTGTTTGCTTACTACAGAGAGCAAAATGAAAAGGTAAAGTTAGAATGGACTAAGTAATAACAAGAAGTTGTCAGTCCCTCAAGGTAGACCAGACTGGAAAACCAATGCCATGTAGGTCAGTGCTACTTTTACTATAAAGCTGCGGCAACAGAATCTTGTAGGTCTGACTATTGCCTCTTCTTCCTCCCCTTTAAGGCCATTCCCTCTTTCCTCTGCAACTACAGACACTGTATAATAGAAATGAGACCTTCTCAGTACCTCCTTTTATAACTACAGGAAGAAAGGAAGGAAGGGAGAGAGGGAGGGAAATTTTTTGAGCTTGTTCTCATAGATTTTTTTTAGAAAAAAGAGCATTGGTTTAATATTTCTTAATGGAATACTGCTGATGCATCTTTCCTGTAAAAATCCATGCGAGATGGCTAAAGCAGCAAGCCTAAGAATAACTAAAGGTCAGCTGAATCATGCAGTTTATCTCTGAGTAAACATGCTTAAAACTGAATTCCAGCTCTAATAGGATGTTCCTTATGTATATCATTGTCTGGAAATCTTCTGAAAATCTTTTCTGTGAAGTTAGATATCCTGGGAGTTGAGGGTGAAGGTTCGTTCTCCAAGCTTTTAGTTTGGTTTCCGAATGTTTCGTTACCAGGCTGCATAACATCTTCAGCAGAGTTTAGGGGATGTCAGTGTCAGTGCTCTATTTATAAAGGCTTCAGGTGTCGATGTGTCCAAGTGAGGGTCTTGTGATGGATCTTGTAATGGGGAGGTTACATCAGGGTCATTGGGAGGTGAACTGCTGGGTGGGGGGAACTTGCATGGATTGGTTCAGGGTCAGTGCTGTCGCTGCTTGGCTGTTACCTAACCTGGTTACAAAATGTTCAGAAACCAACCCACAAGCTCGGAGAACGAACCTTCACCATCATCCTACACCCAAGCTACAGTTATTCACCAGTATTGCATCATGGGATTTATTACATAGCTTGGTTTATATATGCGCATTTCAGAACTCTTTTGTTGTATTAGATATTATGAATTTTTTTGACGTGTTTTCCTCCCAATTTTTTTAAAAAAGTGTACAAAGATACAAAAATAAACAGTGAAGGAAACAACAAAGTACTAAAGATAATTCAGAAATCACAATTAAAAAAACCCAAACAGAACTAAGAAATAATGAGAAAGAACCTTCCCCCAATATAATATATAGTGACCTTCTTGCTACATAATTTTCTCTCTCTATTTATACAAACAAATCCCTCCTAGAATTCCTTATTAGTAGTATTATGAAACATAAATGGGGAAAAATGGTTGAAATATAATCGCTGCAGTCAGTTTACACCAAATTTATAACAGGATGGTTGCTCAGTCTTGCTTAATTGCATATTAGAGAAGAAACACCTCAGGAATTGAGAGTGTACATAGGCATGTTTAAAATCTGAAGCTTAAAGCACACAGGTGACAAATCTTTTAGAAATGAAATTCTGCTTCTTTTGATAACTACACAGCATATGATTTCTATTATGCTTGAACATTCTTTGCTGCCCACCTGAATGTAGTAGGTCACTCTAAAACCTTCTGTCAAGTAATTTCTATTCAGTCTGGTAGTGACTGATCAAATATGCCATCATTATTCTATTTCAATTGAAATGTATACATAATATACTTTCTGCCTTACTTTGCATAAAGGAAATTAGAAAATTGGTGTATTAGGGAGCAAGTCAGATAAAACAGAGTATTTCTAAGTAAATGTTCTTTGGATCTATAGTATGTATATTTAGAAACAGCTGAAGGTGCTCTTATTTATTGATGGTAAAATTAGGCTGGTGTTGAAAACTTTGAAAGCTTCCTAATTTGATAGCAGTTGTGATCTGCATAATTTTATTTTTTTTAAAGTCATCTATTTGTTCTATAAATACTTTCATTACCAGTAAAGCTCTTTGATGCTTAATACCTTTGAGCAGAAAGTAAACACTTATCCTCAAGCTATTACAGTAATTTATAAAGACTGGTATTAAAAGACAAGAAAGAAAACATTTAAAATAGGATGCAAGAAAAGTGGACCTAAGGACTCAACTTGAGAAAATAACATGGTTTTCATTTTAGGGAAGATAAGTCTTGTTTTCTTCATTAGCAAAAAACCAGGAAAGATGCCTTAAAGTGCTTCGGAGAACAGTCTTCTAATCTATTACACTTTTTCATGTGACAGTTATTTAGTTGGAGAGGATATGAAGAAAGAGGCACACTTAATTTTACAGTTGTGACTCATGCATATATTTAAAACATACAGTATAAAAATTAAGGAAATCAAGCAGTATTTTTTTTCCATGTTTACACTGGTAAGGCAATCCAACATTGGAAATATGAAAGGAATTTCATTGAAGCTTTGGTATGAAAGTTTAAATGTTGACCTCTATGGAAAAGAAAATTTATAAATTGAAATGATTAGAGAAACAGAAGAGAAAGGATTAATTTTTTTTGAACAGTGGTATGATTTCTTGAAAATAGTCATATATAAGATACATGCATTGAACAATTTCCGAGACTTTAAGAAAGATGGAAAATTACATGCTTTCTAAAGTTATTGCATGAGAAAAACATATTTGCATATAAGTGGAACAGAAAAATGAAAAAAAAAATGATAAGTTTATCTTTATTAATTGTAAGGCATATTTCTTTTCTTAAAGCACCTAAAAACCAAGACATTGTAGAGAAATATTGAAAGAAATTAGTACCTCTCTTAATTACAAATCCTACCTACTCATTGATAACTGCTTAAAAATACCAGAATAAAGGCATATTATGGAAGGTAAAATAAAAGGCAATAAAAGGGAATGTGTCTCTTGGAAAGATTTAAGGCCTTCTACAATACAAAAAAGTAACAACGTCTATCCATATCACTCAGATAAAGTTAGAACATCACTGAACTCACATTTTGAGGCTGTACATTCTCCACCCTGAAACGTTGCTTGCCCTGTAATAAATACACAATATGTTTTATTAATCATCCTTCACTGATGAATGAAGCTCACAGGATGGTTCACTACTCATACCTTTTTTTGGATTTCATAACCATCAGCCCTGTTTCCATAAAGGGCCTTTGAATCAAACCTTTCAGTTGAGTGAAAGCCCATTTCCATTGTAATGTTGCTGAGGTAATATGAGATTCTGCAATGAAGCAATAGCCTTCCATTTCTAACACAGGGATAATGAACTCAGGATGTAGAGGATATCTTGTACAGTAGAATTTACACACAAAAAAAATCTTTGTAATCAGTATCAGCATTAGATAAATCGAAATTTTGTCTGCTTTATAGATTTGTGGATACTAATTTTACATATAGCTAGAAGCCAAAAGCAATGAATCAAGTGAAGTAATCATTACTATTTTAAGCATTAATGGATTTTCACTTCATTAAATACACAGAGAGAAAATGTGGCTGTAGAATTGAGAACAAGTGCATTTGGGTTGACTGACTTTAAAGACAGAAAAGGTATTTAAACAAGCTTTTTCCCAAATGATGTCTTTCATAACAAGCAGGTGTGGTTTGTCTCTCAGTATTATTTTGCTAGAAGACTATTTGACAACTAGACTGCTACTTCATTGTATATCATGCACACATAGAGACACTCTTCCATCAGCTGAAACCTAAAAAAGGACAAGAATGCTGGAGGACTGATTGGAAACTACAATTATTTCCCTATTGCAGTGGCTAAATTACTGGATAAGAATGGTGTCATGACCGTTTTAGGATGCTGCTATGCCAGTTAAACCAGTTCCTAGTCTGTTCAAAGTTCCTGCTTGGGCTTGTAAAGATCTTTCATGCTTTAGGACCAAGTGATTTAATCAAGCATTTGTTTACATATATTCTTACCAATTCCTGAGTAAATTCAGTAGAGGACCTTCTGCAAGAATTATTTATTTCATTATTCATTTGTTATCTAATTTTGATTTCAGTTCCTTTTCATTCTTGCTTCCAATTGTTTGGATCTTCCTTCTTTATGTATATTTTGTATATGTATTTTGGATCTTCCTTCTTTACAATATGCATAAGAAGAGATTATATATGTGTGAATTTAGAGTGAAGGAAGATATGGTTAAGGCTGCCTATAATTTAGCTATTTTACTCATCATTTGAAAAAGGTGGATATTTTATAAATAGATATAAATGTGTCAGCATCACATACAGTTGATCATAATATTTATAAACAACTACAATATAGGTATACACTGAAAAGGATTCAGTTTAAGCAAAATAAAACTAACAGAAAGAATGATGTATTTGTATTTCTCTCTGTGCCCCCCTCTTTCTTTGTCTTTCTCTGGCTTTATAGCAGGATGTTACTTTGTAAATTTCAAAGTTAATATGATACATTATAAACTCTTTCACTCTTTCTCAGTCAGCTTGAAATCAGGCCAGACCTGTCCTTCAGGAAAATATAACTTTGTCTCCAAAATTCTCCACCCCTTTTAGAGGAAGCCTAAATGCCATCAGCTAAAAAGAACTGGTTGGATTGTTCAAGCATTATAGTGAACTCTTGCTTGCCCCCTCCTTTTTTACATTCTTTCTGTTCCCTAGAGTTCTTCACCAGTAGAGTTCTTACATTCTTGAATCTCTTTCTGGCCTTGGCTTCCCCCTCATTACAACAGTCAGGTGGACCATTTTCTTGACCTTCAGCAATGTTAGACTTCTTTTGAGTCTTTATTCCTTCAGTAACTAGAATGTTAATGAATGTCCTGTGACATACCATTCAGTAGGAATGGAAATTGGCAATCCCATATGATCATTAAACCAATTTCCATTTATATTGTTTCAATCATAATATTATTCTTCCGATAATGTGAAAAACAGCAATATATCAGAATTCTCATTACAGTATTCAAAACTCTGAAAGATTCTGTGACCAACTGGTAGTACCCGAATGATACTGCTGTGAAACACAAAGGATGATCTTGTAGGAGATGACCATGCTGAGCCAGAAGGAAGGGTTAAACGCGCCATAACCGTGTTTCCCTGAAAATTATATCTATCCCGAAAGTAAGCCCTAGCTTGATTTTACATGTGTGCCTAATATAAGCCCTACCCCCCCCCAAATAATCCCCAATTAAGACCCTACCCACTCCGTCCCACGATCTGCTTATACGAGGTGGGGCGAGGTATGTGTGTAAAAATCAAGCTAGGGCAGGGGTGGAGGGAAGGACCTGCCCTATGCGCCCAACACTCGCTTACTTCAGGACCTCACAGCCAGGCCTCCCACACCTCAACACCTGCCTTGCCTCATGGTGGCGGCACCAACAGCAGCCCCGTTCAGCAGGAGCCTGTGCCCACTGATTAAATGCACACCAACACTTCCATTTAATCCTGCATTAAATTTGCCCCATTCTTCTGAAGACATCTCTGCTCAAAACTTTTAATGTAGTGGTTAAGGTGCTGGTTTAGAAGACTGAGTTCTAGTCCATCCTTAGGCATGAAAGCTATCTGGGTGACTCTCTTAGTCTAACCCACGTAACAGAGGTGTGGTTATAGAGAACATAGGAAAAGAAAGGAAAATTAGGTAAGTTCAATGCCTTGAGTTGCTTATAAAGTAATAAAGGCAGGATTAAAAATCCAATAAATGAATAAATAAAGCATGAATTGCAGATTTTATAGGACTGGCCTGGTTATGAATGAGAAATGGCATTGGTCACACTTAATGATTCCTGTGCAACCATACTTGCTCTCCTTGACCATCAGTATTCTGATGATACTCAACTTTACATCTCCACTGCAGTGATCCACGAAATGCTATGGCTGCCTTTCTCATGATTCCTGGAAGCTGTGGGGGCTTGAATGAAACTGAAACCCTGGCAAGACCAAGTGGATTTGGGTCATGGAGATTCAAGACCTAGGGCTTTGACATTCTTGATTCTGGATGGGGTGGCATTACCCCAGATAGATTTGGTCCACAACTTGGGGGTTCTCCTGGACTGACAGCTCCTGCTCAAAGAGCAAGTGGCAGGTATAGCTAGGAGACCCTTTGCAGAACTTCATTTTATGGGCCAGTTACAACCTTTCCTGGATCAGGAGTCCCTGCGCTCAATCACTCAAGCCCTAGTCATCATATGTTTGAACTACTGCAATGAGCTTTACATGGAGCTATTCTTGAAAAGCATTTGGAGGCTACAGTTGTTGCAGAATGTGGCGGTGTGGGCAGTTCTTAGGGCCCCTAGAGTTACCCATATTATACCACTGGCCTGTGAGCTGCACTAGTTGCCAATTTGCTTCCGAATGCAATTTGGTTGGTTTACCTTTAAAGTCTAGCATGGCATGAGTCCAGGTTATTTGAGAAGCCATCTCAACCCAATTGGACTGGCCTGCCACACCTGTGCTGGCAGGGAGAGCATTCTGCAGATTCTGTCGATCAAAGAATTTTGGCTGGGGGTCCAAGCGAAGAGCCTTCCCTGCCATGGCCCTTGCCTTTTGGAACATCTTACTCCCTGAGGCAAGATTGGTTCCCATCCTTCTGACCTTCTGCAAGAGCCTTAAGACCTGTCTGCCAGATGGCTTGGGGTCCCAATGGGGGAGTATCACACTAGAGGTGGTTGATTAATTAAGCCTATGGTGGTACAGTGATTAGAATGCAGCATTGCAGGCTAATTCTGCTGACTGCCGGCTGCCAGCAGTTCGGCAGTTTGATTCTCACCAGCTCAAGATTGACTCAGCCTTTCATCCTTCTGAGGTCAGTAAAATAGGACTCAGATTGTTGGGGGCAATATGCTGACTCTGTAAACTGCTTAGAGAGGTTGTAAAGCACTGTGAAGGGGTATATAAGTCTAAGTGTTATTGCTAATTAAGAGCCAATCCTACCTCCCTCCCCTCTCCATCTGACCCCATCCTTTCCCATCTTGGTACTATGGTTTTACTTTCATTTTATTTTGTTAGGAATATTTATCTCTGATTGTTCTAATGTTTTTATGTTGTAAGCCTCCCAGTAAATTCAATAAATTTTATACATACATACATACATACATACATACATACATACATATTAATAATAATGGCAGATGTGTCAAAATTGTTTTAATGTGAAATTTGTACAAATGCAAGTGACATGTACAATAAGCCACAGACTATACAAACCATATATTGAAAAACAGTTGTCTTCAATAATAGGAAAGTTTTTTTTTCATTTTGAAATGCTAGATTCTGCGTAGAATGTTAGCCCACATTGTTATGTGGGATGAATATACATTATATTGCCAAAGTCTATATAAGCTGTTTCTTGGCTTTAAACGTCTCCATTTCTGTAAACTTAAAAGCTTCCTGCCCATGAAACAAGAAAAGTCTTTTACATGGAATTGATCTATGTATATGTTCAAAAACATTGCTTTCTGAAAGCAGTGTTTCTTTCAAGGCTTGTTTGTTCTGTTCAAAGTTCCAAGCAGAAGCAGAAATGTTTACATAATTGTCCTGTCAGATGGAATTTTTTACTATGCACCATCCTACACTTCTACCACAGTCTGTTTAATATGGACCAGAATCAAGACTGGAGAGACAAGGAATAATGCTCAATAAGCAGCTTTATGATGAATGAACCAAATCATTCAATTAAAGAAGGAGACCCTGGTGTAGGAGTAGCCACTCAGCAAGCCTTTTCAACCAAAGAATAGGAAATACTGAGAGTGGGAGTGTTCTGCCAATTCCCCTCTAATATCATATGTTTCTATAGCTTGATATTAGTATACAGAACAGTTGTAACCATTTCCAAATATTACTCTCTTAGGAAAGGATGAACACAACTTGTTTGATCTCTGTTTTTCAATGCCAGATGTAACACTTCTGCCATGAGCCAAAGATTTTCAGGCCTCCATAATGCAATAAAGCAGGATGTAGCTATTGACTGAGATACTAAGCTTTGTGTAGCTACCGGTAGTATAACGATGCAGAATCATCAGAGCAGTAAGCATACGATGAATATAGTCTGTTACAACCCAAGGTAACAATCCATTCTGCTGTTTTCCATAAGTTTTCCAAAATATTAACAGCATTGCTTTTCAAAAACTTTTCATTCACTGTAGGAAATTTGAACTATAGTGCTCATGCACCCCAACTAGCATGGCCAAACAACAGGGATTTGAAAGTTGAAAAAATATGAAAGGTGACTTATCTGTGATCTATAATCAAGAGATACTAAAAGTGCTGAATATGGATGGCAATTTAAAAGGTGGTGTTCATTCTTCCACTTTTCTCATTATATAACTATAATAGACCAAGTAGCAAGAACAGCATGGTATGGAAAGGCTACTTAGAACTGAAGGAAATAAGAACTTTCAGTACATTTGAAAGCATATGAAAAAAGGTGTATTGACTTCTGTCGATATATTCTGTCAAACATATTTGTATAAAGATGAAATTAAATGTGTAAAGCTTAACAGAGTCAACAGTTTCAGGGACTTTAAAACCTTAAAGTACAGATTTGATCTTGAAAAAGAGAAAGGTAAGAAGTTTAAAGAACCAAAGGCCAATGTATGTGGAATCAAACATAGTTGCAAAGATAAAAAGGTTTGGAAAGAAATAATGGATTATCTTGCTGAAGATTACTGTTAGGTATGTTTCTGATCACATTCATTATTTTCACTTACTATTTCATACTTCTTTTTTGTTCCTTTATACTGTTGCTTATCCAAAAATGGAATAGTATATGTGTGTGGATATATATGTATGTAACATTTTAAACAAAATGTATTTCAGACAAGATGCCTTTAAGAAATACTAGTACTGTATACTAACTGAATAAACACATCTTAGCTTTTCTTCTGATGTGATGAGACCTTTGCCCAAATAAATAATTGTGCACTATTAGCACATGGAGATATGCTTTAAATAACTAATAGATATGGAATTCAGTGCATTCCACTGACATAAATACATGTAATAAATAAATCCTTGTCTATCACTTATCTATCCTTATCCAATAAATGTTTACTTTCCCTAAAAACCATGTTACCAAGACTCATAGACACATGGCCCATACTAATTATCAAGGGACATGAGATTTGCCACTGAATCTATGTTGTGAGCCTTTTATTAAAATTGGAATGTTTTTATAATGCAGAAATTATATATGTGGGGGGGGGTTCCTATATGTGGAACATACCCATTTTCTTCTGGAATGTTCCTTTCTCTGGTCAAGCCAGAATCAACATAAGGAATTCTACCAAAAGAGAAAAGCGCAAGAACTTTTGTGTATGTCTGTAAAAGGATTCTTGGAAACTTGCTTTATTAGCTGATCAACAGATGTTGTTTAGTTACTAAACATCTATAATTGCCTTCCTTTTTTAAGTGAAACTTTTTCTACAAAATGAATTTTTTTTAAATATACAGTATATAACATGATGAAAAAGTTCTAAGTATACAGAAGCCTGTGTGAAGTTCCATCCTGAGAATGTGTTAATACTTTCAGTTGACTTCCAGAAAGGCTGCCTGTAAATTCTATTAAATCTCACATCAGCCCCCACACATTCTTCTAATTCCGGTTTAGCCAAGCTTGGTAGCTCTTTCCTTTTCAGGTTTGTGAAAATGTGTGCAATCTTTTCTTCCATTATTTAACTGTTAATAATTGGAGGAAACTGACCAATTTAAATGGGGTAGGGAGTGCGTTAGCAGTTGCCACAGAAACTGCAATCCAATATAAATATCTTACTGCTTGTCTATTTATCATCTGTTTTCAGGGCAGTTTAAGCTGCTGGAACAAGACCGTGATATTAAGGAGCCAGTGCAGTATTTTAACAGTGTGGAGGAGGTGGCTAAAGCATTTCCTGAACGAGTTTACGTCATGGAGGAAATAACATTCAACGTTAAGGTAGCCCCTTAACAAATGTTTATCCCAAGTTAAATTGTTTATGTTAAACCATTTTTTTAACATTGCAATTGAGCAATATATTGTGCAAAAAGTAATTTGGGATTGTTATTTTGTCTTAATCTGTTTATTTTGCTTAATCTGAATTTGAGGGTTATTAATTTTACAAGATATGAAGACCTTTTCAAGGAGGGAATCATTTCCAACCAGCAATGTTCTTTTTCTGTGTTCAACTAGAATATTGATTCCAAATTTTAGACAGAGCTTCTTCTGTTGTACACCCCCTTCTTCACCTCTGACCCCTTAGATTTTATTTGGTAAAGAAGCAGCTGTTTCACTCACTCTACACTACGTCTTAGATCAAATAGACAATAGATATAATATCTACTTTTCAACTCAGATGACTGAGAATAATCAATATTTCTAGAACAGCAAAATAATAATGCATTGATTTAAATCTATAGGAAATCAAACAAAAATAAAATGGTGTATATAGAAACAAAAAGAGCTCTTGTAGGTTTAAATGCAAAAATCAGATAATGTGAAATAAGACAACTACTCACAAATTCATGGGTGCAGTTTCTAGAGAATGTGCCCCTTTCTACTACAAGTCTTGTAGGATGGAATGAACTTGGTACATTTGACAGACTTCAGTGATTTCCATTGAGAGAAAGAGGGAAATATAATTCCCAAGTGTAATGGAGATTTTAGGGACATAAAAAAAATATTTTATTTATTTTTAACAACTAATATAACTGCCCATTTCATAAAAGATTTAGCAACTTTCTTGTTCTATAAAAGTTCTACTCAATGTGTCAACGGCAGCTGAAGATGAGCTTCAAAAGCAACAGATTCTAAATAAAAATTGATGATATTGATTGTAGTATAGAATTGATTAATCCCTGTTCTTTGGAGATTCTATTCTTCAATCTTCATGTCTTGCTTCAGTTGTCTGTTTTTTTTAATTGTAGCAACTATGAGATATACCAGATATTGTGTTTATTGAAGTATTATCATTATTAAGGTCACTGACCAACAAAATTTACATTCAGAACTAAAAGCCATCTCATTATGCCAATAGTCTAATCCAGGGGGTTTCAACCCCCAATCTGTGCACCGGCACTGGTCCATAGCATGCCAGAAACCGGTCCATGCAAACTAGCAAAGCCCCATCCACAGAATGCAGGCAGCATGCAAAACCTCTGGTCTACGGAAAAACCTCTCTCCACAAACCGGGCCCTGATGCCCAAAAGGTTGGGGGCCACTGGTCTAATGTACATACCATAAGAAAAACTAAACTAAAAACTAAAATTTAAGATACTAGAACAGATTTAAAAACTTAATAATAATACCTTTAAGATTATAAACATAACTGGAATTACAAAATCAGCTATGAATTTAATGCTATATAAATCTATGCAATTGGTATACTGTTCTACCTATTTGTTGTACCAAAAATTATATATAATTCTAAAAATGACTAATCGACTAGAAGTAGGAATGGCTAATACAGAATATAAAATCGGTAAATCACTTAATTCTATAGATATTTCCAAACTGAATATTAATAATGTAACAATAATGGCACAAAAATTTAGGAAGTGGATGCAGAGATTAAAATATAAAGTAATCAGAAAAAAAACTCAAGTATATGGGTGTTGCCTTGATTGTTCTAATAGCTTCAGTGTCTAAGTATGTGATTTATGGCAAATAAGCTAATAAACTGTATGGAATAAAATGCAATCAGCATCTAAGTACGTAACCAGCAAAGTAGTTCGTGGAAATCACAAGATGATCTTTTTGTTTCACATCATCATTTTGCTACTTGGAGAAATTTTGTCTGTAAATTCAAAGGTTTGCTTAAGTGTCAAAATTCATAGTTCTTGTAAGGCATATTCTCCAGAAATTGTCTCACATTATTTGTTTTTTAAAAAACAAAACAAAACAAAAAACCAGAGCCATAATCAGCTGAGCACTGACTTCTAGAACACTATGGTGTTCTAATAAAATGGATTTAAATTACAGTAGCATTGGTTGAATCAGGTGGAGAATTTTGAGCCTGTTGATTTGAAGATATTTAAAAAGTGCATCAAGATTAGAGACCAAAATATAAAACATTAATGTTTATGTTGATTAAGTATTACTGTGTTAAAAAGAACAATAAGTCTAAAATAAAATTAAAATTAATGTAAGTAGTACTATACTGAATTTGGTAAGCAGTGATTATGGGTTTTGTATCTCATTCTGATTTTTAGCCAGAGTGGTTTATAATACTACAGTGACAATAAAAATAACAGTTAATCACAATTAAAACAACTTAAGTTAACATGAAGTAAATAGTTTACATGAAAAATGCTTATTGCTAATCTTCTTATCTATTATTAGTTATTTACTGAATTATCCTGAACTTCAGCACTGCATGAACTACTTTTTATTCTTTCTGCAAATATTTGACCCTATCAATTAAGCTTCAAATCAGCATAGTCATATGCTTGTCTGCCTTTCCTTGGTTTGAGTCTCCTGTGAATTGCAGAAAACCTGTCTTGGTTCAGTAGATGAGGATAGCAAATGTACACATACAATACTAAATGCACTCTCCAACTTGGTCAGTAAAAGAAGGCTTTGTTTGAAAGCTCCAGTTCAGTTTCTACTGCTTAAAAACAATAGAGTTTCTAATTAAGGGATAATGGGTTTTTCATATCTGGACATGCTTTCCAGGAAGTTATGTAGACCAGGATGGGTATATTTCTGCAGTAGTGGGATTGCTTCAAGCTTGTGAAGTCTTTTATTGTCTTACTAGACTCTCAAGTTCCACCAACTAGGATTAGTTACACTTAAAATGAAAAACCTAGGAGCCTAACAATTTGTTTTGAATACAGTATTTCATTGTATTTCATGCATATAAAAATCCATTCCTGGTTCCCTAGACCAGGTTTTTTTAACCTTTTCACAGATTGTACCATTTTTAGGACATGACAATATTTGAGTATCACCAGTGATTAGCGAGGTGTCAAAAGCTTGATGACTTAAAAAAAAGCGGGAGATTTTGGGTTTTACTAGTTAGATTCATTTGTTGTTATAGAAATGGCTAGTGTCATGGTTCCAATAGATGAAACCAGTAAAAGAACTTCAAGGCAAGGGGAATTCTTCCTTAAAGAACATTTTATTTAGGAACTAAAGTATGGGCACTTACATAGTTGAATCCAAGAATGAGATTCCCTCCTCCCAGATACAAAGTAACAAATTGCAATTCCCACCCCACAAGAGCTGTCATAAATCACATTCCCCAAATGGCCCTTCAGCCCACCAAAACCTTATCAGAACACATCCTTGAGTTTCCACACTTCTACATTGTTATGGCTAGCTAAACCCCCAGGCATTTACCCCACCCCCCTTCTACATCTGAACTCTAAAAGAATAGAAGGGTACATTAAAAGCAAGAGAAAAAATGGCTGTTGGTTCTCAGTTGTCAGAGCGACAACATCCATCGTCACAGCGTTGAGAGCTAGTTTATAATATTATGGAAAAGTAAAAAGTTGAGGTTCAATGTTAATGCTTCCTTGTACTGCAACAGAGGAAGTCAGAAATCAAAGCCTTTTCTTTTCTTTTTCCCTTCTCCCCCTCTCTTTTCCCCCCTTTTTCCTCCCCACTGTGTCCTACTATTTGCTTTTGTATTTTAGTTTTTGTATTTTATTCTATAATCTAATAAAATAAAACTAAAAAAAGGAAAAAAAGTACCGGTTTTAATTTCTTCTGTGGCAGTTCCTTTGCTGAATCACTGTCCCTTTACACTGACAAATGTATGATGAATTTATCTATATTTATTAATATGCACCACTACCTTGATGGTCAGGTGGCTGGTTGGCCCTTCTTCTTCTCTCCTTCTCCTCTCTTTCTCCTCACCCTCTCAAAAGCCCTCCTCTCTTTCACACACACACATACAAAAGCCTTTCTGCCTCTCTCTCACACATTCACACATACACACAATTCCCCCCAAAAGCCTTTCCTCTCTGCCTCTCTCTCTCTCTCTCTCTCCCTCTCTCTCTCTCTCTCTCTCTCTCACACACACACACACACACACACACACACCCCTCCCCAAAAGTCTTTCCTGTCTCTCTCTCTCTGACAAAAGCCCTTTCTCTTCTGACTCTTTCTCTGGCATCTTTTTTTCCTCCCTCTCCCACCAAAACTGCCTACTTTTATATTCCTTTCTGTCTTCGCCCTCCTCCTCCTTTTTCTTCCAGGTGTGCCGGAAGTGCCGATCCTGGGACCTTTGTCTCACCTCAGCAGCAGCCCTGCAGCTCCTGAAGACTCTGTCTCAGGGCAAGTCCTGCACTACGCCACTTTGACTCGTTCCCTCCCTCACTACACTTGGCTAGGCTAGGCAGGGCTGCGTACCACCTGCCATGTGCCAATATATCATCAGTGGTACGAGTACAACCAGTTGAAAAGCCCTGCTCTAGATTTCCTTTTGTTCTGCTGCATAGTTTGAGATGGCAAAGGAGCTATTTTATCATTTCTATTATTAAACAGTTGGGAGTGTGAAATCCTGCACCATTGTACTAAAAATAGCCCAATATTCTAACAGTAGACCCCAATCTACTTTCTGGAATACTAACAGATTTATTAACACTAGCAGATTAATTGACACTAATATTTAATCATTTATCCCAAAATTATTTAAGAACCTTTACAAAATAGATAAAATGATTAATTTGATAAATAAAATAAATGCCCAAAGAACTCAGGCCTGAAAACATGATATCATTACTCACACACACATAAACACACTAAAAAGTAAAAGAAGAAGAAATGGCTATTTTCCAATTCACTGAAATAGCTGAAGAAAGGCAAATAGTAAAATGTAACACTAAAAGAGTGTGCCCAACTAAACACACTAAATCATCCCGAGAATCACTGATGGTGATTGGTGATAGTATTGGAAGCTGAAGAAACAGAAAGTTAACTTTCTTTAGCTAGCTCATTACTCCATTTTGAACGGTTGTAGTGATTCTAAAAATGCTTGCTTAGATATGACTAAGAATCAAAAGAGCAAAGGATATAAATGAAAGTAATATTAAATCTGGCAAGATAGCAAGTCCTTTGCAGGAAGATAGTATTTAGAATTATCTATAGAGACTATCAGGACATTAGCTACATGAAAAAGAAGTCAACGGATGAGAGAGTCAAGGTTTTTCTTCAAGTGTCACAAATTTTATGGATGAAACTTGGATGCCATATTGAAATGTACCGAGATCTTTCTTACCTGGTGGGAAGTTTGAGGCATTTGAAAAAAGATGAAGCAGAGGAAGCTTCATAGAAAGAAAGTACCACACTTAAAGCAGAGTTACTGAATTGTTCTAAGTGGCAGAAGAAGTTGGGGATAGAATCTGGAATATGGGAGAGGCTTCTCCACAAATAATTTGTCACTGCTTTAAGTACAGATGATGAAAGATATCTCAAAATTACCTTGTACATTTAAAAAATATACAATTCCCCTACTTCTCTGCACAGTGTTTGTTTTCTTGAAAAATTAATGTTAGCTTGAATGTTTGTCTTGTCATGGATCTTCTTGGAGTTAACTCTCAAATCCACTTACAGGCAAATTGTTTTACATTCCTAGGTATAGTCCAGCGATACCTGGAGAGCCATAGTCTTTTCATACTTGCTTTTCTATTAATGTCCAAATCAAAAGCTAGACAGTAGGATTTATGGACTTGAATAATATTACAGTATCATTTCCGTTAATGAGAAAATCCATTATGCTTCCTTTTACTGAAAGGAAGGGAGTGCAGGTTATACAATGGCAATGCTGCCAAAGGGCCCTAAAAAGATCACTTCAGTATTCTAATTCAGAAGATAATTCTTCAACAAGTTTCTGCTCCAGTTAAAGTAAATGCAAGCTCATATAATAGTTAACTTAAACTTTCAAGTCCCTAGAGGCAAATACTTTCAATTAACCAAATCATTATTTTATTGCCACAAAATAGCAAGGGTACACAATCTTAGTTCATTATTAAACTCTTTTACTAAACATTTTTAGAAAACAAGGGACTAGAAGCTGTCCAATATGGCAAGAAAAGTATTATTTTGGGGGCAAGAGTTTTGTGT
Source organism: Crotalus tigris (assembly GCF_016545835.1). Lineage (NCBI taxonomy): Eukaryota > Metazoa > Chordata > Lepidosauria > Squamata > Viperidae > Crotalus > Crotalus tigris. The sequence goes on from NW_024100678.1 coordinate 4,790,073, forward strand.
GGATCATACACACCAAGAATTGCTGTTTCCCATGTTTTCTTTTGATTATTAAAGTGATCTGCCTCTTTTTCAGGAAAGTTCTTATCACTTATTTTCATCAAAATTAAAAGTAGATAATTTCACTGTTTTTTAAAAAAATATAGTGTAATGTTTTGTAGGGAAGCATTAAGCAAATGTTTTACAAAATAAAATACACATACTTGTTCTTCATAGCTATGATAATGTACATAGGATTCCCCGTATGATATGCAGATTTTCTTGAAGAAGTGATGTCACAGAGTAAAGATCTTTAATGGGGGCAGTGGAGGACTCTGGATTTTAATTGATAAGATGGTTGTTAATTTTCATGATGAATTATAATGTTTTGCTTTTGGGTCTGAATTTTGAACAACAATCATGTTCAATTAGATTTTTATTGTTTCCTGGATTAGCTGTATTGAGATAACACACCACTGGAATAACTTCCTGTCAGGAAATTCTGCAACTGTGCTATTAGCTTGATAAACTGTACATAACAAAGAGTTCAGTTTGAAATATTATTTCCTTTCCAATGTTCACATTAGATGGATTGTTTGCTAAACATATTACTGATTACTTTTTGTTTTCATATTTTTATACAAAAAAGTAAATAATAAATTAAAGTAGCGATGCTAAAGCTTTTATCTGGAGTAAAATCCCAGTGGGTTTTTCTTCTGAATAAGTTTATGTTTGCTTATTTTGTCTATTAGGTCATTATATAGGTCAGTTTTGATTCTACCCGCTAGTGCTGGAAAACTTTGAATAGGGTTCGCACCTTAGATGGTATCTGTCAAGACTCTCCATTTAAATGGGGCAGAGTGTCTTCCTTTGAATGTGACTGTGGGGCTCCCCGGCAGATACTGGATCATATGGTGATTAACTGTCGTCTGAGAGCTTATACAGGAGGACAAGTAGACCTCTTGCAATTAAAACTACCATGCTTAATTGGATAAATGACCTAGATATTAATAAATAGAATACTAATTTTATCTTTATGAACCAATGCATTTTAAAATGTAATTTTTAATTTAATATGTAACTTCTTGAATTTCTTATACCTTACAAAATTAACCATACATCTCCATCTTATGTGTATCATACTATTATGTTCTTTCTATACATCTTTACTCCTGCAATCCATGTCTTTCATGCCATACACAAACAAACAAATAAATAAATTATAGGCCAGTGAATGTTAACATCCAGAAATTATTTTCAAAAGACAAAAGATATATGATGCTGCTTTCTGTGTCCTAAAGTCATAATCAAGAGGCTGTAGACTTTCCTAGATTCTGTTGAAGGAGTTACCATTACATATGGTGTACACTGTATGTGAATATTGAAGATGCCCAGGCATGCCTGTTAGATTTGTTCCACTTTTGCATTTGCTTTGTGCAATTTCCAGTGTGACTGAAAGGGGTGGTTCTTTATTAGCCTGAATCTTAGATTGGAATGTTAGGTTATACATAACGTAGTTACCGTAAGGTGACCAACTTTTTTACAATGAAAAGGAGGACACAAATAAATTGAAGAAAAAATATCGTAAATAAAAGAAACATTTTATTCATTGCAACAATAATACAGACAACTTGCATGTGCAAAGTTTGCCAGCCAGGTGTTTTGGCACGCTCAGCAGCAATTCCTATTGACTTTCGAAAGCCAATAGTGGGAGTAGCACAGTTCATGCAAAAGTTGAAAACAAAACCCATCAAAAAAAGGTGCCAGAACGCCGTTCTGAGCATTCTATGAGGGAAAAAAAAGCCCTGCAGATTAGTCTTCAAATATCGAAAAGGAGGACATGAAGGAGAACACTTTTTGAGGGAGGACAGAACTTACAAAAGTAGGACTGTCCTTCCTAAAGGAGGACGTTTGGTCACCTTAGTTACCGAAATGTATATGAGGTAAAATATTTGATTTTAAAAGCCGATACATTTATGTGCAGAATTATGGCATGTCATTTCTTTACATATTAAGTTTTAGCATTTGCTAACTTTTTAAATTAACACTGCAGATCAGAAAGAAAAATGTTAATTTTTATTCTTAGTTGCAAATATGAAGTGTGATGATATAGATTAGGCAATCTAATTTGATTACTAGGCATTATTTACTTTTGATCACGTAATATTCATCCTTCAGAGTTTGCCAGCTGGCTATTTTCATGAAATAAGAAGCAATTATCTCTGGATGATCAGCTACACAATAAACTGGCCAATATTTTTATCACTCTAGTTGTGCTCTGTTTTCTAAGCTATAGTCATTGAGGTTATTTGTAGAATATATTAATATTTAATTTCAAGAAAGAGAGAGGGGGGAGGGAGAGATGCAGACAGCACACAAAACCACGCACCCTCTGGTCCGTGGAAAAACCTCTCTCCACGGAACCAGTCCCTGGTGCCCAAAAGGTTGGGGACCTCTGCTATAGTCCATAATTTCTGCAATCTAAATTCACTAGCCTTGCTGGCTAGAGCTATTGGTAACTGAATGTTCAAATTTCTAGATAATCACATTCATGCTTTCTTTTATTTTTAAATACAGAAGAGAGAGTGAAGGGGGGAAGGAATAACTATACTGCAACAAATTACAGGTAGTTAAATATAGCATTAAACTATAGTAGAATAGCAAAGAATCTACAATTACACCTCAGTGCTCATGAGCAAGCCTAATTGTATAAGGTTGTAGGTTTCTATACAATTTAAACATTTGCTGTTCTTAAGCTTTGTGGCATAGATTAATTATTTTTGTCTGATAAATTCATAATATTGTGTTACTCTTGATATATAGTTTCTTTAACAAAAAAAAGTAAGGTGATCAGTCATGTGAACATTCTAGAACAGTCTTTTTCACTTTCATACTATTTATGCACTGAATGTATAGTGTTATAGTCTAACATATAGAGAATACCAGGCAGAAATTGTACAAATTCTACTGTTCAGATTAGTTGGATTCATCCTCTAAGTTTAGAACTTGTTATGCTATTTTAATTTTGAATGCTGTGTTTTCTAGGTGGCTTCAGGTGAATGCAATGAAGACACAGAAGTTTATAATATTACTCTTTGCACAGGAGATGAGCTCACATTAATGGGACAAGCAGAAATCTTATATGCAAAATCTTTGAAGGAAAAGTCACGGCTCAATACCATTTTTAAGAAAATTGGAAAACTCAATTCCATTAGCAAATTGGGCAAAGGCAAAATGCCTTGCTTGATTTGCATGAACCATCGGACCAATGAGAGTATTAGCCTACCTTTCCAGTGTAAAGGACGATTCAGCACACGTAGTCCCTTAGAGCTGCAAATGCAAGAAGGGGAGCATACCATTCGAAACATCGTGGAGAAGACACGGCTCCCAGTCAATGTGAATGTGCCAAGCCCTCCCCCACGGAATCCTTATGACTTGCATTTTGTCCGTGAAGGGCACCGTTACAAGTTTGTTAATATTCAAACCAAGACAGTTGTGGTTTGCTGTGCACTATATAGTAATAAAATTATTCCAATGCACTTTCCTTTGCATTTAGCTCTTCCAAAGTTTACCCTTCCAGAAAGTCTTGTGAAAGGAGAAGTATGGCATGAAGCCTTTGTGAAGCACTGGTTTGGCCTCTGTCAAGAGCAGTTTGATATTGATGAATATTCTCGTGCTGTGAGAGATGTAAAAGCTGACTGGAATGAAGACTGCAAAAGCCCACAAAAAAGTCGACCCACCAGCCACAACCATGTGCCAAACTCTCTCAGTTATGCTCGGGATGAGTTGACCCAGTCTTTCCACCGTCTCTCAGTCTGTGTTTATGGAAACAACCTCCATGGAAATAGTGAGGTGAACCTTCATGATTGCAGAGACTTGTGTAATGAGTGGGCTTTATCTTCTCATGATGCTTTGCAAGATTCTAGGGATGGAAGCTGTAACTACCCTTTCCCTGAAATTAGTGAAGAAACAGTTTCTTTACCTCCTAAACTGGAACTTCCATATGAAGAACTATGGTTGGACAAAGAGGATAGGAAAGTGAATGATCAGCCACTTACTCGCTCACAGAGCGAAAAGAACAAATGTGACAACTACAGGAGTTCTTTCCGGTCCAAGGGTGGTACAGCTTCTCTGCCAGCACCTGGATCTTTAGTAGCAACAGCAAAATCCTCAGATGTTTCCCTACCTCCACCACCTGTGCCTCCTAAATCAGAAGCGGTAAGTTCCTAGCATTCTGCTTAATCCCCAAGATGGATGAAGTTCCTACCATATATATGGAACACTCATTTTTCATAAGGGGGTGAAGTAATCTGGATAGGATTGTGCCCAGTCAGCCTCTCTCAACCCATCAATCTCGTCATTCCCCATAGTTTATGGAGGAACTGAGAGAGATGAAGCGGATCAAGAGACGCTTAAGAGCGTCGCTGGCAGAAGACAAATGAATTTGACCAAACATGGATAAGAGCTGCTATTCGAGCCTGCTTTGTGGTGATTTGTGTGGTGATGTGGAAATACTTCTCAGCACAAATTGCATCCGCATCCTGGTGGCCTTCAGAATATGATTTCTGAAAAAGAATGTAAGTTTTAGGTAGATCCATAAGACTGAAGGTATTTTTATATTACTAGGTTTTAGTATATTTAGGACTAAATAGAAATAGGATTGGAAGCAATGCAGTTGTCAAAACTTCAGTGTAATATGTCAAACTGCCTAGTTTTAATTACTAATCTAACCATTATTCTGTGGGTCAATTACAGTTTCAGAACTGTTTTAAAAATAGCCCTGTGTACAACAGGTAGCAGTTGTCTAAACTGGATTTCGTCTGAGCAAGACTGGTTCATCATCCAGGAAGTTTCTGTTCTAGAATCAAACCTGAAATCCATCTGAAATATTTCTAGATATTTCAATTTTCCATCTGAAGAACCTAAATCAATTACTGTATGCCAGTGGTTCTCAACCTTTTTAATGCCGCGACCCCCAATCAGTTGTAAGTCGAGGACTATTCAACTGGTGCAGCACCATTTGCAGAATGGAACTTTTGGCGGGCTCAGCAGGGCAGAGACAGCCTGGACAATTCCTATTGGCTTTTGAAAGCCAATAGAATTAGACTCTATTCAAGAGAGTCTATTCTATTGGCTTTCAAAAGCCAATAGAATAAAAGGGAGGAGCACAGCTAAGGAAAAGGGGAAAAAATGGCAGACTGTGTTGTTTGGCGACCCCCGTGAAATGGTCATTCGACCCCAAATGGGGTCCCGACCCACAGGTTGAGAACCACTGCTGTATGCTTTTAAATACTTTCTGAATTACTTCCTTTTCTTATGAGAGAAAACCTTGAAATGTCTTTGAAAGTAAAATTTCACAATTTATTTTAAAGACGAGAGAGCAGTTCTGTATTTTGTTGAAATCTCTCCTTCAAGAGTTGTAAATAGTTCATTCATTGGAGCAACATGCTGTGATAATAGCATTTGTACCAGCTTTTTTAACCAGTCATCTTTCACCAGCTACCATCTGCCCTCTGCTGGTGGTACATAAGTAACATGTAAAATCCTCATTTTTAAAAAATAATTCTGGATCTCCTAAAAAAGAAAAGGACAGAATGCTTTACATTTTCAGTACAAAGATCATGATTTGGGTAACTTGGATTTATTGAAGGTGCAAATCGAAATCTGGGAGGACAATTAATTTGTTAACATTTGGCATTATAAATTCAAAGAGCATATGTTAATTAAAGAAGGGCAGCGCAGGAGCACTCAGTTGTGTCGTCCAAAAGAAGAACTGGTCCTTGAAGGTCAGAATCAACAGTTGAAGGCTACTGCTGATACTGTACTGCCATTTCCTATCTGTCTGATGGGAGAGTTGGCCTTGAATGGCTTTCTTTTCTTTCTTGTTCCATAACCTGGGGATTCAGATCAGTTTCCTCTATGTTTAGTAGTGTTATTCATCTACTTTCTCAATTTCTGCAAAGGTTACTGATCTGGTATGACCCTTACCCCCTACATACCAGAGCTACACATTGGAGGTGGTCGATCTCTATCACCACCACCACCCCAAGTGTCCTGCTCCCTTCTGTGCCATCTCGTGTCCATGATTTTATCTATTAATGTTTTTAATCTGTTATGTTTTTACAATGGATGATTATGTTTCTTGGTGTTTTTTATATTATAAACCACCCACAGTCATGGATATGAAATGGGCTGGAAATAAATTTTATAAATAAAAAAAGAATATGAGCTGCAAGTTCTCATATTCCACTTTTGCTTTAGGAACTCTAAGGGTCCTTAGATAAATAATTATTTCTTTATCCTTGTTTCATCCCTAATAATATTATTAGTTTTCAAGACACTTAATTACCTGCATGATGTGCTACATCATAATTGTGCATGATTTCAGGTCAGAGAGGAATGTAGACTCTTGAATGCTCCTCCTGTCCCACCACGCAACTCAAAGCCAACATCTACTAGCCCTTCTATTCCTCCACGGATGAGCAAACCTGTGCAGCAGCAAACTCGTTCTCCTAGTCCAACACTTTCATATTATTCATCAGGACTGCATAATATGTAAGTATTGAGTACTTTCTTTTCAAAGTCAGTCTAATGATGTATGGTTCAAGTGCGGAGCTGAGAAAGCACAGGTGTAAATCCCACCTAACAGTGGAGCTCATTATCTCTCAGCCTAAGCTAGTTCACAGGATTGTTGCTGTGAAGAGAAGTAAACAGAATTCTCCCCCTGCACATTCACAAATGGAAGAAAATTGGGATAACAAATAATTAATAGAAAATGGATGATTGCAATAACTGAGAAATAAAGAATCAGAGAGTTGGAAGGGGCCATTAGACCATTAAATCCAGTTCTTTGTTCATATCCTCCCAAATTTGTTAACAGAGTCATGCAAAATATATATGATAAATCTAAATAGATAAAACAATTGTAGCAATTATATATTGATAGGCAGACAAAAATGCCAAATCTTATCTGAACATATGGCTGACTATGCAAAGAACCATAATCATAATATGTACACTATTGCCATGGACCTTAACCTTATTGGCATGTGGAACTGTAAGGAAAGCTATCTATTCAAATATAGACTTTCGCTTACACAGAAATAGATGTCATTATAACCTCTGAGGGTGTAATTATTAGATTGCAGAAAACTGTGCAATCTAGTGGACTTGAGTATGGATGATGATTACACTTTCTTTTTATAAAATGGATTGCATATTTGACATAAATATTTGTCCATCATATGCAACCTGATACTAATAAAAGGAAAACACTTGCCAGGAAAGTTGTTAAATTTGTCCTCTCTGAAAAAAATGTCTGTATAATGGAAGCACTGTATAGATACTGTTTTACATTAATCCGGTGCTATTTTATATATAAAATAACAGAATTCTAAAGTGACTACTATTAACTACAAAAGTTATATACTAATTCTGTCACTTCTTTTTTAATTATCTCAAAGCAGCACCACAGAAGGAGATGCTGAAAACTCTTCTGAGATTATTCCTGTAACTTGTTATCCGTGTGTTATGGGGAAAAAAGACCTGCAAGAAGTTGACAACAAATTGCCTTTGGGAAGCCCGTCTGCTGATGCTTTGTTCTCTAGACTTTCATGGCCAAATCATTTTTCTGGAGCTGCTGAAGGCCTTACTAGGAGTGAGTTTCTGTTGGATCCAAGCAGAAGTTATAGCTATCCAAGGCAGAAGACTCCCAACACACCAAAGAGAAGTTGTCCAGCACCTTTTACATTCAATTTTGACAGAAATGAAGTCTCTGCAGGGGATGTACCGCCAGCTACAACTGAGGTAGAATGCACCATGCCCAGTTGCCCAAAATCAGCAAGTTACTCACTTGAATATACCGATGAAAAAAGTTTGGCAGTAAGTGGTACATTGCAGTCACTTTCTTGCCCTGCCTTACCCCCTCGTGCACCAAAGATGGTAGAGGAGAAGCCAGGGTTTGACTTGTGTCCCGGGTCTCTCAGAATAGATGGTGCTGAGGAGGATCCTCTCAGGAGCTCTCCAGACCTTTCTGAAGACCAGTATCTGGGTAAAAAAAGCATGCAAGACCTCTTCTCAGTTTCTTATTCTTTCTCATCACCCCTTCATCTTCAGTTAGCACCAAGATCTTGTGGTGATGGTTCACCATGGCAGCCACCCGTAGATCTGTCTGGGCTTTCCATTGAAGAAGTATCTAAGTCTCTGCGATTTATAGGCTTATCCGAGGATGTCATAACACTTTTTGTTACTGAAAAAATTGATGGCAACTTGCTTGTCCAGCTCAATGAAGAGATCCTTTCTGAGGACTTTAAACTCAGCAAACTACAAGTTAAAAAAATATTGCAATTTATTAATGGCTGGAGACCTAAAATGTAGTGCTGACCAGTTCAACAAAATGAACTGAAGTATGCTGAAACTAACTCACAATCTACCATTTTTAATTTTTTATTGCACTAAGTCCTTCCTTCCTTCCTTCCTTCCTTCCTTCCTTCCTTCCTTCCTTCCTTCCTTCCTTCCTTCCTTCCTTCCTTCCTTCCTTCCTTCCTTCCTTCCTTCCTTCTGTAAATAGTAGGAGAAAAACAGTAATTACTATGCAGATAATTTTGGGTGTTAAGCAAACACTTTTGTACATAATAGAAGGATAAAGGTGTGCCTTTTGCATCCCTGAACATTCAACAGCTGCTAAATAGTGGACATTAAAGGGAATTAATTTGTTCTCATGTAGTCTAGTGAGACATATTTATTACTATGGGTTAGCAAAACTGGTGCACAAATCAGTTATTTTTATTATTTTTATTATTGCATTTCCCTGTAATCTTTTTTTCTTTTTGGGTTCTTATTTTAATAATTATAGTCATTGCCTTCTGTTTTTATTGGTTGAACAGAAAGTGTCAAATATTCCATCTCTGCACTTTGTTCTTGTTGTAGATTCATTTTTATAAGATTCCCAGGTTGTAATAAATAATGGATCCATATTTCAATGCAAAAATAAAAAATAATAAAATCCACCACAGTCTTGGCAGATAGATTCTTGCACCCAACAGGAGGTGATTTTTTTTTACATAGCATACCATTAATGAAAAGAAAGCGGTAAAGGCTTTTGATGTCTAGTAGGCGCATAAGATTAAGAATATACTATTTTAATAATTTCAAAGATAATAGCTCGGTGTCAACCAAGAGCAGAATAATTGCATTTAAACGTTTTTCTAACTACTTTTCAAACTATTGAAATATTTACATATATTCTGAGCAAATGGCAATGCCTTAGTTTAATTTGGAATAATTGGTAAAGATCATTATCTCCACTGTTTATGTATAAAGTACATTTAAAATTAGAATGGATATTAGAGTGAATTTAAAGTTCAGTTGTAACTTCAGTTAAAGAAGTAAGAAACTGAGTGATTCAATGATTTCTTCCTGATGATTCATATTCTTTTTTTCCTTAATATTCTTAAAAATGCATACAATTAAGGAAGAAGAAAACCTGATCTATTAATCTAAATTAAAAGAATCCACATTCCAAACACTAAACCTGTCTAATCAAAATGAAACAGAATAATTTTCTTAAAGCATTTTTTTGCTTAGGAGAATAAAAATGATGTATGTATATTATAAATTTTTGGTATATCTGACATGCATTTGATTAAGCGGCAGTGGATGTTAATCTATTTACCCCATATTTGTTTTGACTGTAACAGACTTAAAATTGGACAAACCTCAAGCTTTTGGAATTTATTTTAGAGAAATCCTGAGATTCAGCATTGCTGGAGGACTTGTACTAAATATATTATAATATTGTGCTTCTGAGCACATGTTTAGTCCACATACTTTTTCCTCTCCAAGTATTCTTTATCAGGAACCCATTATGGTAGAGGGCAGAGGAAGTTATTAAGCAGTTGGAAACCAGAAACTGTCACCAATCAATGACAGTTTAAAACCAAAGATCTACTAGAACATCTCAATCTACTTTCTGTTCCCACCTATCATGTTCAGCAAAAAAACTAATATCTCTATAAGGGAAAATGGGTCTAATGTACCACCACTCATTCCTTTGCATATTTAACTATTAAATAGCAAGAATAAATGATTCCATGTATGTACTTTAAGTAAAAAAAACTATACACTCTCCCATCTCTTTATGGCCTTGTTGCAATATTTCTGAATGTGATATTTGCATTTGTTTTTCATCTGTTATCCTTGTATCAGGATACTATAAGGCTTGTTTGGAAACCTGACAGAAGACTGCATACCATATATGAGAGGAAGAAGCTATGTTTTGGCCATTAGAAGAAAATTGTGACCTTTATAATCTGACACACACACATACACACACACAACTTGGCAAATTCAAACAGTCCTAATTCAGCAAACTGTATAAAGAAAGTGATTTGAAAGTTAATGCCTTTAAAATTAATGGATGTTGGAGCCCATTTGCATAGAACTTTTTGGTATGAACAGGCCAGCAGTGCAATTTGATTTTCAGAAAGGTGTGAATAATTTGGCTATATGCAGACAATCTTAGAAATTTCTATGATATAATGTCTATCAGAAATCATACTTTAGTCCCAAAAGTGCTATGTACATGCAAGAAAGGAATGGTTTGAACTATTATCCTATTGATTGTGTTACATAATAGGATTATGCCAAGATGAGAGCTTCTAGGATGGGTAATAGGAAATAATTAACCGTAGGGTCTTCTTACACTAGTATCACCACCTCAGATTGGGCTCTGGTGCTAATAGGGCCTGTAAAGGCCTGTGATGAGAAGAAACATGGAGAAAATGAAGGAAATCCAGAACAATGAGTACTGCAAATTTCTAGATCAAGGTTCAGGGCAGGAGGGAATGAAGACATATAGACTGTTGCAGTAAGTAGAGACCAGTAGGGATCAACCTAATAACTGCAATATCCAGAGAGAGGAACTGCTAAATGTTCAATAAGTGAAGGTGACATGCTTTCACAGTTGCTGCTATAAATAGCAGAAGAAAAAGCATAACTAGCATAATCCTGATGTTCCTGATGATCAACACTGGAACTAGCTCAGAGCGGCTGAACAAGCAAAGGGAGAGATCTCATAACTCAGTTTGAAGTAGCAGGATCTTTATCAATTCCCACCCTGGTACATTGATCTTTCTTGCTCCTTTATCTTCCCTTCCAGAGGCTGAATTCGAGGTTTTAACTTATAATTGTCCACTGCCTGGATATATGTAATAATACTAGTCAGTTGTAAGATTAGTTGTGGTATTCATATGCACGGGGACTCTATGCAAGGAATGGTGCTAATTCTTGAAACCCTGTCCATTTATACAAAGACTCTAGTAACTTCTAACTGAATAGTATGTCCAGACTGGAACAATGTGAGACCACGCACTTGTACAGGTTACCATAACTTTCTTGTGCTGTTATGCAAATACTTTGAAGAAGGAAAAATATTCTTGTTGATTTCCTCATAGAGTGAATCATCCTGGACATATTTAGACACCATCTAATATCTGGTTCGAAAAATGATTGTGATGAAAACGATTAGCTGAAAATACAACATGAAAAGTTTGCTTTAGGCAGAGCTTTGAATATACTCTTGCTATTGAATCCCACAGTAGAGGATTTTGCAGAGGAAACACTTTATAATAATTCCTTAGACCTGAATACACAATGTTATACCACAGGACTTCAAGTGGATTTCCTTATACCTGTAGGAGAATGGAACCAGGGGAACTAATGCCAGCTATGTGTCTGCATTGTCATCGATAATCAAATGCCTAAACTATAATGCATTGTGTTGCAGAATTTAACAAAATCCCTCAGGGTTGTCCATTCAGCAGTGGCCCACTAATGAAAAGAATTCCTATTTTTACCTTCAATCTATTCTAGAAATGCATTCAATCTTTCAAGACAGATTCTAAGGATGCATTAAAGAGAAAACGAAGATACAGAACTCAGGAACACACATGAACACTATATAGCAGCAAAGAGATTCAAAAATCTCTTAACGTGTTGCTGTCATATTTTGGCAACTGGAGGCTTCAAATCAGTGTTGACTCCTGGCAACTACCTGGACAACTTGCTGCAGTTTTCTTGGGAAGATTTTTAGAAATAGTTTGCCATTGCCTTCTTTCTAGGACTGGGAGAGAATGACTAGCCCAAAGTCACCCAGCTGGTTTCATGCCTAAGGCAGGGCTAGAATTTGTGGGTTTCCTAGTATCTTGGTGCCTTAACTACTATGTTAAACTGGCTCTTTTAGATAACTTAGTGGTTATCTAACTTCTTGCAGCCCAGATCTAAATCATTCCCTATGAAAGGTATATTTATTTCATGAGATGAAATCCATTTGTGCAAAGCTGGATGTACAATCTTAATAATGTTTTCCAAGAAATAAATTTGTTTGAGTTAGAAAATATTATGGACTTTGATAATGATAGGTATTCTTCTAAGTATGCATATACTGTAATACAGAGATAATGACAAACTGCTAATGGTAAAAAGAAAAAAAATCTAATAGCTTTCTCCAATCTGGAAAATGTATCATATTCCATACATTTTGAGATTAGTCACAATGGCTAGAAATTTTGAAATTTTAGGTGCTATAATATCTGGAGGACCTCTGGTAAAGAAGAACATCTTACAGAATGCCTGATGTATAGTATACTTTTACATATGTCATATTGCAAGTGGTTCAATAGAATTAGAAAGAGTGGATCAATGTAATGGTTAAAGTTATCCTGAAATAAAATAACAATGTATGATTTTATAGATTCCTACGTAGCAGGTCTCACTCCTCAAAACTGCAATATTATAAAAAACCTTACTGTCACTTCCTCCCCATTCCCCCATATAGTATTTCAAACACAGTATTTAAGGCACAGTGGAGAATAGTGATGCATTGAGTCATTCCTGAAGGGGCATGGAATTCTCTTTCATGAAATGCATGCTATTAGTCTGAAGACTGAATAGGTCTTGGTTAGTTTGATTAAAAGATAGCTTAGCATTACCCATTCCAGATCATAAAAATCTTGTGTCTTATCTAAATCATCCCAAAGGTTTATTAGAAGCTTGAAATAAGCAAATTCATAATTTTACAATTACTCAGTTAAGTTCACAGCCTCTGAGAAATTAGAGGAGGATATATAATTATTAAAAATGAGGAACAAACAGCATCTAAAGTAAAAACAGATTTAAGTTACACAAATCCAATTTCACACTGGAATAAAGAACTGGCAACAGTATTCAGAAACTGTTTGACTGCATTGTAGCTACTTCCTAAAGCAAAATGAATGAATGGTGTTTAGGATGCCTTATGCATATATCCCTACTCAAAGTTGTGTTATGTTTGGAACAATTGCAATTTAAACATCAATTTCCAAAACTTATTTTTTAAATGCAAATTGTAATTTACCTTTCAGTAGAAAAATGATACTAGAAAACAAGCACCTGTGGCATCTCTCATTCATAAAAAGAAGCTGAAAGCTAAGTGGGATATAAAAGCCTTGCAAATATATTTAGGACAGAAGTTTTTGTCTTAATTAGCAATGGATTTAATTTGTGAATAAAGAAATTTGTTGGGCTGGGTATAAAATTATTTTATTCGCACTATATCAAAAAGCTTCTAGATTCCATACTACTATTCAGTTTCATGTTTCTAAGAAATGTTTCAGAACAAAATTGACTTAGTAAGAATATTCATTGTTACATTTGTGAAATTTGTGCTGGTCTATATATCTCCATTAAAATGTTAAGATAAAAAACAATTATTTAAACCAGGAGTAAAGAATTAACGCTATAACGTATATAAAGACATGTCAGTATTGTATTGTAAGTATATTTGTTTATTAAAGATACTATTTTCATGATACTTATGCAGAGTTTATTCATTTGACAAAGTGCCAAATTAGAATATACAATATTTGTAACCAAAGTTCTGGATTCGTGGCTGAAACAGCTGTAGTGAGCAACTGGTTTAGTTTCATGTTGATTATTGCCACTACACAGTTACTCAGCTTGCAGTGCTTCATTAGTAACTTTTGCTGGTTGGAGGAGCTGTTACTTAACACATGTGTGAAGCAACAGCTTCCCCATCCTGCTTTGACTTTTTTTCTTCCTAGGTAAGCAAAGGGTTAGGAGAACATTTGCAAAGCTGCCTAAGCATTTGTTAGATACATTTGCTCTTATTTGCTTAGAGCTGAACTCTTTCTGAGCTTGCACCTATGGCAATAACTGAGGATTAGTCTTGCTTGTTTATCTGGGATGAGTTTTAAACCTTTAGTTCTGAGGAAGCAGCAGAGTCCTTAAGATGTCAAATTCTACCACCTGTGTTCTAGATCCCTGTCCTTCCCGGTTGGTCAAGGTCTTCCATGAAATGTAGCTGGGTCCAAGCAGTGGTGAATGCTTCTTTACAGGAGGGAATGCTCCCACATGTTCTAAAGGAGTTAGTGATCCCTTCCTGCTTAAGAAGTCATCACTGGACTCCTCAGTACTGGATAATTTTCTTTGGTCTCCAGCTATTTAAAGTTTCAGATAATATAATGAAAGCCATGAAAGATTTTTCTGAGCAATGCTTTTTGGAAAATTTCTGTATCCAAAAAAATATAAACAGTCTGGACATTTGACACTTTTTTTTCCAGTTTTGCTCTCATGGAGCTAAATCAGCCTTATTCCATAGGATGCTGAGAAGAATGAAGAGAATGGGACATCGGCTGAAGTTTGGTGGGCTCAAGACACAAAAAAATCCAGACAACACATACAAGCATTTACATACATATTATTACTCACTACTCGCCACTACTGACTCTTCTCCATTCTCCCACAGTTACTCCTGTTACTGCTCCTCCTCCTCCTCCTCCTCGTGAGTACTACTACATAAAACTTCCATTTCTTGCTGATTTCTGCTGCTTGCTTCTACACACATATCTCCTTCCCTTTTCTCTCTACCATATTCTTTAGAATCCCTGGGGGTTCAGTTCACCTCACTCTGGGTTTGTCAGCCTTTTGTAAGGCTTTCTCCTTCTAGGACATCCAACTTGGGATGGCTAGGAAGGATCCCAGGATCCTTCCCTTCCTCTCCATCCTCAACTTCACCTTAGATTGGGCTCTTGAAGTACCCTTCCCCCCCCCCCAGCCTCCTTGAATCTTTTATCTGGGTCCAACCTTCAGTAAGTGGGAAATTATTCCAATGAATAGGTTACATAGTAAGTTAGGAATTACTTCTACCACTATTACTGAGGAGTCCAGTAATGACTTCATGAGGAATGGATTACTGTCTCCTTTAAAACAGATGGGAGCGTTCCCTCTTGTAAAGGAGCATTCATTTCCTGGTGCCTAAACTCTGGCTTTAATCAATCTGCCCAAACTGGTAAGGAGCTCTTTTCCCATAGAAGCTGCCTTTTTAATGAAATAAGGACATACTAACATCCGTTTACTCCCAGTAACTACTAGGTCCCTTACAATGACCACATTAAGTTTTGCTGAGGTCACAATTTTTCTTCCCAAAAGTGCTTGAATAACTGCAGAATAACTTTTTCCCTGGCTTTTCCCACAATTGTAACAACTATGGATCTCTTCAGCTTCCCAATACTTTCATTTAAGCAGGAGGTAAAGGCTTCTTTACACCTCTCTTCTTTGACTTTTCCAGCTTTTTATGGTTCCTACTTTCCGGAACAGACTATTTTTTCTTCTTCTGTATTTTCCTTCCAAAGATCCTCTGATCTTTTTGCTATTAGTAATCTTTTACTCCCCTTTGACCTGTTTCTGGGTGGTATTCTTCCACTCAAAAACTCACTTTAGTAGAGAGTACATGTAGAAATTGTTCTAAAATTTTCTATACCACTTTTTCTTTGCTCCTTTCATCTGGCTTCAAATTTTCCTACCTATATCTTCCAATCTTGCTCACAATTCATAAATCCCTTCAAGTTTGCCATATGTAATAGCTCCTAAACTTCTGCCTATAGATATGAGTTACACTATGCCTGCCTAGAATTACCTCTTTAATATGGTAATAATCCATTACTTCCCTCACTGGAAGATTTCTATAAGCTCTTAAAGCCTGTCCTGTTAAACATGGAATTAAAATGGCCATCCATTCACTCTCAGACCAATTACAAGAGGTAGCATTTTTTTTTTTCAAACATAGTAAAGTAGGCTTTCCTCTTGCTGTTGCTTCAGCACTTCTGGAATGATATTGGCTCAAATAATTGAGCCTAACCCTTTTTCTGACTGGTCTACCATCTTCTTTGGCTTAACTATGGGCATAGGGTGGATACTCATCATTATCAAAGTAGTAGTCTCCATGTCTGAGGGAGAATCTGCTCCATTTACCTTTTCCATCCTTGTCTGGTATAGGCTCTAGTAAGAAATCTGGTTTTTGCAGTCAAGATGTTGGCTATTGCCTGCAAAGTCTAATTTCTGTGTGGGCCAAACTCTTTCCAGCTAGGTTTTTCCTTTTCATACATACATTCATATTTAATGAATTTTTTGAGTTTGAGCCAATGCCATCTGTTTTGGATAGCCCACTGCTGCCACCTCTTTGTCACAGGTTCTTTTCAAATACTGTATATCCAATTTGGTGGGGTTGAGGCACAAAAGAGCCAACCCCACCACATGTCCCTAAGCAAAACACATAAGCACTCACATCCTCATATACTATTACCCACTATTCACTCTTCTCCACTCTTCCCCCAAAGCTGTTCCTACTACTGCTCTTAGTGAATACTGCTAGAGAAAAATGTCCCTTACAGTTTGTGATGTTTACTTTCAGATACAAACACATCCCTCCTTTTCTCTCCCCACACACACACACCCTCAATTGTTTCCCCACACACACACACCCTCAATTGTTTCCGCAGCCAAGCTTTTATAGTCAATGTGATGCCGCTGGGAGGGGGAAGGCTTAAAGAGAAGGGAGGAAAACAGTACAGGTGCTGGCAATTTTCTGGGCAGCCTGCTCTCTCACAAAGTAAAAGAACTCTTGGGATGCATGATGGTACACAAAGTAAAGCCCTCCCTGAAAGCCCATTTGAACTTTTTTTCCAAAACAGTGAAGGCAGCCAAAGGCACTGATTACGTCTCCTACTTGCAGTGAACAAATTCTTCTTCCATTCTGTGTTCTATATTTTAAGGTGTGCAAAGAGAAAGACAAAATGGTGGCTGAAGTGCTGTGAACAATTTGCCTTGCTCTTTGTGGGCAAAGATGAATTGGATGCCAGAGTTGGGTCAGGACATAGTTACTTTGGATTCTTGCCATTTATACTGAGGATCTGGACAAATTGCATAGAAGGATGAGGACTACAATCTGCTAATTCAATCCTTGCCCACCTGATTAAATTTGTCAAGATTTAAGCATAGTTAAGGGAGGTAACACCTCCTTGTAAGAGGAATGTGTTGTTTCCTGCCAAGGAAGGAAGACATAGATCTTTTATTGAAGAAATTCTCCCTTAACTGGGATGACCTGAACAATTAGCTGAGAAAAAAGGTCAAGGAGGTTGATTCACAGTTTCAGTTGTGTGTAAATGACAATGAACGTTCTGAATGTATTTCACTACTGGTTTCAGCCAGAATTCAGCTAAAAATCTGCTTTTGTTATTTTGATGAATGATAGCAGCTTTCCAACCATTGACCATGGTATCTTTCTGGATCATCAGCTTTATGTGATTCCAGCCTTTCTTTACAACATATGTAGAAGTTGGTGCTGGAGGACCACTGTTCAGCATGAATCTATGATATACATTGTTCAATAGGAGTCCTCCAGAGTTCTATCTTGTCCTTCATGCTGTTCAATATATATATATACATGAAACCACTGGGGGATATCCTTGGAGTTTTAGACCATATTGTCATCAATATGCTGATATTCAGCTCTACTGTTTCTTATCACCTGCTTGGAACCACTGCATTTCAGTCTGTATCCAAAGCAAACCCATTTTGGTCCACATAACTATCAAAACATTTTAGTTTGGACATGGATCACCCTAACTTAGCTGTTCTTTGCATGAAATAATCTGTGCATATTTTGCACATTCTTACCTATAATACATAACCAGTAGAGCATCCTTGCCAGTGAAGACTGTATTGAATACAATAGCCTCTAGTCTCCAATTTAGAGTACATCATTCTCATGGAATCTCTTGTAAAGCAGCAATAGCCTTTTCACATTTATTCTGTTTCTCACACCGAATGCCTAGCGCCAAATCTCTAACTGTGGAAGATTATGTGCCAGGAAAAACAGCTGTTTTGGACTTGGAGGCAATTTTTGCCCAAACTGCTCATTAGTCTTTTCAAAAGGGTTGTACTGAATTTTTCTGTGGCATGTTTCTCATCTTCCTTATTCAGCTGTGTGAAAAACTTATTTTTTTTCTTTTGTATCCCCAAAGGAATAAGAAAAAAAATCAGTGAAATTCTCATGGAGGTGTTATGGATTATTTATTTATTTTATTAATTATAAAATCATGGAAGGGTGTGTGAGAGGGACTGTCCTGTCTTGTAGACAATCTTCTCTTCAGCAGGCTGCATCATTTCTGGCTTCTCACCTTCCCCCTAAATCTCAAAGGAAGATGGGAAAGAAGGTTTTTTTTTTTTTTCAGATTTGGATGGGTAGGCAGGAAGAATATGTAATGGTTAAAAAAAAACTACACCTCCCCCACCCCCCAAATTGAAAGCACTCTATGAATATGGCAAAGGCCTCTTATATAAGGGAAAAAGGGTTCTGGGGGATTGAAAGACAGATTTTAGCACAATATTATGAGAAAGTATACTTCTAGCAATAGAAGATTGATGACATTCCTCTATAATGAGCACATTGTGTTTAACAAAGTTTGGAAGGGGATCAATTGCTTTCAGATTTACTTTAAACATGCTGATGGCTCTTTCTACTAGCAGTGCAGATGTTCAGTAAAAGAGATTAATGTGTATCTGTCCTTTTTAAACAAAACCAAACCATTGGCATAGAACCACAGGAAATTTCGAGTATATCCTTGAATGAAATATGCCCCAAATAATTCATATTAAAATTTGGGGGAGGGGCAAGAGAAGCACAACTTTCAAGTGTTCTGTGGCACACATTATGGATTCCTGACTTATACATTTTTTTTATATAATTGTGTAGTGTTTTGCATAAAAGGGGAGACTGAAAACTAGCTACTTCCCTAGAAGGGACTTTTTTTTTTTCTTTTAACAACCCTGTAATCCCTTGCATCGGGATGGAGTCGAGGTGACTGAATGGAGCTGAGCATTTACTGGCCAGATGCCCTTCCTGATGCCTACACTGAACTCACAGAAGATATTTTATCTTTGCACCCAGAGACATAAGTATCTGCCTCTACCTAGGATGGAACTCACAGCTTCCTGATTGTGACCCAAGAGCTCCACCTCTAGGCCACCACACCACTCAGAAGGGACATTAATAATTATCTTATATCTCTAGAGCTGATAAACTATTTGAGCAGCTAATAAGCTTTTTAACAGGCAATGGCACCAACAAACATGGACTTTCCAACTTCCTTTGAAAAGCTTTTGAACATCTAAAAACTCTGAAAAATCACTTTTCTAAATTCAGAAAATGGTTTTACTCTGTGAGGACACAGGAGACAACTATTTAAAAAAATCAACTCTGGCTAACATTATGCTCACACATGTTTGGATAAGGATAAGAAATAATTTTCTCATATTTTCTCCACTGAAAAAATTATTTGAGGCTACAAAATGTAAGGTGTTGAGAAAAATTTTGTTCATATGTTGTTACAAATCGCTATCCCAGGAATATGTCTGGCAATACTGGTTTTTTATTCCCAAACTTTCAGAAGCTTCAAAAACATGTTTGTTATTAAATTAAAAAGGGCAACTTATGAATCATACAACACAGTTAGGAACACATATATGAATACAAGCTGAATAACAGCTAGAAAGTTCTATATATCTGCAGAGAAGTTTACAAAGTTAGATTTTCTACCTTCAAAGATTGACTCCTGGGTCCTAAGAATTGCATCTTGCATTTGCTTATAAAGGTATAGGATTTATTTAAATAGCCTCCGTTATATTTCAATAGGAAAAGATGTCCTCTCTTACCTCATTTTGTTTGAGATGAGTTGTGAATTATAATCCTAGAAAATGAGAAATACAAAGATAATGCTTTGAAAAAAAAAGCCATTTTCAATGCTTCAAAACTCCAATAAGTACAGCCAGTTTTTCATCTTTTGATATTTAAATATTCTCTTAGAAAAATTCATACATAAGAAGATATGCAGATAATAATGAGGATCTGAATATTTGTATGTATACACACATACACAGACAGACAATATACTGTGAACATCTTGTTTATTAAGATTAATTACAAAGGACCACAAATAAATGCTGTTTGTGGGCCAATGTAGAGACGTCAGAGGCAACTTTTAAGAGGAGATAATTTCTGACGGATCATAGCCCAGTTTGGATGGAGCTGACTCAAGAGAAAGAGGAAAGGAGATCCTGGAGAGTTAATGAAAATTTGTTTAGACAAGAGAAGAATGTTCAAAAGTTAAAGGAGTGTTTAAAGGACTATTTTGTTTTGAATATGTATAAGGGGACTTCAATGTCAATGGTATGGGATGCAGGTAAAGCATTTATGCGTGGTGTTTTGATAAAAATGAATAATTGTCATAAGCGGAAGCAGATTCAGAAACGTAGAGAACTTGAAGACGAAATTAAATCAAAAGAAAGGGCCTTGATTTTAAATCCTTCTGATGAAAGTATTAAAGAATCTGTAAAGTTATTAAGGTCACAATTTAATATGTTGATAGCAGATCAAGCTGCAACCAATTTATTGTTTATGAAACAAAATACATTTTGTAATGCTAATAAGCCTGGGAGATGGTTGGCTTATCAATTAAGAAAGAAACAGAGACAGAGAATAATAGAGAAAATAAATTACAAGGGTAAATTAGTTTTTCAGAAGGAATTGATCAAAAAATCTTTTTTGGATTATTATCAAAAGTTATACAAATCTACTAACGTGCAACTGCTAGATATAAATAAATATCTAGCTGAGGCAAGTTTTCCCAAACTGACTGAGGATCAGAAACATGAAATTAATGGCTTAATTACTAAGGAGGAAATTGCCTCAGCAATTCAACAATTGAAATTAGGGAAAGCACCGGGTACGGATGGGTTAACAACTGTTTATTATAAAGCTTTAATGGAGGAGATGATCCAACCATTAAGTGATCTTTTTAATGGTATCTTACAGGGTTTAGAGATTCCTCCTTCATGGCGTAGTGCTTTTATATCATTGATTCCAAAGGAGGATCAAGATCTTACTTTACCAAAAAATTATAGGCCTATATCTCTTTTAAATGTGGATTATAAGATATTTGCAAAAATTTTGGTAAATAGGCTTATGAGGGTGGTGCATCATCTTGTGCATAAAGATCAATCAGGGTTTATAACAGGAAGGTATATGAAAAATAATGTTAGACAAATTATTAATCTATTAGAATATTTAGACAAGAACAACCAAGTTCCTGCAGGGCTCATATTTTTAGATGCTGAAAAAGCATTTGATCAATTGAATTGGCATTTTATGCTAAGAGTAATGGAAGAAATGAATTTTGGCGAAAAGATATTACAAGCCCTTACGGTAATATATCAAAAACAAACGGCACAACTTATTGTTAATGGAGGTTTGTCGGAGGTTTTTACAATAGAGAAAGGTACTAGACAGGGGTGTCCTTTATCGCCATTGTTGTTTGTTTTAACATTGGAAATATTATTGATCAAAATTCGAGAGTCTCAGGAAATTAAAGGAATAGAAGTTAACAAAAAAGAATATAAGTTGAGAGCTTTTGCGGATGACTTGGTTGTTACTTTGTCGCAACCTGATTACTCTGTAGTAAACTTATTACAGTTGATTCATCATTATGGTTTGGTTTCGGGTTTCAAGATTAATGTAAATAAGACTAAAATCTTACCTAAAAATATGTCTAGTCAGGAGAAGCAGATTTTGGCTAACTTGACGGGTTTTGAGATTGTTAATAAGGTAAAATATTTGGGGGTGATGTTGTCTGTTTCTAATGTAAAATTATTTAAAAATAACTATGAAAGGTTGTGGGTCAGGGTACAGAAGGACTTGAAGAATTGGGAGAAGTTGCAATTATCCCTCATGGGAAGAATTGCAGTGATAAAAATGAATATTCTACCCAAGTTTCTTTTTTTGTTTCAAATGTTACCGATTTTGAAAAATGAGATTAACTTAAGTGAGTGGCAGAAGGGTCTTAATAAATTTATTTGGGCAGGGAAAAAGCCAAGGGTTAAGTTTAAAATTATGCAAGACTTCCGTGAGAGGGGTGGACTCAAGGTACCAAATTTGAAATTATATTACGATGCGGTGGTTTTAACACTAATTAGTGATTGGGTAAATTTGACAAATTCTGAGATACTTCATTTAGAGGGATGGGATTTACTTTATGGGTGGCATGCCTATTTAATATTTAATAAAAAAATGGATTGGGTCTTTAAATCTCATATTTTAAGAATCTCTTTACTTAGGACTTGGAGAAAATATTATAAAAGTGATTTTAAAGTTCCATTATGGGCCATACCTTGGCATGCGATAGAAGGAATAAAAAGAGGTGTAAAAATGGATATGGTGTCTTATAGTCAGCTACTTAGATGGGATGGGCAAAACTGGCAGTTAAGATTACGGGAAGATTTAGCGCAAGAAAATATTATTTATTCTTGGTTCCAATATAGGCAACTAGTAGATAAATGGAAGGTGGATTGTAAATTGGGTTTTCTTAGAGAAGATGGAAATCTTATTAAGCAAGTCAAGGATCAAAGACAAACCCACATCAAGAGAATCTACGGGGTATTAGTTGAAATGGACTCAGAAACGGAATTAATTAAAGACTGCATGATTAGATGGGCGCAGAATTTTGGTGTCCCAGTCTCATTGGACATCTGGGAAACCATTTGGGTGAGAAATGTCAAATTTACACAAGCACAGAACCTTAGGGAGAATTTTTATAAAATGTTTTATAGATGGCACCTTGATCCACAAAAAATGTCTCTTATGTACCCTGACGTACAACCCAAATGTTGGAGATGTGGTTATACGGATGCTTCCTATTATCATATTTGGTGGTCATGCAGAGAGATAAAAGCATTTTGGATCAAAATATGGTGGAATATCCAGAGAATTTTTAGAAGGAGGGTAAAATTTACTCCGCAATTATTTTTGTTGGGCATTGTTACAGATTGTGATACAAAGGAGGTTGTATTGATGTTAAATTTGATTACAGCCGCGAGGCTGTTAGTTGGACAATATTGGAAGAAGGAATCTTTGCCTACACTGCAGGAATGGTTTCTTAAAGTGTCCTATTTGGCGGAAATGGCAAAGATTTCGGCTTTCTTAAAGCAACAAACGCAAGAGAAGTTTCTTGCTGTTTGGGACAAATGGATAAAATTTATACAATTTAGACTGGGTATAAAAAAATATCACATAGTTTTTTCATAAGTTTTATTTTTATATATAGAGAATGTTATATACAGATATTTTTTATATATATATAAATATAAATTTTTTAATTTAATTTTTATCTTTATTTGTTAATTTTTAACTAAGCCTATATTCTGCTCTGGGAAGCTCAGGGGGGGGAAGGGAGGGTGTTTGTGAGGGGTGGGGGATGGGGGGTTTTTTTTATATGTAATGTTTAGTTTTTTTTGTTTTTTTTTTGTATATGTTGTTTTTTGTTTTGTATTGTTTTTGTCTTTTTGTAAAATTTATAAAACTTTCAATAAAAAAAAAAAAAGAGGAGATAATTTGCCAGCAAGAGTTTGTTAAAACAGTAGTCTCTAAGCCAGTGTTTCTCAGCCTTGGCGATTTTAAGGTACACGGGACTTCAACTTCCAGAATTCTCCAACCAGTCACTGCTATTAGGGAATTCTGGGAGTTGAAGTCAACATATCTTAAAATTGTCAAGTTGAGAACACCACTCTGCTTTCCAGATACATTGGTCCCCACAAGATGGGGAAAGTTCTGCATTGGTGCTTCTTTAATGGAAAGTGCATGATCATCAACTAGCATGAATAGTTCTGGTATAAATGTAAAAAGCTATCCTTCAAGTTTGGAGTCAGGCTGTTAGTAGAAAATATAAAAGATGGATTCATTCTATAACCACATTTATCAAAGATGGAACTGTTATGTAAAAACCTTCAGAATTCTTATTTTTAGGGAAGTGAAATACTTAACATTTTTTAATTTCGGTATATTACCTTTTGCTTTTTACAATATTTCTTCCTAATACTACTGCTCCTTATAATGGTCACAAACAACTTGATCGCAAATATAAGAAGATATTGAATAATTGCTCTGTCCACAATTTCCTGGGTAGATTCTTTCTGTTCACATTTTTTCCACTTGTGTATCACCAATCTGCATAGCACAACAGCAATTGAAGCAAATTTCAATTGAACTGAAGGTGATATTATTTTTTAATTTTGTTTTATTACAATATTTAATATGTTATGTTCTATCTAAAGTACTGTATCTCCATTATATTCAACTAAACAATGAAAAAGGATGCAGCTCTTGATTAATAGAAATATTTGCACAATTGAGTATGCAAAAATTTAATGTGTTGTTTTAAGTTGTTCCACTTGATGGTGGGAGGCTGGATTGCTTTATTTGCAGTTAGCTTATTATTATATTTGAATCTAGCCTATTTTGGAGTTGTTGTTTTTTTCAAATCTTGCCTAAATATCAAGAGAAAGCAAAAACTGATAAGGAAATATTAGGAATTAAGTTTAAGGTATGTCTAGTTAAGCAAATTTTATTTGTATAATATTTGAATTGAATAGAATTTTGAGGAAAGCTATTGAAATATTTGCTACACATTTCTTTGGACTTCATTTCAGCAAGCTGATTGACCAAGGCCCATGAAACTCTGGTCTTAATGCCACCAGCATGTGGCTGACTATATCTGCTTATGAAACCTGGCTTCCTGTCAAATATCTGGCTAAAAGACATGTAATCAGCATAGAATGGATTTTAATTAAGAGTTGGTATCCAAAGAACTAGATAAACCTCACTTCTTGGGAAAAAATAAAGCTGAAAACAAAATATCAATTACTAGGAGATATGAAATTAGACTGTATGTATAAAAAAATTAAAGCATTGCAAGGTATTTAAAAATGAATAGATCATAGAATCTACTAAAATATATTTTTCATTTATTTTATCTGTATATATATAGATGAATATTGGACCTTAAGGCAACTGAATGCAATATATAGCTAGATAAAGGAAATCTATCAATTTGTGGGTCAATTGTTAGGCTCTGTTGATTTGACATTTGCTGAAAGATGCCCCTCTGTTGATTGAGGAATAGCAGTGTAACTTGTTGGTAGAGCCCAGGCTACTGAAGATGATGATCATTTGTGCTCGTTATCAGGTTGGACTATATTATCACAGTAGATGGAACAGTGATACCATTCACATACAAGACTGTCTGAAATGCATATCCTTTAGGAGAGGAAAGAAGGACTATATAAAGACTTGTTTGCAGAAGCTGAAAGAAGGTCAGTGATATGCCATACAGCAGGGGTAGTCAATCTTGGCTCTTTTATGACTCATGGACTTCAACTCCCAGAATTCCTGAGCCAGATGGCTCAGGAATTTTGGGAGTTGAAGTCCATGAGTCATAAAAGAGCCAAGGTTGACTACCCCTGCCATACAGGGTGAGGCACTGGGTTTCAGACCGACTGATGTCATCAATGGAAAGGCCACCATTGGATATGCTGGATCTTTTTATGCTTTCAAATTTTAATTCATTAATTAAGGAATGTGATATACTTACAATAGCTCACAGGTGAATCTGGGGGAAATTGCTATTATATTTACAATTCATTTCAATAACATATAGTGTTTCCTATGAGACATTAGAATCAGAATATGTACTTAATATGCTCGTCAATTAACTCCCTAAATGGTATTACAGAGAGTTACACTAAGTAGTACCTAGCAATACTATGATAATCTTATCCCCAAGTTTATAGTTTAAAAGATTAGCTACCCGAAAAAAAAATAAAGGGAGAAGCGGGGAAAAAAGCATGTGTTTTTAATTTAAAAATTCTTATTAAAGAGTTTGTTGTTTGTCTTTTCTGGCTAGGAAATCCAGAACCTGCTTTAAAAGTAAACCTCCCTATGGTCATCATAGGTGTCTCTTGGCAAGGCACAAATCAATCATACTTGCTGGTAGACTAATGAATAAGTTGTCCTTAATGCTTGAATCTACAGATTATTTCATCTTGTTTTTACAGTTTTCCCTGATTTAAAAAAATATCTGTGGGTTAAATGATACTAATCAAGATTCAGAAGAAAAGCAATCATGCCCAACCTTATTTTTCAGGGAACGCGGCTCCACCCAAAAATAAAAATAGGCTAATGCAGACAAATGAATATCGGCTTTAGCTCAATTGCAAGTAATCCCCATTTTGAAAAACTGCATTATTTATGATTCATCTTGTTACAAGGTAGATCGGGGTGGGCAATTATGGCAATTTTATGACCTGTGGACTTCAACTCCTAGAATTCCTGAGCCAGCCATGGGAGTTGAATTCTGGGAGTTGAAGTCCACAGATTGTAAAATTGCCATAGTTGCCCACCTCTGAGCTAGATGAAAGTCTATAGGAATGAGTGTAACTTTTTATCCAATATACAGTATGGAATCATGTTACAAAGTAACATGATAGGTGTTATTGAAGCTGAAGGGTTCTGAAGTGAATGGTAGAAGATAAAGAAGAAAGGTAAATTATCTTTAAAAAGTATTCTTAAGTGCTTATTAAAATGGTGCATCGTTAACCTGTAGTATTTGCTACCACAAGATAAAAGGATAAGCACAGAATTAAAGAGCATTAATTAGGGATATGGCTACTAGATAAACTGAAAATGCACTGATCTCAGAATTAACATGGCTGTTTGTATCAATTTTGGAGAATATTAGCAGGATTGTGGTTCTGTATTTAAGTTCTGCTTGTGGGTTTCCCCTGGACATTTGTTGGCCTCTGTGAGAAGAGAATTCTGGATTAGAACTCCAGAGAATTTTGGAGTAGTTCTGATGCAACTCAGTTCTTCCTTGTTATGTTGATGTCATTTCTTCAAATCTACCCACCATACAATACTGTCTCTTAAGGTAGTCCTGAACTTCATCTGATGTAACAATCTGTCTCTTTATCATACAGAATTTCTGCTTGAAGTAGGTTCTGGTTATACTTAGGCAGAACTTCTGAAAAAAAATCTGAAAAAGTAGTTCCAAAGGGTTATAGTAAAAAATATTAATAGGATGCCAGATCCACTAGCTCATAATTTTCCTGTGTGCTTATTGTAAACAATAGTTCAATTTAAAAAACTATAGATATGAAATTGCTATGGATGCTCAACAATGGAGCAGTTAATCTTTTAAATTTATTAATTACATTTATGCCCGCTGCAATCCCTCAGTGATCTCAGCAGTTTTACAGCAAGATACTGTCAGAAAGAGACTGGCCAAGCCAGGGGGAGGAGTCAAGCAGGGAATTAGTCTGGAATCTCTATGTAGTCCCAAGAGGTTGAAATCCAACCCCGCTCAGGAACATCCTAATGACAGCTTTTATATCAATCTTATTATACACTATCAGAATTTCAGCACTTTTATTTTCTCCTTTGGCCCTAAAACTAATGCTCACTGCAGCTAACAATAAACGTATGAGAAGCAAATAATTTGGCAGAAAATTTAATAGGGCAATCCATATCATTCTCCATCAGCGTCTTCCATATTGATACAAGAAAACAACCAAGAAAAATCATGAAAAAAATTTGTAAAAGCCAGGATGAATGTACAAGCACCTCTAATCCATACAATCAGTCTAATGTACTGCACATACCAAAAATCCTGATTTTAAGATCAGTCAACTGAGATTGAAATAAATGCAAAAACTGTAGCAAACTGGTTTTTTTTAAAGGTCAGTCATTGCCTATATTGCCAATTACTTTTCTCTAAATAAATGCTTCATATTTGCATGTAAAGCTGAATGTCATGTTTGGGAATATTCCTTCCTACCCAATAGACAATTAGCATAGTGAATGCACTGCCTCCAAAAACATGGGTGACTTGGTTTCTAAGAAAGTTATACTATGCTTGAATATTATATGACAAAGAATAGCATGGGCCTCTTAATTGAGATAAATTCCTGGAAGATGAAGATTCACTGAAGGGACCTTTTTTTTGCATTAAGTTATTATTTAAACAACCACACAGCCAACCAGAGACAGCACTGATCCTCAACTAACCCACGCAAGCCCCCCCAGCAGTTCACCTCCCAATGTCCCTGACCTGATGTAACTTCCCCATCACAAGATCTATCACAAGACTCACTGATGACTCACACCTGATCCATCACAACATCCGTCACAAGACCCTCACTCGACACACCCACATGTGAAGCCCTTATAAACAGAACATTGACACTGGCATCCCCTAAACTTTGCTGAAGATGTTACCCAGCCTGGTAACAAAACGTTCAGAAACCAATCCACAAACTTGGAGAACAAACCTTCATCCTCAAGTTATTATTTCTCCACATTTGCAAGTGACTCAGAAAATTGGCCATTTCATTGCTCAGACTAACTAATGTCCAGGTCATAACAAAATGTTGGAGAGCTTTGTAAGCATTGTTTTGTGGTGCAATATGATGCATTCTATTCATAAATGTGAATGATGTCTAAAGATACTGTTTACTTCTTTGTAACTCATCAAGAAAACCATAGGAGTCACTATAAAATACTGTTTTTTCTAATTTCTTCAACACCTTTGAACACAAGTATTGATTAGTTAAGTATTGTTCTAAAGGTACATCTGACCAACACCTAATAAAGGCAGAACAAGATTGCAATCTAAACTTGATTGATTGGGAGACTGGACTGAGAAGAACAAGGTATCTTTTAAAAAGATAAATGTAAGAATACACATAGAAGATGGAGATTCACGGCTTGGAAATGTTGGAAGAAAAAGGTCCATTCTCTCCAAATGGGAAGATGAAGTTGGCACAATGGATGAAATGAGAAGAAGGGAAAGCAAGCTGCTTGGAAAGGAGGTTTCTTTATTTCAGAAGCCAGAAACTGCAGTAACAGCAGCATTGGGTTCCAGGTCAGCTGGCAACCTGGTCGGGCGAATGGATGGACGTTTATATTATTTTGGGGCTGTGTGATTGAGATTTTTGAGCTTGTTGAGCAATAATTTCAAGTTGTTATTCTAATTGTGATGGCTTGGTTTCTATTGTGGCTGGGAAGTCATGTCCTGTCCTTGAGGTCGAGTGGAGGAATGCAGATTTTAGGTATCTTTTGTGTCTCTGCTTTTTAATCTGATCAGTTCCAGCCTTCTGTGGATGAAGGTGTTTTATTTATGAATGGAACAGTTTGTGAAACTAAATATCCATTCACAGGGGCTGGCCGCTTGAGTGGTTTTACTTCAGGGAAGCCTTTTCTCTTCCAAGGGTGTGGTGGGCATTACTTTGCTAATATGGGGGCTTTCTTATATTAAAAGGTGTAGGTGGGGATTCTCCCTAGAAGAACATTGCATAAGATAAGGATTTGAGAATGATCATTAAGGATAAGATTGTCCTATTAAAGATTAGATTGGCATATTTCTGGACTGCATTGGAAAATATATATATTAAGTGCTTATTTCCATTTATTCTGTACTGATAAAACCATACCTAGAGTACTATGTATAATTCTGGGCACTACTTTTTCAGATGGATATTAACAGGTTTATAATAGGTTCAGAGGCCACCAAAAATTATAAAAGTACTTCCCTGTGAAGACGAGCTGAAATTTTGTTGGATGTTTCCTTCAGGGAAAAGAAGCCTGAGGAAATACATGGTATCAATATTTATGTATATAAAATGGTGCCATAGGAAGTATATTCAGGAACTATTGTGAATTACCAAAGACCCCTGTAGCTAATTTAGAAGGAAAAATATAAGGAAGGGTAAGGAAATAAATATAAGGGAAAACTCAGTGGTAGGATTTGTATGCCTATATACATCTATAGAGCAGTATATCTGTGGAGAATTAATTGGTTTTCTGCACAATGCAAAGGATTTGGCTGGAGGAACCTGATGATCCCTGCCAACTTCACAATTCTTTGATCTCACGATTCATACATAAAAGAATTGCTCTGTAATGGAATGGTATAACTGTCATCATCATTGCAGCTGTAGTTTTACATTTTAACTGAAGTACAAGTAGGGCTTTTTTTCTCATAGAACATCCAGAACGGAGTTCCAGCACCTTTTTTGGATGGAACCTTGTAGGGTAGGCAAGACAGGTTGTATGACGTGTGTAGAGTTCCAGCAACTTTTTTTTTTTTTTAGAAAAAAAGCATTGAGTACAAGTACAAAAATAAAGACAATATCAGATAGAGATACAGTAGATAGACAGTAATCTATCTGTCTATTATATATGCTAGTCAAAATGTAGATTTTTACATTTTTTATATATGTCATGTTTATATTTGTGATTTTTATCCAATTGTATGCTGACCAGAGTTGCTTTTGGTGAGATGGCCAGCTGCACAAAGTTTTAATATATTAATAAATAGGTAAGCTAAATTTTGGGTAAGTTGAGTATTGAGTGAGTAAGCATCATGGAAAATCATTCTTGCAAAGTTGCTGTGGTTTGCCTAGAAGAAGACTTCTGCCTACATTATAAAATGGAGAAGGGATGGATTCCCCTGAACATTAAAATTGATAAGAGTTATAAGCAGAGCTATTTGGGCATAAGGTTTCTGAATGTCAGAAAGAAGACAAATTAGTGAGCAGGAACCAAAGGGACAATGCTCCTTAGGCCAGGGGTTCCCAAACTCTATGCTGCTGCCTACTACCGGGCCATGGCCTATTCAGAATTGGGCTGTGCGAGTGGCTGGCCGGAGCATGCATGTCTACTGCTGAACTTGTGTGAGTGGCATGCCGGCAGACAATCATGCATGTGCACGTGCTGGCCCACTACTTGTAAAAGGGCTGCATGCACATGCGCACCGGCCCACCACTCTCACGGCCCAGTTCCCCTCTCCTTCTCCCCCCCCCAGCTGGGCCATCAAGCCACAAAATTTGGGGACCTCTGCCTTAGGCTATGAGCTGCCTGCATTGAAGACAACTATGTAAAAACTCTTGTATGAAGCAAAGCCAATGGGAAAAGTGGCAGGAAGTTGCAAGTTGTGATCATGTGACCTGCACTTAATTACTATGACAATTTGCTTAACCACTGCCAGAACTGAGGTCATAAGTCAGGCACAGTCACATGATGTTTCACTTTATGATCTCATTGCTCAGTGACAGAGTTACTGGTCCCAAATGCAGTTTGGTAGGTGAGGATGAACTGTAAATGAATGTACCTATTGTACTTTATAAAGCAATTGCTATAGAAGCAACAGAGAAAACTAGCTGCATCAGCAATATATATTCCTTGCAATACTGGCCATATATTTATTTAGCCAAGCCATAAACATGTCATACTTTAGGCAGCCCACCTATCAATAACTCTGAGTAACCTTTAAAGTACCTTTCCAATTTATAACCATCTGGACATATTTACGAGTACTACAAGATAGACTTTTGACTGCAATATGTTTCTTTCAAATAAGCAATTCACATGGGAGTGCACTGATGTATACTTTTTTCAAATCAAGGATGTGTGCCCGAGGCTGCATTGCAAAACGTAGTGGAGGGGGCAACACTCACCCTGCATTTCATTTCCAGTTTAAGCAAAATATAGGTAAGATTACTTTCCAGTGATGTATTTAAAGACATTTTAATTTGGTAAAAGCTTTTGGAGTTGAAGTCAAGGAATCACATATGAGGTGATGCACCTCTGTGTTGAAGTGACATGTGTGCAGTCTGATCAAATCTTTCTTTAAAAAAAATTAATAGATTTTAAAGGGGTCTTGAAAGAGTTTGGTACCCTCTAGTGGCAAGACTGTATTATAACCCACCAGATGATTTTTACAATTATTAGAAAAGAAAAAGTCCTCATCTTGCATATGCCTGGCTTTTAGAAGAAAATCTTATCAATTCATCATCATGATTTAGAAATAATGTATCCCTTCACTGGATTATTCAAAGGACATCATGGAACTGGCATGGGCAATCTGCTCCCCTTTATTCTGGATGATAATTCCCATCTTACTGCTAAGGCTGATATCCTAGTTCTCTCACAGAGAAAGAAAAGTGTACCACTCTTTTTGGATTGCCAGAATTTGGGGACTGATACTATGCTCTCCAAGTATCTAGTAAGCAGAATTCTGGATTTCCATGGATACATGGGATCAAAGGAAGGCCACCCTGACATTACTGACATTTGATAAGAGGGTAATGTCCCTATTTTATCTTAGCCTTCCCCCACCTCCGGTCTCATGGAAAATAGCAGCTCTGACATAGCCCCACTATTTCCATGCCTTAGAATGTCTATCTGTGCTTTGCAACGTTTAGTCTCCAATGCCAAGTAAAGCCTGAGGTGAAAGCTTGACAGAAGATGACTCCATTTCAAGAGCCGAGGTGGCGCAGCAGGTAGAGTGCAGTACTGCAGGCCACTTTAGCTGACTGTGTTCAGCAGGTCAGTGGTTCAAATCTCACCGGCTCAAGGTTGACTCAGCCTTCCATCCTTCCGGGGTAGGTAAAATGAGGACCCATATTGTTGGGGGCAATGTAAATATATATATACATTGCTTACTGGTGTACACCGCTTAGAGAGTGCTTGCACTTAAAAAGCGGTATATAAGTCTAATAAATAAATAAATAAATAAATAAATTTCAGACAATGTGTCAGCAGAGGGAAAACTTGCTCTTTACCCCCAGCTCAACTAAATTGAAACAGACTTCTTACAACATAATTGGAACAAAGAGTTGGCATATAACAAGTGCAAAACAGATGTAAATAAGAACGGTATAGGTTTCCAAAACTCATGTTTCCCTGAACTTAGGTACCTGCTGCTGCAATTATAGTAAATTAACTGTCAATCAAATAACTTGGTTATTCCTAGCTATAGATCAATGGTTTGTTTCAGGCCATTAGTTCAGTTCAAACATATATAAAGTTGGCTGGATTGGGGTGGAGGTACTCTAAGCAAATCCCTGGATAGGTTGGGTTGTGTATGAAGTTTAATAAAACCTATTACCAAGCTACACAGATTTAGTCCCGGTTAATACCTGGACAAAAGGTCATGAGGAAATTACAGGGCTATAGGATTGAAAAATATATCCTAAAAGAAGATACTGATACCCCCCCCTCATTGCTAGCAAGAAAACATGAGACATCTTTACCTCTATCCTTTCTATAGCATATAAAAATATTCTTAGATCCTTTTCATAAAGCATATCTCCTGAAGAATTATGCAGACATTTCTGTGTACACAAGAATATTAAGTGAAATTATTGAGGGCAGAACAAGATGCATGTAGCTCTATCTTTTTTTCTATAAGAAGTGCTTACGAAGTATATTTAGTGGAATTCCATGGGTCTTACTTATGCAGAAGTGTACTTGTAGAATGAATGTCCCATGTCTGTTGAAGGACTGATTTGCATTAGCTGCTTGCCAGTTAGCTCCTTTCAGGCCCTGGATTGACTTTGTTTATTCAGAGATGATTGAACCTTTCTGAACCGCTTTCTGAGGTAGCAGAACTCATTGAAGAAAATTACATTTCATAATTTGAAAAGTGTGAATGTCTATTCTGACTTTTTTTGTCCATCTCTTGGCTACTGCTTTCTGTTTTAGCCCCAAAAGTGAGTTGCTCAGAATTTCTGGTTCCCCCTTCACCTGAATATTTACCAGAGCCCGTCTGGAACATGCTTAGAATGATAGTTTTTCCTTAAATAATTAATGGCAACTTAAATTCACTTTGTACCATATGATACATATTTGATTACTTAAATATCTTCATTAATATTGGTGTTGGTCTCCATTATGTGTTCTTTCACATTTTCTTTTCTCACACTGTACACAAATATGCTTTAAGTTGACATTTTCCAGATATCTGAATATTTTAGTTATTTGCTGTAGAAAAACATTTTGAATTTTTAATCGCAATAGCACTTAGACTTGTATACCTCTCCATAGTGCTTTACAGCACTCTCTGAGCGGTGTACAGAGTCAGCATATTGCCCCCAACAAACTGGATCCTCATTTTACCAACCTTGGAAGGATGGAAGGATGAGTCAACCTTGAGCTGCTCAGAATTAAACTCGTGGAGTGAGCAATGTATTAACCTGCATTCTAATCATGGTACCACCACAGCTTCTTTAAAATATACATGTGCACATTTTCTTAAAATAAAAATTGTCCTATTGGTCCATTAATCTGTATTCTGCTTCCTTTTAAATAAATGTTAAAAAAATACTTTCCACAACACCATTGAATTATAAGATACACCAATCAGTTTAAAATATTATGCAGGCAGCTAGGAACTCTCTCTCTGAAACACACTTATATACACACATTTTTACTATATCCTTCATAAATAGTACATCTTCCTGAAAGCTATTCCTACAGCATTCATAGCCAATCATCTGACACTGTTTCAGGATTCTCATATGATGGTTATTGGATTAAGACTGGGGAAGCCACTATTCAAATCTATCTCAGACCTGGAAGTTAAATGCATGACTTTGGACTAGTCATTATCTCAGTCCAATCTTTGTGATGCAGGGTTGTTAAAGGAGATGCCATTGTAAAGTGTTCTGAATTCTTGATGGGAAAATAGGATATAAATCTAACAAATAAATGAAATCAACACACAAAAAATCACACAATCCTGAAGTCTGCCCAAGGCCCATCTGTTTAAGATTCTTATTTACTGCTAGAAATGTGGTATTTATTTATTATCAAATTTATGACACTTTTTCAGCAGCACTATAAATTTGGCTTATTCAACTACATGAGTACAAAAGCAAGCTGTTTGTACAAATAATAATAATGTGATATAGTAGAATTGAAATTTAGTTGTAATATGACCTGGCCTCTTGAAAAATTCAAATGATTGCATTGCTGGTTTTCTTTTTAAGGGCAAAAGAAACAACACAGGTAGTCCTGAATTTACAACAGTTCATTTAGTAACCATTCAAAGTTACAATGGCACTGAAAAATGTGACTTATGACCATTTTTCTTTTCTTTTTTTATTAATGTATAATGTAAAATACAAAAATGCAAAAGAGAATAGTAGGAATGATAGGGGAGGAAAAAGGGAAGGGATTCATTTAACCATGCTGCTAACTTATCAACTGCAGTAATTCACTTAACAACTTTGGCAAGAAAGGTGTAAAATGGGGCAAAACTCACTTAACAAATGTCTCAACAACAGAAATTTTGGGCTCAATTGTGGCTGTTAAATTGAGGACTACCTCTACCTGGTTGGTAACACAAAATATTTAACCAACCTAGTAATCGTGACATCACTAAGTACCTAAGTTTGCATTTCTAATTACCAATGCCTAGATACCCCAATTCCCCCAATTCGCTAATAATGTCTTTAAAGTATTTTATGTAAAGTATTGCTTTGCAGCATGTGTTCTGTTGTAGGTAACCCTGCCAACTGCCTGAACAGTCAAGTGGATACCTCTAAATCCAGAAAGGATATAAGGAGTTAGTTTAATTTATCATGTTGATATTAACACTGCCTTGTACAGAATTATTAATCATACTGACTTAATATTGTGACAATATCAGAAAAAGAGTCAAAAATCAAACAATCCAAGAAATGAGAAACAGAAATACATTATTGCCTGGGGGGGCAGATATAGAGGGAAATCACAGTATTTATTATTTTTCACCACTCTGATTATTTCATAGAAAGGCTTATCATCTTATAACTTCTTCTTGCAGTTTACTATTGGTACCTTCTCTTGCTCTACATGTGTTAATTTAACTTAGGTTTATCTGAAGCCTAAACTAAATCCAGAAA
Source organism: Crotalus tigris (assembly GCF_016545835.1). Classification (NCBI taxonomy): domain Eukaryota; kingdom Metazoa; phylum Chordata; class Lepidosauria; order Squamata; family Viperidae; genus Crotalus; species Crotalus tigris. The sequence continues at coordinate 4,825,995 of NW_024100678.1, forward strand.
TGTGTTTAAAATAGTTACTAATTTCTGTTGTATTTCTATTCCATAGAACTTCAGAACAAAAAAAAGTGTTGTTAACTGTGCAGTTAAATATTATTGCTATTCTCAAAAAAAAAACTGAAGGTGGGGTGGGAGGATTCTGTAAATAGAAATCAATATATTCTTTACAATTTTTCAGTGAAGGAGTAATGTGTTTGGGGGAAAAAAGCCAAATTCATATATTACTACTTAACAATAAAGCAAAAATAATAATCAAATCATGAGCATGCATGCAGAGATTCCATTGTCTGCATTCTAAAATTCTCTTTTATTTCCTGAATATAAATAGAGCAATAATAAATATAGAATAATAATGCAATGACACAAGATCAATCTGCCTACCCATAATTATAATGCTACAATGAAGATAGTTTACTGGCTAGTTTTTAAAGCAAGTAGAATTTTACTTGGTTTCAGGATACGTTCAATTAGTAAAAATATCTTGTTAACTTAAACACTACAATCAACTCAATACTGGCCTAAGACAACACAGCATTTTTTAAAAAATTAAACTTGCTTAATATAAAAACAGTCTTAGTAATATAACATTTTCCAAGTATTAGAAATTTACTATCTAACATTTCTGTTCAAAGTGTCATTTAAGAAAAAAGAGGAAAAATGCTAATAAACATTGCATGTGAATTGTGCTGCATCTTAAGAGTCTTATTCAGGTCTTAAATTAATGTAAATTAATCACATAAAAGTAATGCTTAGGGGGAAAAAAGAGTTTTAGAAAAGCATAATGACAGACATGTTGGTGAAAAGAATCTCATTTTTTTCTAGATCAGCGAGTCATAGTTTCTAAATCTGAATTCTGCCTTTCTATTTATTTGGCTCAGTAAAATGTTTTTGTACTTAGAGACTTTGGGAAACAATTAAGAAAATCCCTGCATGCAATAGTTAAAGTTAAGTTATGGATCACAATAAAACCATTTAGCTTTTAACCTGTACTTCAAAATACAAAGTATACAAGGAAAATAGAACTATTGAAACAAGGATAATTATCCCCCTTTCTTGCTTTCTAATATATTACAATTTATTTCACTGCAAATAAAAAAGAGTTCTGTAAAATCAAACAATTTAAATAAAAAAGAACTTTTTTTCAAAGGCAGTGATATTTTCTTCAGATATTTGAAATATTTCTACTAGTAGTTGGAAAATAGATATTTTATACTACAATGCAGTAATACGTTTTTAAAGTATTGTAAAATGAAGTTTGCCTAGGGGAAAACAATTGCTACTGAATTGGACACAGAGTTCCTTTTTATTGACATCAGACCAGACTTGACTCTCTCCCCCCCTTGTAGATAGTAGTGATGTAAGGAAATTAGAAGCTTCAAAGGTTCACTTGATAAGATTCCTCAACAGCATTTTGAAACAGAGTTTCTTCATCCAATTGAAGATTCTAAATAACAAAGTAGCAGTGAATTAGAAACAAAACCTTTAAAGTCAAGCTATTTTTCTTTAATGGCCTGCATTATTACTTAGAAAATTGTCAAAATACCATTTTGTACGATTGATTTTATTTAGCTTTATCTTCATATTAAAAGCAACAATGAGACTTATTGTTAAATTCATTTACTCTGTTTCAAGAATGATGTTAAAAATAAACTAAATGAATTTATGTTCAGGTTTCAGAAAACATACGGAAAACTTCATTTGATTTTAATGTATCCTGCCATTATTTAAAGGAATCAAGGTACTTCCTAGTCCAATGGTCTTCTTTTATAAATCTCTTTGTTCTTCTATGAGAGGGAAGAAAAGAAATTTTAAGACATAAGAACTGACTTCCTGTACTTGGATAGTTTTTTATATGGAAGGATTTCTATCTTCTCATTAAACAAGTTTACTGGTGTTTCTCTTTAATGTGCCACAATTGTTTTGAACTTGTTCCTCTCACACTACAATTTTTGTTTTGTCCCATCTGCTGGACATGCTTACCTACCATAGCATATTTTTAAATTAGACTTGTCCTAATCCTTATATCCTTCTTTTTTTTGCTATTTTATATTCTTTAATTACTTGCATCTGAACTTAATTTCTTTAATTTTTGGCCTCCGGTCTGATCTTTCACTTTAGGATTGAATGCAACTTTGGTTTTGGTTTTTTAATTTCGATATTTTGTTCTTCTGCAACTGTCCCTGCGGTACTGTAGGCAAGCTGATTAGTCAGTTTGATAGGTGATACTTTAATCCTTGCAAGTGCCTTATTCACATCCTTCATTATAGGTGCCAGGTCTTTTTTGGACACTACTTTCAATTCAGTCATTCTACTAACAATTCTGCATATGCCATAATTTTATCTTTTAATTTTTTTATTGGGGAACGGTCAGTTTATAGATTGTTTCAGTACTGGCCTGTACTAGTTCTGTTATTATTACTTCTTCTAAGTTATCAAGGAGAGAAGCAACCTAGAACTAAGGAGAAACTGCCTGACAGTTAGAACAATTAACCAGTGGAACAACCTGCTTCCAGAAGTGGTGAATGCTCCAACACCGGAAGTTTTTAAGAAGAGACTGGACAGACATTTGTCTGAAATGGTATAGGGTTTCCTGCCCGAGCAGGGGGTTGGACTAGATGACCTCCAAGGTCCCTTCCAACATTATTTTTATTATTATTATTATTATTATTATTATTATTATTATTATTATTATTATTATTATTATTTCTGTAATTCATATCTGCTCCTTCCTCTATATTTCTAATTGTTGTATCTACTATTATACTCAGTCTTTGGGTCTTCCTTTTTCACATTTTTCTGAATCTCTTCCAATTATGCGATCCTGAATATTTTATTTCTGATAATGAATCTCCTTTGATCTGGTAATCATTGTTCAGTGATATTTGAGCCATGGTGGCGCAATGGTTATAATGCAGTACTGCAGAATAATTCTGCTGACTGCTGGCTGCCAGCAGTTTGGCAGTTTGAGTCTCACTGGGTCAATCCATCCTTCTGAAGTCAATAAAATGAGGACCCAGATTGTTGGGGGCAATATGCTGATTCTGTAAACTGCTTAGAGAGGGCTGTAAAGCACTGTGAAGTGGTATATTAGTCTAAGTACTATTGCTATTTGTGATATTGTTATATTTGGTATTTGATCCTAATAAGTAGAAAGTTGTGGAAGGAACAGGAATAGAATAGACATCTCTTATTTTAAAAGTACATATAGTGTTTCTTCTTTTAAAAGAGAAAATACTAATCATGCTGTACCTATAAAGTTAAAAAGCCTTTAAGAATAGGGGTAAAGTGATGTTAAAAAGCCACTAGTCTCCACTAGTGCTAGTACCAATCCACCTCTGGCTGAGCTTGAAAAAACTAAGCAAAATCTGACCGACTTAGTACTTAGATGAAAAAAAAAAAAAGGAAATCCTAGGGATATAGACCTAGGGAAAAATTAATAGAAACTATTTCTGAACTGTTGCCAGGAAAAATAACACAGAGATCTCTATGTAATCAGTTTGAGTAAGCTTGAGTAGATTTTTTTTTAAAAAAACTTAATCTCTCCCACCCGGTTCTGCAATGCTGATATGGTATAATTTTTCCAAATCTAAATATTTTAAGTGCTCAGATATGTTTAATGAATGAAATGCAACTTCTGTGTGCCAAATTTAAGGAAAAAAGTAAAAATACGATTATTGAGAATGGAAAAGTTCTGTCAGAAAGAGATATTTTTTAAAAAAATATGTCATTTCATTCTGCCTTATTTTACACACCCTGTAATTAACATAATTTCAAATAAGTATTCTTCAGAAGGAAAAATCTTTTTTTTTACATAACACGTAATTAAATTTTATAATTCACTACCTCAGATGTAGTGCTGGCTACCACTTGGTTGGCTTCAAAAAAAGAGTTGCACCAATTCATGGAAGTCTTGGGGATTTATGTCAAATAATCTGGATGGCAATGTGACTGCCTCTGAAGGCCATCCGCTGGGAGATAGGGAATTCTTTGCATAGTTAGTTGCCTGGACTAGACAGGCCAGGGGTCCAATCCAGCAGTATACTGCTTATATTCCTAGGGCTGACTTTAATAGTAATAACAACAAAAATAACAAAAATTATTAAAACTTTTATCCTTAAATATTAACTCTTTGTTATACTATTTGAGCTAAGCTACAAGAGTTTTTATTATTTTACATACAACAAGCTTTTTACACATGTACTCACTGCTGGGTCTACTTGATAAAGATGCTTATCATTACAATGATCCAATAGAGTCTGCCTTGTGAAGTTACTTTCTTGACATAGAGGGCATCTGAATGTAGACTGCTCACTGAAATACAAACAGCAACAGAATAAAAAATGAAATAAAAAGTAGAGAAGCAGCATGCAATATGTACAAGGAACTCAATGGATAAAAAACAAGCTCAAAGGTCCATCTGATGTTTGCAACAAATGACTAATTCAATATGATTTTGCAATACTGACAACAGTCAGTTGTAATGATTGAATAACAGAGTTGGAACATTGGAGATCTTCTAGTCCAACCTTCTGCACAAGGGTTCAGACATATGGCTGTCCAATATCTTCTTAAAAGCCTCCAGTGATGGAGCACCCACAACTTCTGAAGGCAACCCGTTCCACTGGTTAATTGTTGTCACTGTCAGGACATTTCTCCTTAGTTCTAGGTTGGTTTTCTCCTTGATTAGTTTCTATCCATTGCTTCTTGATCTGCCCTCTGGTACTTTGGAAAATAGGTTGACCACTTTTTCTTTGTGGCAGCCCCTCAAATACTGGAACACTATTATCCTGCCATTCCTAATCCTTCTTTTCACTAGACTAGACATATCCAATTCCTGTAACCGTTCATGTTTTAGCCTTCAGCCCCCTAATCATCTTTGTCGCTCTTTTCTGCACTCTTTCCAGAGTCTCAACATCTTTTTTATATTGTGGTGACCAAAACTAGATGTAAGCTGTACTAACACTTTATGTGATCTTGATCTATCCCTCTGTTAGTACAGCCTAGGATTGCATTGGCTTTTTTGGCTGGCTCATATTTACGTGATTGTCAACTAGGACTCCAAGATCCCTCTCACAGTTAGTGCTTTTGAGGCAGGTTTCATTTAATCTGTACTTGAACATTTGGTTTTCCTTGCCCAAGTGTAAAATCTTACTTTTCTCTGTACTGAATTTTATTTTGTTAGAACTCAATGTTCAAGTCGAAATTCTTCTGGATCTTGATCTTCTGGGGTGTTGGCTATTCCTGCCAGCTTTGTGTCATCTGCAAATTTGATGAGTTCCCTTCTATTTCCTCATCTAAATCATTGATGAAGGTAATAAGAGTAATGGGCCTAAAATGGAACCTTTAAGTACTCCACTGTTACTTCCTTTCATATAGATGTAGTTCCATTAAGGACTACATAGTGAGTGTGATTTGTCAGACAGTTACAAATTCATCTAGTTATGATGCTGTCTATACCACATTTTTAAACTTGGCCACAAAGTAGGTTGTAGTCTACTCTGTCAAATGCCTTACTAAAATCCAAGTATACCATGTCAAAAGCATTTTGCTAGTCTATCAATTTAGTCACTTTGTCAAATAATGAAATAATGCAGGCCACTTTAGCTGACTGTGTTCAGCAGGTCAGCGGTTCAAATCTCACCGGCTCAAGGTTGACTCAGCCTTCCATCCTTCCGGGGTAGGTAAAATGAGGACCCAGATTGTTGGGGGCAATGTAAATATATATATATACATTGCTTACTGGTGTACACCGCTTAGAGAGTGCTTGCACTTAAAGCGGTATATAAGTCTCATAAATAAATAAATAAATAAATAATGCTGGCTTCTAGTTATAACTTTACTTGCTTCTAGGAGTTTGCAGATCTATTACTTATCTTTTTCAGGACCTTCCCAGGTATTGAAGCTAACTGACTGGTCTGTAGTTTCCTGGCTCTGTTTTTTTCCTTTTTTGAAAATGGAAACCATATCAGCTCCTTTCCAGTCTGCTGATAATTCCCCAGTGCTCCAGGATCTTTGAAAAATATGGTTCAATGGCTCCAAGATCACGTCTACCAGCTCCTTCAGAAATCTGTGATATAATCCATCTGGTCCTGGTGATTTGAACTTATCTAGAGCGGACACATGTTCTCTTACCATTTTCTTGCCTATTTTAATTTGTATTCCTAGCCTGTCTTTTACAGTTCTGTTTTTGGTAGGTTATGCTATTTTTTCCTTTTGCATTAAGACAAATGCAAAGAAGGAATTACGCAGCTCTGCTTTCTCCCTCTGCTTGTCACTTTCTTGCCATCTTGATAAAGACACCACTTCTGATTGGTAGCAGGGATCAGAGTATCCCTCTGTTGCTTTCGTAGTTGCAGGCAATTAATAAATACCTGGTTTTTTTTTTTCCAGAGCGGGGTGCCCAAAGGCTTGCCAGCAATTTATTCTTCTACCAATGGCTAGGGCCAGCATTGTTTTCCTTACAATGGAGTTCTTCCAGGAAGAATCTGCTCTTCCTGAGGGAAAGAAGGTATAACTTTCCCATTATCCTGGCCCCTATGATCAATGATGCAGAATAGTTTTATTATTACCAAATTGGCACATGTTGCAATAGCTATTTCTTTACTACTTCAGACAATACTTTAAAAATTAGCAGTTCACACAAACGTATTGTAACTTTCGTGTTATTTTGGAATATATTTTTGTTAAGTCCACCCTCGTCCTAGTCATAGAAACCAATAGTTACTAATAAGCAGGGTTATTCCTACCTTGCAGGTTCTTCAGGAACATGTAGATTAGAATTTTCTCCCATTTCCGAAGTAGAAGAATCACTCCCAAAACTGAGTGAGAATTTATTTTACAGTAAATAAGAAATCTTAATAGTTATGATTATTAGATAAATCCCTCTATCTTTGGTTGATACCTCTAAATTTGAAAAACAAAATTCATTTGAATAAAATGTATGCATATTTCTTCCAGATTTTCTCTATGTATTTATATGTGTATGTATTTATATATGCATACACACACTTATAATTGGAGGGAGAAACAGAAATAGGAACCAAGGAGGTAGCATTTTTTTTCCTAAGAACTGTTAAAAAAAATACTAGTGAAAATGCTCTCAAGTCATTCTACACTGCAGTTGATTAAGTGGACTGCATTTCAGCCCCCTACTATAGTCTACAGAACTTGGCTTCAGGTGGTTTTCCAAATACTAACTAGGTCTGTCCTTGCTTCCCTATTTACAACTTCACACAAGACCTCCAGGACCTGCTATCAGTTTTACCATTTCTGTATAATTACAAAATTCCCTCTAGTACATTTAATATTAATTATAACTATATTTATGTGGTTAAATCTTAAAATAGTTATGCCTTCATATCAGTCAATAGGGAACATATAAATATGAATGATATAACACTGCATTCAGCATTTTTTCTCAGTAAAATTAGTGATACATATTCAAAATAAGGAATAGTTGTTTTATCTCTTAAGTTTCTCCTGAGAACTAGTTCAGAAATAAAAGATATTTTTAAATTTAGAGGAAAGGGAGAGGAAAAGACTAAAGAACAGCAGGTTGAGCAAAAGACAGCAGCATGTGTATTAATCAATTAAAGTGACTTACTAAGTTATACAAACATGTTCTGTGCCTAGTTGATATACCAAAAAAAACCCACCCCAACAAACCAGGGGTTAGTCTTTAATTTCTAAATAATAAAATTTTATTGTAATAAAGATTATCTAGACATAATTTAAATTTACAAGTGGAAACTTGACATAGATGACTTTGATAACAGGTAGAAACAACTGCTTGTTCAGATTTAGTACAACTCTCTCACCATGTCAAGTAAAAAATATAAATCCTATATCTGTGTTTCAGCACAAAATTAAATCAGTTGCTATAGAAGAAAAATCAGTTGCCATAGAAGAAAATAGAGATAACCTCGATGAAGAATGCATGAATTACTACAAGAAAGTAAATGACAAAGGAGAAAGCATGAGGAAGAAACTGAAAACACTCCCAATTTGATTTTGTTTGGAATAGGATTCTGGCATGTTAGGCCCAAGCAACCAGAACAGCCCCAAGAAAGATCAAATAGTTTTATTTAGTGTTAATCACCAATTTACAAGAATCTAACCGGACTTGGGAAATGACAGGCAAACCTAAGTGTTTGACCTCAAATGTTTCCTCCCCTGAATGAACTATAAGCTGCAATGTCGTTTGTTTAAACACACCCCCCCCTCCCATGGGGCTTCTTCTCCTTCAGCCAGTGGTTCCACCACAGGCAGGCTTTCAGGATTGCTATTATATCTTACAACAGTAAAGTGGTATTCCTGAAAACCTTGCTGTTTATTTCATGATCTGGCTGACTCAGCTGACAATAGCTCTTATCTCCATTCAAAGTTTAAGAAATCTGAAGAAATGCATTTAAAAAAACAAATACTGATGCAGTTATATATTGAATAATTCATTGACATAGAACTTCTTGGTTCTGGTTCAAATATATAAAAGTACTTTTATATTAAAAAGTCATAGTTTTATGAACCATATATGTAGATTATTATATTTTAAAACAGATCACTACTTCAATAGAATAAAAGCTTGCACACTAAATTACATAAGGAAATGTTTAGAATTTTATTTTATAGTGGAACTAAAGTTCCAAAGTTTAAGGGTTTATTTTAGCCCTGTCCTAATCACATTGGAAATAACATTAAGAAATGTACAACTCTGTATTTCAGCCATTATCATGAAGAAAATTCTGTAGTATAAACATTATTCATTAATGTTTATAGTACAGAATTACTGTACTATAAAGCATTAACATTTGGTTTGGATATTCTTTGAAAAAATATAAACTACACATCACCTGTTTCCTGTTGAATCCTGAGATATGTCTAAGTTTGGAATTATAGAAGGAACACCATATTCATCTTGATACCTCTTACATGATTTATAATGCTGTCTCATACGAGAGAATCTAATCTGTAAAAGATGTATTTCATTTAGATTTTTAAATAGTGGTATAAAAAAATACTTCAGAAAGCCACTTTAATGATGTGTTAAGATGCTGGGAGTGTCTAACAGATGGGAGACTATTAGTTCTAGTCCTCTCTTTGACATAAGAGCTGGCTGAGAGACTTTGGGTCAGCCTCTCTCAGCACAATGCACCAAATATGTTATTGTTGTGAGGAAAATAGAAATGAGGAGTATTAGATAAAGGTGGGATACTAAAAATAATAATCTCAAAGAGTAGATAAATCAAAGAGCTTATGCGATTTTAGGGTGCATTTTAATGAGTCTGCTTTTGAACGGGATAATGCTGATAGATTAGATGGGCTTTCTTCCCAGACTTGTTCTACAAGAGCCTCTGGATTAAGTATGTACTGTATATGTTTGCAGCAACAATGATCCACTTTTAAAAGTAATTATTTTGTATTTACTGTACCTGTTTTTCACAGCATCTACAACTCCCCACCAACTTCTTCATGTCATTTTCAACATCTAAGGCTCTGTTGGGACGTGCTTTTTCTTTTCTGGTTACAATGCCTCGACATAATGGACAATGTGGTCCACCTTCTTTCATAGCCATTAAGAAACATTTCCTGCAAAATCTTAACCAAATATAATGTGGCAGTGAATGAATAGACAAATGGCAAATCAGAGTCAAAGAAAGTGACATGCTCTAAGACAAATCATCATCCAGATTTCAAATCAACTGTGATAACTATATTAATGGGGGCTAAGGAGGAAATATGTGCTAATAACCATTAAAGCGTTATTAAAGCATGAAAGGGAACAGGTAGATTCTAAAAGGACAAAAACTCAATGCCTATTCATCATAATTAGAAGCAGAACATACATCAGCTTCACTAGGTAGATCAGATCAGAAAATCAAATCTACAAGGCTAATGTTACTTTTATTGAAATTTTCCCTAGATAATGTTCTTGCATATTCTGGAAAAAGGGCAATATTACTCCTATAGATGTATTCTTACAATAGAAAGGAAGAGTGGGAGGGAAAGAAACAAAACATTGAAAATGGGTTAGTCAGATACCCACACATGTTCACAAATGGAAATCCTGACAGGTGTTTTGAACACATCTTGGCAGACAGGACAATAATAATCATCTTCATTGAAACAAATTGTGGCAGGTTCCTCATTCATGATAGCAAACTGTGGTATTTCTGAAAGAAGAATTAACATCTAAGCTTGAACACTAGTGGCATTTACAAAATCATCATCAATCAATTGCAAAAGACACTTGGAAAAGATGGGAAAACTTGCATCCTGCAAGGATACCTTTAACACTATCAAACAACAGGTCCTTGGAAAAATGCCAAAATGTAGATAAAATGCCAAATTCAACCTAAACATCTGGCTGTGTGCACCAATCATAATCATAATAATAATACAACTATACTATACTAAATACTAGAGGCAATACTAATATTAAAGTACTATTTTTATAATACACACACAGAGTGCCATATATATCCCCATCCTGGATTAATAGAAAAGCAGAGGCAATGCATAAAACTGCAATTAACTGATCATGAGTAATGAATTGGGGGAACATATTTTTCAGAGTCATTTTGCAATGTGAGGAATTATAGCTCTCCTACAATTTGACTATTTCAAAACTGTGATTTTAAAACTGAAAATGAAGATTGAAATAATGTATGACCACAGCAATGGTAGTTTGGCATAGCTTGTCCACCATCATAGTGGATTTCTTTTGCCTCTGCTCTGGAATTTGGGGAAAGAATAGGCAGTCTCAACAGCCTAAAATACCATCTCTTTCTAATTTCTTTTCTAGGCTTCCACTCCACTTGAAATCTATTTTGTACAAACCCTTTGCGCAGGTTTCAGTCATGTACCTGGAGCCTTGCATTCTGTCAGCCACAGGCTTTTTTAGGGCTACATCCTCAACATTTGCCTTTTTCTATATTCTCTTGCCCTTTAATAAACAGTTGCCTGGATTTTGGGAGACCAAAAATAGACTGTAACTCACATTGAAACTTTTTCTATTTTACTAAAAATAAACAGGGCTCGCCTTGGTCATGTGGTCTTCGAATCTTGCTCTCTCTCTGTAGGGCGACTTATATATGTGTTGATAAAATATTTTAATGAGTGTTGAATTTCCTTCTCGTTTTGGAATCTGACTGGGAAACTTCTAAGTCGAAAAATGGATTTTAAAAATTAAAAAGAAACGGAAGCTCCTGTCACGCCCCCAAAGTGTAAGAGGCGCGCGAGCGTGAAGAGGAATCGCCCGCGTGACGCGCGGAAACCTCAGGAGAGGGATGTTGAGCCACGCGCTTGAAGCCTCTCTCGGGCTTCTCAGGTCTCTGTCAGACAAATCCTCCCTGAAGAGTGCCCGCCCTGAGCCTCCAGGTGCCGCCAAAAGCTACCGCCACTACCTGTCGAGAGAACGGGAGGGTCTATCGCAGGCCCCGGGACTTGGCCGGGATCTTCAAGGCTTCCCGAGGCCAAACCGGTCAAACCAACACCGCTCTCCATAGCTGTTAGGCCGCCGCAGGGGCGGCGGCCTAGTCCCAAGAGGCGGTCCCAGGTTGCCATAGCAATAACTCCCCCCTCTTCTTGCGGGAATTGTTATTGAATAAGAGTAGCTACCGCTGCCTCCCTCGGCTCTACGAGGGGCGGCAGGAAAGCTCGCTTTCTCGCTCCTCAGCCTTCTCACGTGTGAACTAACTGGCTCGGAGCTCAGCTGCATGTGTAGTAGCAAAGCCAAATGGCTTCGTGATCCGCTTGTTCGGGAGGGAGGTTCAAGAACCGGGCTCAGAAAGCCGTCAAGAAAAGAAGCGCCCTCGCCCCTTAGACCGCAGCCCAGGTCTTTTTATTTTCGAGGAAGCCCTAGTGAAGCTAGTGAAACTTCGGGCTTAATAAAAGTATACAGGATGGCATAATAAGCCCTGTACAAGCCATGATTCCTCAGCGTTCGGCGAATAAGGTTCATCTTTACAGCAAAACTCGCAGCGGTGATAGTTTGACCGGTTTGGCCACCCGGAGACTTGAAGATTCCGGCCCAGTTAGGAAACTTATTTTCAGACTTTGGTCTTTTGTTTTCTTGAGGCCATGGAGCATATGACTTGAATTTCTTAACTGGGCTCTGTTCGATCAGTTTTTACCGTTTTACCCATTAATGGTACAAACATTTTAGATGCTAAGTTACGCGGCTCTTTGTTATCCACCTTTTCTTCCCCCTCCTAGCACGCCTCCTGTAAGTTTAATTATGGACCTTGTTTTACCTGCTGAAGCTTTTATTATGTGGTTATTAAGAGAGCGGTCCTACGGGCTGGAAAATTTGGAAAGCCCAAGCCACCCAAGTCAATTATTTCCGTTTCTTTTCTGGGTTAACTTTGATTAAGAGAACACAAGATTTTCTCTTATTGTTACGTCGGCGATTTCTACTTAGGCAGCGAGGCTATGTGTAAACGTCAAAAGAACTCTGGTTTATCATAGGTAAGGTCGGTGTTTTTAAAAGGCGACTTCTGTCGTCCCTCTCTTGTCATAGCACGGTTTGGAGCATTGCGACCGCCTTCTCTTAACTGCGGTTTGCACCATAAATTGGCTCAGCAGCCTTATGGCTTAACCTCTAGGCAAGCAGACTGCAGCCTAGAGAGTCACCAAGTGACCGTCCCAAGCTATGGCAAATGAGAAATCAAGTCAAAAGTTCAGTGTTAGCGTAATAAAGATATACTGAGGCTCTGTATCTTCGTTTGTATCTCTTAATAGCACTTGATAGCCATGACATAGCTGACGGGATATGCCATTAAATCCAAAGAGTAAATTATTTATCTGCATCGGTGTATGCCAGGCAACGTGGTTTTGTAGAAGAAAAACTGCTTAAGGGGGTGGGAGGGATAATCAAAACATGAATTGAAAGTATTGTTGCCTTTAATATATAGTAAGATGCACCAAAGTATCTGATGAAAGATAATTAACAAATGTGGTGACTTTGAGTTCAATAGTTTATCTTATAAATTATTTACAGTTGAGAAAATGGGCAGTGGTTACAATCCTAAATCTTTTACTCCATCATTTACTTCCCTTTAAATATGTACATAAACATATATTGGACATAGTGAAAATTGTGATATAAATGAATCTATGTATAAGTACCACTTATTTGTAACCAACTGCTTTTATTTTTATAGGGGAATAAGATCTATTCTCTTATTTATCTTTTTTTTATTGAAAATTTTTAAAATTTTTACAAATAAGAAGAAAAAAAACAAAAAAAACAACCCTACCCAACCCACCCCAACCCTCCCTCTCCATCCCCCCAACCTTCCCAGAACTGAATATAGGCTTAGTTAAAATTTCTAAGAATCTTAAAAAAAAAGATTAAAAAAGTATAAATCATAAGTATATCTAAATACATTACATAAACAACTTATAAAATAATTAACAATAATATATATGTAGAAAAAAAAGCATAAATATTTAAAAAAGTACTTAAAGAGAACAAGAATAAAAAAGAAAGAAGAGATAATAAAAAATAAAAATAAGATAAAAATAAGAAATATAAAGAAAAAGATAAAGATAAAGAAAAAAGTACAATCTATAAAATAATAAGATTTATATATAAGTTATTGAAAAACTAAGTAATATTTTTTTATATCCAATTTATGTTGTATAAAATCTATCCATTTTTCCCATACCGCAAAAAACTTCTCTTGCGATTGATCCTTTAAGAAAGCCGAAATCTTTGCCATTTCCGCCAAATAAGAAACTTTAAAAAACCACTCTTGCAAGGTAGGCAAAGATTCCTTCTTCCAGTATTGTCCTACTAACAACCTTGCGGCTGTAATTAAATTTAACATCAATATAACCTCCTTAGCATCGCAATCAGTGACAATACCTAACAAAAACAATTGTGGGGTAAATTTTACCCTCCTTCTAAAAATTCTTTGAATATTCCACCATATCTTAATCCAAAAGGCTTTTATATTTTTACACGACCACCAAATATGATAATAAGTAGCATCCAAACAACCACCTCTCCAACATTTAGGCTGTAGGTCAGGATACATACGAGACATTTTTTGTGGATCAAGGTGCCATCTATAAAACATTTTGTAAAAATTCTCCCTTAAGTTCTGGGCTTGTGTAAATTTAACATTCCTCACCCAGATAGTTTCCCAGGTATCTAGTAGAACTGGTTCACCAAAATTTTGTGCCCATTTAATCATACATTCTTTAATTAGTTCTGGCTCTGAATCCAGTTCTACTAGCACCCCGTAAATTCTCTTAATGTGAGTTCGCCTTTGATCTTTTACTTGTTTAAAAAGGTTTTCATCTTCTCTAAGCAAGCCCGTATTACGATCCATCTTCCATCTATCCACTATTTGTCTATACTGAAACCATGAATAAGTAATATTTTCATGTGCTAAATCTTCCAAAGATTTTAACTGCCAATTTTGCCCATCCCATCTAAGTAATTGTGCATAAGAAACACTATCCATCTTAACTCCTCTCCTTATCCCCTCTATCGCATGCCAAGGTATAGCCCATAATGGTATTTTAAAATCACTTTTATAATATTTCCTCCAAACCCGAAGTAAAGAAATCCTTCTAATATGAGATTTAAAAACCCGGTCAACTTTTTTATTAAAAATTAAATAGGCATGCCATCCAAAAAGTAAATCCCAACCCTCCAAATGGAGTATTTCTACATTTGTTAAATTGACCCAATCACTAATTAATGTTAAGGCCACAGCATCATAATACAATTTCAGATTCGGTACCTTGAGTCCACCTCTCTCACGAAAATCTTGCATAATTTTAAGCTTTACTCTTGGTTTTTTCCCTGCCCAGATAAATTTATTGATACCTTTCTGCCATTCATTTAAGTTAACCTCATTCTTTAAGATAGGTAACATTTGAAATAAAAACAGAAACTTTGGCAGGACATTCATTTTAATCACTGCAATTTTTCCCATAAGAGATAATTGCAACTTCTCCCAATCTCTCAAATCTCTTTGTACCCTGATCCACAGCTTTTCATAATTGTTTTTATACAATTTTACATTAGAAACAGTTAAGGTGACCCCCAAGTATTTTATCTTATCAACAACTTCAAAATCTGTCAAATTAACCAAAGTCTGCTTATCCAAATTGGTCATATTTTTAGGTAATATTTTAGTCTTATTGTTATTAATTTTAAAACCCGAAACCCGTCCATATTGGTAAATCAATTGTAATAAGTTTACTACAGAATAGGTAGGTTGAGGCAAGGTAACCACCAAGTCATCTGCAAAAGCTCTTAATTTATATTCTTTTTTATTAACTTCTATTCCTTTTATTTCCTGCAATTCTCGAATTTTAATCAGCAAAATGTCCAAAGTTAAAACAAACAGTAGTGGTGACAATGGACATCCCTGTCTTGTCCCTTTTTCTATTGTAAAAACCTCTGACAAACCCCCATTAACTATAAGTTGTGCCGTTTGTTTTTGATATATAGCACCAAGAGCTTGTAAAATTTTTTCTCCAAAATTCATATCCTCAATTAAACTTAACATAAACTGCCAATTCAATTGATCAAAAGCTTTTTCAGCATCTAAAAATATCAATCCTGCAGAAATTTGGTTATTCTTATCTAGATATTCTAGTAAGTTAATAATTTGTCTAACATTATTCTTCATATACCTACCAGTTATAAAACCCGATTGATCCTTATGTATAAGCTGGTGCAAAACCCTCATAAGCCTATTAGCTAAGATTTTTGCGAAAATCTTATAATCTACATTTAAAAGAGATATAGGCCTATAATTCTTTGGTAAAGTAAGATCTTGATCTTCTTTTGGAATTAAAGATATAAAGGCTCTGCGCCATGACGGAGGAATCTCTGAACCCTGTAATATATTATTAAAAAGCTCACATAAAGGTTGAATCATCTCTTCTACCAAAGTTTTATAATAAATAGATGTCAGGCCATCCGTACCCGGTGCTTTACCTAATTTTAATTCCTTAATCACTATCACAATTTCCTCACTGGTAATTAAACCATTAATTTCTTGTTTCTGATCTTCTGTTATTTTGGGGAATTTGGCTTCACTTAAATAATTATTTATATCTAAAGTTTGTACATTGGTACTCTTATATAGTTTTTGATAGTAATCTAAAAAAGATTTCTTAATCAACTCCTTCTGATACACCAATTTACCATTATAATTTATTTTATCTATAATTCTCTGTCTCTGTTTCTTTCTCAATTGGTAAGCCAACCAACTCCCTGGTTTATTGGCATTGCAAAATGTATTTTGTTTCATAAACAATAAGTTAGTTGCAGTTTGATCAGCCATCAACATATTAAATTGTGTTTTGAGCAACTTTATAGATTCTTTAACCTTTTCATCTGTAGGATTTAGAATCAGAGATTTTTCTTTTAATTTAATCTCGTCTTCCAAATCCTTACGTTTCTGGATCTGCTTTTGTCTCTGAGCACTGTTCATTTGTATCAAAATCCCACGCATGAAGGCTTTACCTGCATCCCATCCCATTGACATTGAAGTTCCTTTATGCATATTTAAAACAAAATAATCCTTTAGATGCTCCTTTAATTTTTGAATATTCTTTTCTTGTCTAAATAAATTCTCATTCACCCTCCACTATCTCCTCTCCTCTTTTTCATCAACCAACTCCATCCAAACTGGACTGTGATCCGTCAACGACCTAGGAAAATTTTTTACATTCTTTACCCTGAAATATAAGTCAGTTGTGATAAAAAAAAAAAGTCAATTCTTGAAAAGGATTGATGTCTATCTGAAAAGAAAGTAAAGTCTCTCTCCTCCTGGTTGCGTTCACGCCAGTAATCTCGCAACTCCCAGTCCTCTTTCAAGTCAAAAAAAGCTTTGGGTAGTTTAGCCTTTTTTATCTCTTTGTATATCTAACACACCATTCCAATCTCCCATTAATATCACAGATCTATAATCCAGCAAAGTTAGTTTCTGATGTAACAGTCTATAAAATTGTTCCTGTTGTTGGTTTGGTGCATACAGTCCCACTATAAGTATTTTCTTACCATATAAACCAACTTCAATCATAACATATCTTCCTTGAGGATCTGATTCTACCAAATGGACTGATAAGTTTTGCTTAACATAAATGACTACACCCCCTTTTTTCCCAGGAGCAGAAGATACAAAATGAGATCTCAAACGAGCATTGACTAAATATTTTTGATCTTTAAGTAAAATATGTGTTTCCTGCAAACAAATAATATCATTATTATGTTGCTTTAAGTAGTGAAAGATTTTCTTTCTCTTTTGAGGGGAATTAAGGCCGTTAACATTCCAGGTCAGGAGCTTTACCATCTCCCTTAACCAGGAGCCTGGAGAAGACTGCCTGAAGATCTGCCATTGAAGAATGTGTTGCAGAACTCTTGGGTCTTACTCCTCCCACCGGCAATGAAACACTTTCTTGGAGAGATTCTTTAACTTCTTTCTTTTGTTGTTCCTTTTCCTTGCGTCTATGTGCTGCACGAGTCATTCTTTGCTCTTTGATCTCTGTTTGTCGCAACCATTCCGTCTGTGACTTTCCAGCAACCATCACACCTAATCGTTCAGACTGCTGTTCCACCTCTTTACCATCCAGAACTTTCTGGATCATGGATGACGATGAGCCTGCTCCCAGGACCGAAATGTAAAACTCCTTTGCTTTGGTGACTGTGTTAAGTCTATAACGTGTCCCCGCATGGCTCAAAACAATACCCATCGGAATCTCCCATCTGAATGGCATCATTCTTGTTTTAAGTTCGTTAGCTAAAAAAGCAAAGTCTTTTCTATTTCTTAGAATTTTAGATGGGATCTCCTTTAAAATGATGACATCTTGAGCAGCAATCTGGAACCTCTTATTATAAAAAGCTTGTATGATTTCATTACGCAGAGATCTCTTTGCAAAGTAAATCACCACATCTCTTGGTAAGTTCTTCTGCTTTGCGACCCAAGAGTTAACTCTGTAAATTTTTTCCACTTCTCTACGTAATCCATCTTTCTCCCTATTCAAAACAACGGCAAGGTCATTAACCACAATCTCTATCAAATCTTGATTCATGTCCTCTTTCAAACCCCTGATTCTTAGGGCATATTCCATTTCCCTGTACTGAGACATAAGAATATCATCTTGTGAAATTTCCATCTTTTTTCCATATCTTCAAATTTATCTTCCAGAATATCAACTTTGTCTGCGACCTCTTCCACTCTAGAATCAAGCTTCTTAACCACAGAAGCCAGTCCTGATAGAGCGATTACTATATCTTGCCTCAAAATAGTGTTATTCTGCTCTAAAAGCTCCTTCATTTCCCCTCTACTTTCAGATTTGTTCTGATCAAAAAGCTCCTTCATTTCCTCTCTGATTTGGGATACAGCATTTCCCATTATATCTTTCATATCTTGTACAGATAATACTGGCAAAGGAGGAGAAGATGGTGGTGTAGCTTTAGGTTGTTGTACTGGTAAAATTGCAGGAGAAGAAGCCACCTTAGGAACTGTAGAAGCTGCTTGCCTCTTTGAAGCCATTTTTTAAAAAATCTTGTTCTCTCTTTCTTCCTTCTTAAAAAAAAAAAATACTAAAATCCTCAAGAATTAAAAAAACAAAGGAGAGTCCAAAAGAAACTTCAGAACCATCAAACCACTTTAAAAAAAAAAAGCTTAGAAAGTTTAAAAAAGAAAGAACTATATAGTCCATTACACTCCGTTTAAATCACTTCTTTCCGGAAAAGAGAAAAAAAAAAAGGCACTTTCAAATCGCCATTTTACTTTCACTCTCCACACCAACAAAGAACAAAAGAAAGAGAAATCAACATAGACTAAAAAGCAAATAAAACTCAATAAGTAAAATCCTTTATCTAGCTCTGTCCGCTTTAAAAGTCACTCACCCAATCACTTTAAGCGCGGAGATGGTAGCGGCGTTTCACTTTGTTTCCGAAGAAACAAAAACAGCTGGGAGGCGGAGAGAACACGAACTCCGAGGGAGCTCTCTTTCTACCCCCCCAAAAAAATCCTGGGGGGTTTAAGAGGCTCTACCTCTATTCGTGTAATTCTCTACCCCTTCCCTTCGCCCGGGAAGGGGATTTCAAGCCGCGGGACAGCTGATGTCCGCTGTGCTCCGCAGTTCTAACGCCGTCCCAGTGTAGCCGCCATCATCGACGCTGACCACCGGAAGTCCCTTATTTATCTTTTTAAACCAGAGCAGTTCTGAACTTAATGTCTAACTAGACTAGGCTCATAGAATAAACTGAAATCAAACTATGTTAAGGTTTATTGTAATGTGTAAATCCTGTTACTAGGTTGTGTTAGAAAGTCTTGTTAGTTATGGTTTTTCTCATTCATAGAATTTTATGAGGTAATTATGCGCCATCAAGTTGCTTTTGACTCCTAATGACCATGTAGATATATTTTCTCTGTATTTTTCTCTGCCTGGATTTTTCCAGTAAAAATACAATGGTGGTTTAACATTGCCTTATCAATTAATTGGATACAAAATGATAATACCTTCCTATTTTCCAGTTATTGGGGTTTTTTTTTACAAAAGGAGAGAAAAATGAAAGGAAGTTGGAATAAATGAAAAGCGTTAAATAATTTCAAGAAGAATCACTTTTGGAAACAGCTTCTGAGTTTAAAGGATTTCATGTTTCTGACAGATTTTATTTTTTATAATAATGTTTTTATTTTATTATGAAATTTATTTGCTACCCATCTCATTTCAAAATGACTCTGGGCGACTTGTATGATATTCATACATAAGTATGCTGAATTACCATGCAACTCTATGCATGTTTACAAATAAATGGAAAATATGTCTGAATCTTCTCAAATTCCTTCCTGTACTTACGTGTCTTATTTTTATTTTAACTAAAAAGGTATGCCAGATGTTCAAGTTTGCTTTAGAAATGACCAGGGACCATGAGACATTGTTGATCTCTATGAGTAATTGAAAAAAAGCCAAACACCAAAAAGAAGTCCGTACAATATGCGATTATAGATTGGCATTTGATTGTCGATTATGTCAAATTGTGGAAAGTGCTTAGAAAAATAGAAATAATAGAACATCTCATTATCCTCATGGGAAACACATACAAGTCAGGAAGCCACACAGTACAGACAGAACATGGTAAAGGGACAACACTAGGTTTCCAAAGAAGTGAGATAAGACTGCATATTTGCCCCTTATTTATTCAACATATGTTCGATATATATTAAGGGAAGCTGGATTGGAAATTGAGCATGGTTTTAAAATTGGAAGAAGCGGTTACCTGCACTATGTTAATAACACTACCATGAGAGCTGAAAATGCAAAGGATCTATAAGCTCTAGTAATAAAGCAGAGTGAAAAAAGGGGCCTGAAATTACATCTTTACATCTAAAGACAATCAAACAAATGTCAATACATATAAGGAACAGCCTTAGAACTGACAATGAAGGTATTGGTAATATTTTTTGCCTTTTAGGATTAACTATCAACAGGAAAGAAAGAAGCAATCAAGAAATATACCACAGGCTAACATTTGGTAGAACAAGTACAGCATGGGTGTCAAACTCGCCGTGTCACATGACGTATCACGACTTTTTTTGCATTGTGAGAGCTGGGGTGGATGCCTCTTTGTGATGCAACCAGCCCGTGGGCCGGTAGTTTGATACCCCTAACTACAGTATGAAGGACTTGGAAAATATATTCAAATGCTCCGATGCTTAAAAAATACAGAATAGTGCAGTAATAGTATTCCCTATGACACAATATGAAAATAAAAGTTGGATTTTAAAGGAAGAATATTGATGTTTTTGAGTTTTGCTGTTATAGAAGATTCTTGAGAATATTGTGGACAGCTAAAAAACAAGCAAATTAAAACAAATTTGTTGAACAAATCACCCCCTGGTTCCCAAATAATAAGGCTCACATTATTCTACTTTGTACACATTATGCAAAGGCCTAGATGTATGCATAAGACTCTAATACTGGAAAAAGTGAAAGAAATTAGGACCAGCAACTTGTTCATTAAGCAAAGTAATCACTAAGTAATACTGCAACACTGATTATAATCTTACTTCAGTTTCCTTTGCATTAAAGATCTGTGAAGGTTATAGATGTGAGGACTGGTCACAGTTACTTTTTCATCACCAGTGTAATTGCAAAAAGTTATTGTAAAAGGCAGTTGCTAAACAATATTTGTAGCAAAAGTTTTATTTATAGTCTTAGCTTATAGAAACTGTTAGGTGTCTTCGATTTATTGTTAACTTATTTATTTGATTTTTATCCCTCTATAAAAATAACTTCATAAGTAATTCAAGACGGCAAACTTGTAATATTCCTTCCTATTTTTCTCACAACAATCCTGAGAAAGTAGGTTTTCCTCCTTTTACATAATGTATATCAGTGCTATTATTTATGCATGCATTAACAGTGTTCTTTATTTTTAATTTAGCAACATCGTCTTGAAGGACAAAAATTGAGGTAAAATATGGTAAAAAAATACTATTCCTGCCCTCTGGAACATTGTGCCCCCCCCGGCTGAAGCAAGATCTTCACCCACCCTTTTGGCCTTCCAAAAGGGCCTGAACATCTGGTTCTGCCAACTGGCCTGGGCCTGCAATGGAGTTGTGTCATTCTGGAGGTGGCTAAGGGTGGATAAAGACAAGACTTAACTTCCTCCCCATGTACCGTACATCTTTCTCCGGTCCTCTCCATTATGGTCAATTTTAATTCACATTTAATTCTTTCATTTATTGTTTTAATGTTTTATGTTGGCATTTTGATTGACTGATTGATTGACTAATTGATTGATTGATTGAAGCCACCAAGAGTCACCTTTGGCAGGATGGGCAGCATATAAATTAAATAAACATACATACATAAATGTAAGGCAAATTAAGCTACTTAAAAATATCAAATGGAACTGTTCCTGACAAGGCCCTGACAGATCTTACCAGATCTTACTTAAAAGAAAACTTGATGACATTACAGCGCAAGAGAGTATAGAATTCTAATGAACAAAAAGGTAACTTAATGTAAATAGTGCAAACTAAAACCTGAGGTAATAAAGATGTAGTTAAAATTCATATCACAGTTCATGGTAACACTGACAATAGAAAAAGTACATTACTTGTTTCAATAGCTCTTGATTTGTAGTGACAAAGGCGTTCATTGTATGGGATTTTCTGGAATCTACCTTCCAGAATCAGAATTTGTAAAGCATTGCAATGGCAAGTGTGAGAACCCTCTGAAATGTTAGTGTAGCAGATTGAGATGTCTGACAGGCATGTCTAGTGACATCACACCCCATTGTGATCAAAACTGAATGTAGAAGCCACAATAATGCAGCTTATCCTCCAGCCCTCTTTTCCATTTTTAAATGAGAAAGTTATTTAACACATGTGGAGCTAAGTTACAGAAAGTTATTAGCTTTAGTCACAATTTGAAGATGCGATTTCATGCACCAGCTCCAATTTTAAGAAACTTCAACAGTTTCTATATGAAGAGCAGCATATGAATAGTTTATTGATTGATTAGTCTTAAAGCCTTATCAATAAAATGACATAAAATACAGTACATATCTAATTCTGGAGTAAGATAGATAGGAGGAAATAGAGTGATAAAATATGTATGTATTAACACAAGGAGTCAAATTAATTTCCCTTACAGGATACCTCAATTTGTTCAGTGGGTCGGGTTCTTGGGACCACTGTCGTAGTTTATAACTTATATGACAATTATAACTTATATGACAATCAGATCCCCGTGGGGTATTCTTTCTAGTAGAGATGATTTAAATATTTAATAGGGGCATATAATTGACAGTCTAACAAGGTATGAGAAATATTTTCAATGGTTGCAGTACCTCATATGAAGGTTCTCTCATATGGCAAGTGGTGGAAATGCCCATATTTGACCATGGAGTCCAACAACTCAAAAGCTTGCTCTAGAATAGGCCCTTCTTAAAATTTGTGTCAGACCCAATGATAGGTATTTTTCAGGTTGAAAAATAGTTTTATTCATGGCCAATCAACCTATTATTTTTAGCCAATATTTCCATGTAGATTGGAATAATAATATCTAAGGCTGTTTAAAAACTTCCCGGCCTTGAGAATAGATATCAAGTGTTATGAAATAACTAGAAAGTTGGCTGACTCAGGAGTTGACTTGGGCCTTATCTGTTCTGTTAAGTATATTTTGGGAAGTCTCTCAGAGTCCATTGAATGGATCCTCTGCTAGTATGTGGAAAGCTTAATTATCAAGTGGCTATGTAAGAAACGGATATCTGTTTCCATTCAAAGTGGTGTCTTGTCAGTTCCCAGTACACATCTTTAAAAAATGGACCTGAACTTGTTCAAGTGGGGTAGCTTTATTAAAGCCCCACAATTCTGCACATTGGGACTATTTTTGCCCCTAATACTTTCAGTATAAAAGTACATGGATAATGTAATTAAATAATTTGTATAATCTTTTAGTATTTATCCCAATTCTTCCCAAAGTTTTTTTTAAAAAACAATTTAACTGTGACCCAATGCTGGTAAACTCACTAAGTAGGTAAAATAATTCCCTTGTTCCAGACTCCTCATTTATCTTCCAGCTATATTTCACACTTTTTCTGCTAACTACTGTCACTTTTAATTTGGTTTTGCTGCTTAAAGAATTAAGAGCACAGCATGTATTTAGCTTTTGTAGCAGTCTTCTGAGATGGATTCGGGAATGTGCCATTAAAACCATGTCATCAGCACATAAAAGGATGTTAATAAATTTTCAGCACATAAAAGGATATTAATAAATTTATCATGGATCTTTGGTATGAGTGTTTTATAGCATACAGGTAAATCATTGACACAGAAATTAAAAAGCATGGGGGCTAGGATACAACCCTGTCTGACACCATTAAGGGTGGGTATACTCTTCGTTAAAGAAGAGTTACACCTGTGCAATCTTTCAAATGGGTATTTCGGTTGAGCCTTAACCAAAAATAAAGAGTCTGGGTTCCATATTTAAGCTGGCCAAATTTCATCCACAGAATATTTGTATTTATGGAATCAAAAGTGCATTAAGTTGATAAATATGGTAAAAAGTTTCTTGCGATTTGTTAATTGTTAAAGAGTATATAAAGTAAAACTATGTATTGTTGAGTGCTCTGGTCCGAATTCAGCCTGTTCCTCTACTAAGATATTTTTTCCCTGAATGAAGGCAAATATATCTGTCCCAGGATAATGTTGCAAGATCCAATCTGGGTCGGTCACTGGGACCAGAAGTTTAGTCTTCTGAGCTTTCAGACTCATGGTGGAGCCCATCCTCAGGGAACTTCCCTCTAAAGATTTTTTTCTACGGTATTTTGCTTAACAGGAGTTTCACACACATTTTATCCACAATTCCAATAAGGCTTATGATTCTATGTAGTTAAGATAGAAAGATACAGTCACCAGTTCTAGTTTTGAGTACAATTTTAACTGATTCAGTTATGGTTTTGTTTTATAGAAATATATTGTACTTCACAGTCCAACTGTCAATTTAAGATTTAGCATTAAAATATCCAATTAATTCTCCAGGACTATGTAATGATATACTCGTTTGTCAAGTTAGTTTTTTTACTGAGAAATGATGCAATATTTTAAAAAGTAAATAATTGCTCATTGACATTGCAACATTTTCATGATCACAAAGACTCTGTCCTTCTCTTAGAAATGCAGTCACAAGATGATCTGAGCTTTGGTCACTTTTTTCAAAACTATAGACAATAAGGACTGATAATAAGTTTTGCTTTTCGGGGAATGAGTAATAACAATTTGGAAGAATTACTTCCCACTGAAAGAATCAGGCATAAATATTTAATTCAAAAAACTTAAAACTGTATTTTGATAGCTAATTGTTTCTTGATTTATTTTACATGTATAACTTGAAAAACAAACCTTTTCCTAATGTTGAAATTAAAGGATAACAATGAATTAGAATTGTAATGAGTTTTGTAGCTTGACAACTTGTTTAAAGCAAATGTAAAATTTTCTGCATAAACAAAACTGTAAATATATGTTTTGTTCTTATAACTTCCTCTGATTATTTTTATACTGTGATGGTATAAAAATCTGGATACTAACTGATCTTCATTAAGATCTATCTTACTCCATGATTGGCTTGTGTAGTACCATATAGGATTAATGATCAGAGCCAAACAGATTTCTTTAAAGTGTTTAAATGTAGGTTTTCCAAATCTGAATATATATATACATATATATATATATATATATAGGGTTCTGGTATGCATTCAATCTCAGTAATTCACAACCAATTCTTTGATGCTAATGTTTATATTCTGTTTAAGGAAAATAATGGCATTTGGAAACTTAAATATAATTAGCAATTATAGAAATGAAGGAAATTCATACACAAAAGTTTTTATTCTTGAAATATCTCATTTTGAATCTGAAATGTATAGGTTTTAAATAGAATGGTCAGAACAGTTGTTCATACCTGAAATAGAATGTTTCACCTATGAAATATTTACAATTCAATTTTTTTTGTGTTATTAGTTAATAACATAAACAACCAGTTCTTTAATTCATAACGTAATCCATTTATCTTCTCTTCGAATTGATGATCATGCAGTACCTGGATTATTTACATGTACATGCTCTAAAATTGATCTATCCAGAACTCTTTCAATGAGAACTTCTTCTACAATACTTATGTCCTGAAATAAGAAGGAAAAGAAATCAGACATTCAAGTAAAATATTGCAACAAACAAAATCTTGCTTAGCTGTGAAAGCAGCCAAATTGTAGGCATCAGTAATAACTTTATTAGCAATAATAAGGTTACACCCAGCTTAGATATTTTAGGATGGTAACCCCTTGATATTTCATTCACATATATGACAACCTATAAATTACAGTTCCAAATAAAAGGAAACTATAATTGGATGTATTTCCCAATAAGTTCACAAAAAAACCAACAGAATGTCTTTTTACAACAAATTCCTAGTATGCTTCTTAGAAAGATTTGTAAATAGAAGGTTCATGATCCAGAGAGCAAACAGGATACTATCTTCCTCTGAGAACTTTGTATAAGAAGAATGGATTCTAGTAATTTGAAAAATAAACACATATAAGTAACTTGTTCAGTAAATTCTAGATTGGTATTCAACATCTGAACAAATTGCTCTGGCACAGCACTTTCAATCTAAATTAGTTATTCTCCACTGAAGTCTTTAGTCTTTGCAACCTATCCACCAAATAATGCTTTTGGAATCTACAAATGTCCTTGTACATTATGAGAGCTACAGAGAGATAAAGAAAAATTCAGATAAAGATTCAGCAGGGGTTAGGGAAAAATGATATAATTTACTCACAATATAATCTTCATAATAGAATGTATGTCTCAGCTGAAGATGCCTTATAAAACTTCTGATGTAGTAACTTGGACCACCACCAGGTAATAAATGACAGATTGGACAGTACTGTAGACAGTTCAAAGTGGGGAGAAATAAATAATAATTTTTGTCATTATTATGTACAACATGAATTATTACTGAAAAAGAAAAAATGTTAATTATATCTAAATTATTATTGGTTGAATAGAAGCTTTCAGACATTATTCCCTTTCTATCAGCAGTAAATTCAGTTTATTTCTTCCATAGCCTATATTACAAATGCTATACAAGAATGTAAATATCCTGTCTGTAAAAGCAGTTGGTCCTGCTTTAGATCTATTTAGATCATGGGGAAAATACAAAAATAGTTCATTGTTCCAAGAACATTTTCAACTTTATGCATCTATAAACTAGTGCCCTCTATTCATGTAGACCTCAATGAGGCATAAGAGATGACCAAATTCACAGGTTAGACAAATCACTGATTTTATAAATATTGTTAATTAATAGATCAAATTTATCTGGGTTCACACAAAATAACTAAGCCATAAATTATTATTTATAAACTACAATGGGTGTATTAATGCAAAAGCACAACAATAGGCTAGGCAACATTAAACCCATGGACATATTCCTTGGTACACAGCAGGCTCCGTCTAATAAACTTTTTTTTAACTTAAAACATAAATGGGAACCTTGCATGGTAAGGTAAACATGTAGCATCATTTTTATTTCCAAAAGTGCTTCTCGATCCTACATAGCTGGGGAAAACACCCTCACACATTATGGTGTTTTCTGACTGGTTATAACCACCATATACTGAGAGAGGTCTGTTTGGTGTAGGGATTTAGCACATCAGGCTAGAAACTGGGAGAATGAGTTCTAGTCCTGCCTTAGGCACAAAGCCAGCTGGGTGATCCTGAGCTAATTATATACCCTCTCTCAGCCCGAGGAAAGAAGAAGCCATGGCAAATCACGTCTAAAAACTGCCAAAAAATTTGCAGGCACATGTTCAGATGTTTGCCCAGTCAAAAAGCTGACTCAAAGGCACAAAGCAAATAAACAAAAACAAAATTCCCCACCACAACAGCTGTTTTGCAAATATATGTCTCCTGCCATTTCAGGAAAGTTCCTATGATATAATCTCTAAATTTCAAACATTCCAGAGAATAAATATAGTTTTCTCCTATAGTAAGCAAAATACGAAAACAAAACTACCTAAAATTTACAGGTATTTCTCCACTTATGTTTCAAAATTATTGCATGGGTAAAAAAAGTGGACTTTTGACCCATGCCCAAAATTAGAGTTGTTAAGTGGTCACATGATCAAAATTTGGTTGTTTGGCAGCCTGCTCATACTTACAATCACAGGAATAGTTCAATTCCCCCCCCCCCCAATCTGCATGTTTTCTAGTGATTTTCCAAAGTCAGCTTTGGACAACACAGCATTTCGAAGGCTCAAGGAGCCACATGTAACAAACATTCATCAGAAAAGCTGGGTCCAAAAAGGAGATGGCAAAGGCAGTGGGGTACTTCTCCTTCAGCCATGATGGTTGGGTGGAAAGGGGGAAAGGTCAGTATGGGGAACTGGAAGAGAAGGCAGCAGGTTGAATGAATACTTGCTGGGGTGGGCTGGGGGGAGTCCCCAGGGTGGAGCAGTGGTTCTGGAGCTGCTTGCCATCCTGCAAAACAAGGTGTAGGGTGTCTAAAGGGCAGAGATGGGGAAGAGGAAGCAATCCCTTACCTTACTGAGGCTCGAGGCTAGGAGGGACCAAAACTGGAATGCTTGCATTGGAATGTATAACAACCCACAATTCTTGGTTAATGACAATAGGAAGTGCTTGGATTGCCATTGTAAATTAGTGTGGTCACATCATATTTCTTTACAACTTCATTAACTTAGACCACAATCTCGGCCCCAAATGTGATCATAAATCAACCTGTATGGTTGGTGATGTGTGAACCCAGTCATGAATTTGTTTTTATAGAAAGTATAGTTCCAAACTATAAGAGGACACCTCACACCACTCTATTTTATCTAATTGAACGTTCAGTTACGCTCATACTAATTCATGGATAGATACAAGATGTAGAAATGCAGCAGAATAGCCAGCTATTACAGGTTACAACAACAACCAGCACTTTGCTGTGCTATATTTTTTACTTTACTGTATTTATTAAAAATCCAGCACTGGATTTTTGGAAGACAACTCAGAATAGGTCTCTGCCCAATTACAGACATAAAGGAAACCTCTTCCATGGATGAATGTTTTGTAGCCATAGGTAGTTTTAATTACTGAACTATTTTTCTTCTGACATATGCTGGCAGTTCTCTCAAGTGAGTTTAACACCTCAATGAAGCTTTAAATATATTTTAATCTAAGAAAATTTACGATTTGAAATTGAGAATTAAAATTATTGCATTTGATCACAGTGAATGATTATTTAATAGTTGTTTGATTACTGTAAATACCTTCCTCTTTCTAAATCTATGTTTATTACAATTTCTCTGATCAAAGAAGCACACTAATGCATTGTGTTACAATGAAGAGTCATAATAGATTTTCAAACATGCAAGATTGCCAAGATGAAACAAACAGGAGAACCAGCTTATGTTAATGAAAAAGTTCAAAGAAATGTTCTAACAATTTTAGAGTATTTCTATAATGCCACAAATGAGAAGTTTTAGTTCTGGAGCCTTTGAAATCTACATTTCACAAAACCTTCCTTAGTCAGCAAGCTGCAGAGATACTTTTTCATTAGATGTATTGTTATTAAGAAGTATCACTTATTAACATATCACGACATACATATGTACATTTATCTAATTTATCATGCAAGTGATTATTAGGCTATGGACATAAATCCAAATGTAAGAAAAGTTACCACTGGTCTTCTTTCAGTTCTGTGAAAAGTGAGAAAATGGTCCAAGAGATCATTTTCATCCAATTCATGCTGACAGAAAGGACAAGGATACCTGAAAACAATGAACAGACATGTATAAATACCCACATTTTCAATGTTAGCTACTAAATACATTCTCCAATTGGTAGTTATTTTGGACAGCGAATCAATCTGCTCCTGAGAAATAAGTCTGTAACAGTGTCTCCCCATAACAAGTTTTAATACTCACACCCAAGCCGCTGAGATATGAAAAGCTAAAGTAGCTAATAAATCTATAGACTTGTCTATCCTTAATTTTACCAAGATATAATTTACCTTGTTTCAGGGTATGCAACTTCTTGTAGAGGCCCATATTTTTCTATATATTGGCCACAAGTCTTCAAATGAGCTCTCATTTCACTAAGGCACACCTGAAACATGCAAAGAGATACCTTGCTAATTAAAATTTTACACTTACAGGTTAATACTTTAAAAATAATTTTGACTTTCATAAAAGTGAAGTTACAAAGCAAGGCCAGTTCAAATTTCTCTCAGTTGGGTATCACATATTACTTACAACTCAATATAAATTACTTTGAAAAATTGTGTATAGGAATATGATTTAGAAAGTTGAAAGTAAATTATGGAGTATCAATCATTATTTACCTGTGTTTTACATTCTGAACAGTTTTGGTGTGTATTTTTCATCATTTTAATAATATCAGTTGCTGGAATCCCTTCAGAAGAAAGATGTGCTCTGCAATATGGACATGTCCATGTATGATGTCTTAAACATGTGGTAATACAAATGTGACAAAATCTGTCAAAGAGAAAAAGAAAATGTTTTTCTACAAAACTCTATTTTAAGGAAAGCAATCTAAAATATGGACACACCCTAAAAATGATTTCTGTCTGTTAATAGTTTTCTTTATTTGAGCATTCCAATCTGTTGGACTACCGATAAAGAATAGCTACAGAAGATAGTATGCTTTGATATAAGGCTGTCTCTGCATTACCTAGTTACAAATTAGCATCAAAGTATTTACCTATTAGTGACTGAAAATAAGTGACTTGTAATACAACTTTAATATGAGAGGTCAGTGCTACAAAAAGAACATAAAATAAGAGGCTTCAGTTTTAATTTTGCTCTCATTTGTATGCATAATTTGCAGTAATAAATTTCATGAATGAAAATGTCATATATTTATATTTTCTTCCCAATATACTTCCTCTTGAATTTTCTCAAATTGAATCAGTCAATGAAGTACCTAATGGGGAAGGAAGACCACTGTATTTCTGAAATGATTATCTGTGACTGAATGAAATCAGCTGATTCATATAGCCTTGCATTGATATGCTATATAACTCCATGGATATTTCTGTCAAATGGCTTTGTGGATAATGCTGAGAGAATGATAAAATATGTGTATAAGCTTATTGTAACAAAAGGTAAAATAGCAACACTTTTTCAATCCTTTTCAAAGCTCTCTAAACTTAAAATACAGCAGAATTGCATTAGTATTACTGTATGTGTGTGTGTGGACAATCTAGTTCCTGAAATCTGGAAAATATCATTTGAACAAAGAAGTCTTTGTAGTGCGGAATTTAGGCCTGGATTATTGTCCTGTATAGTAAATTGAACAGACATTATAATAACATATTGGAATAGTGCAAAAAACAAGGTGGGCAAGATATAAACTCTAAATTTAAACAAATAATTAGGACATATGTTAATGTTAATTAAATCACAAAGCTGAGTACTCATACTGCTCTATGAACGTTAAAAATATATATGTAATAGAAGAATCAGAGAAATCAAATATTACAGTCATAGCTAGGGTGAAGTACAATCAATTAAAAAGCACAGAAGATGCATCAGAGTCTTCTTTTGTGTCGCTAGTGGGCCCTGAATATCTCCATCAAGGTAATCTTCCTTACTCTCTACATTTGATGTATCCAGAATATAAATTAAGTTGGTAGTAACTCTGCTAAGGAAAGTCATCTGGTACTGCAGAAAATGACAAAATGTCTTAAATTGACAATTGTCAGGCCTAGGTTTAAGCATCACATTAAACAATCAATTATGGTTCACTCACCTCTATTTTCATATTTTTTTACCACTTTCACATTGCTTAGCCACAATGTGGATTATCTGGCTCAGTTTAATATTATGTGTATATCCAAATACTAATGTGGCATGATTTGTTAATCAATAATGCACTGAGCATTACTGTCTTGGTTTGTTGCCTATATCATCTGAACCTAAAAACAAGATTAGTATTTGATTAGGTGAGTCCTTATCAGCCACAATTATTAACTACAGTTTTTTACTGGCAGCAAGGCCAGCCTTAATTTAATGTGATGTCTGAACCTGGAAAATAGTGCAGGACCTTTTACAAAGTAGAATAACCCTAATTTCTGCTTCTCCATTTTCTTTTTCTCTACCAGGCCACACGTGATACCTACTTTTTGATAACAAACTGGCCAGGAGGAGAGGAAAAAAACTAATGACAGCAAGCTAACCAATGCAAATGTTGTTGGAATATTAATCAAACAAGAAATGGACTAGTAAAATGGAGTTGATTCGTTTTCTTAGTTATATTCATTAGGTAAGCGCCTTAACCATTGTTAACACTAAGCCATGATAAATCTATCATGCAAACATATGGGCCGAGTTCAGCTCCACTAATCACATAATTCCTAAGTATGTCAATCTATAACAAAATCATTTTTGCAGAAATATGAATTTGCATAGATTTAAAATCTATTCTGTCTCCTAAATATTAGAAATATATTTATATTTTTATACAAATACTGTGTTGGTATTAGAAGTTGCTATTTTCCTTGCTCTTGCCTGGTATTTTTCCCCTGTATTTGTTTCTTATGCTATTGGTTTGTTTGTATCCTGCCTTTATTTCTTCTTTAATTTCCAATGTTTTGGTGATATATATATATATAGGTCTTTGGTTGTTCGGGTTTTCTCCTACGTAAAATTGGAAGTGTCTTGGCAACGTTTCGACGAAGTCCCATTCGTCATCTTCAGGCTGGTGTTTTCAGCTTCGTGCTTTGAGCAGCAATGTGTGGTCTTAGCTGTTTCTTCCTTTTAACTGCCAGTGGGGGTATGAACTGATTGGGTGGGAGCTTGGCTGTGTTCTGATTGGGTGGAGGTGTGTTCTGAATGGTTAGGGGCTTGGCTGTGCTCTGATTGGCTGGGGGAGTGTTCTGTTTGGTTGTGCTCAGGTTAGTCTGAGTTGCAGAGGGGTTTAAGATTTTGGGCTGCCTTGCTATTTTTTGGCTTCGCGTTCGTGGTTGTGCCTCCTCTTCATGGAGGGTGTCAGTTTGCTTCATGTATGGACTGGAGGGGTTTAAAGTGGCTAATGATGCAGCTGTGGTCTGGCTTCTGGTTTGTGGTCGTGCCTCGTCATCGGTGTGGCTTTGGGTTTGTTTTTTGCGTGGATGTGTGGTGGTGACATCCTGTGTGGTTTTTGTGAGTGTGGGTCTGGTATCATTTGTTGTGTTAGGGAGTCGTTTGTCAATAAGGGCGGGTTTCCAAATGGCTGGTAGGCGGGAGGTATCATCTCGCTTGTTCATGCTGTGTGGGCGTTTTTCTATCTCGATGGCTTCTCTGATTATTCTGTTATTAAAATGTTCACTTTTGGCAATGGTTCTGGTATTTTTAAAGTCAATTTCATGTCCTGTGGCTTTAAGGTGTTGGACCAGGGAAGATGTTGGTTCCTCTTTTTTGACTGAGTTCTTATGTTCTTCAATGCGTGCACTTATTCTTCTGTTGGTTTGTCCGATGTATGTGGTGGGACAAGTGGTGCATGGGATTTCGTATACTCCTTGATTTTCTAATTCAATTTTATCTTTGGGGTTTCTAAGGATGGTGGATATTTTTCTGTTTGTGCAGAATGCTGTTTTGTAATCTTATTTCTATGGAAGGTTTGTAGATTAGGTTTGTAATCTTATTTCTATGGAATCCATTGGATGTTAGTACATTGGTGAGAGTGTGTAGTTCGGGTTTTAGGTGTTGTTCGTCAGCTAAGCGTTTTGTTCTGGAGATGAGTGTCTTGGCTACAGAGTGATACCAGACCCACACTCACAAAAACCACACAGGATGTCACCACCACACATCCACGCAAAAAACAAACTCAAAGCCACACCGATGACGAGGCACGACCACAAACCAGAAGCCAGACCACAGCTGCATCATTAGCCACTTTAACCCCTCCAGTCCATACATGAAGCAAACTGACACCCTCCATGAAGAGGAGGCACAACCATGAACGCGAAGCCAAAAAATAGCAAGGCAGCCCAAAATCTTAAACCCCTCTGCAACTCAGACTAACCTGAGCACAACCAAACAGAACACTCCCCCAGCCAATCAGAGCACAGCCAAGCCCCTAACCGTTCAGAACACACCTCCACCCAATCAGAACACAGCCAAGCTCCCACCCAATCAGTTCATACCCCCACTGGCAGTTAAAAGGAAGAAACAGCTAAGACCACACATTGCTGCTCAAAACACGAAGCTGAAAACACCAGCCTGAAGATGACGAATGGGACTTCGTCGAAACGTCGCCAAGACACTTCCAATTTTACGCGGTAGAAAACCCGAACAACCAAAGACCTACATACAAACACCCGCGAAAACCTCAGAAAACATATATATATATATATATATATATATATATATATATATATATATACATACATACATACATACATACGTATGTATGTATATATTTTTCTTCTTTTATTTTATTATATATATATATATATATATATATATATATATATATATATATTAAAATAAAAGAAGAAAAATACATTATCAGTTAGGAGAATGCATGGATAGAACTAGTAGCATACTAGTAGTATACTAGTATACACTTGAATAGGTCAAAGGGGTCAGTGTATTCATCGAAGTCTCATTGCCACATCCTGCTTGCTCTGGTACAAGGGCACCCACCCATCATGAATGTACAACATTGTCCTCAACCAACTTCCAGCCTCTGCCCTTTATGGCTCTTTTGGTGTCAGTGCTGTTTCAGAAAGGTGAGATTTTTGGCTGCCTGTTATTGGCACCAATAATGTGTTTCCCCACCCCCCTCCTCTCTTGCTCCAGAAGGGAGTGCCTGGACAGATGCATTTTAAGGAACTTTTACAGGAATGAAAAGACACCTCAAGAAAGCTTTTTGAACCCTGATTGGATTAAAACAGACTCATCAAATTTACTCTAGAAAAGCTTGGAGATTAGAAATTAGAAACTGATATGCAAAACCAAAGGTACTATCAGGATGACCTGTAACAAGCATACTGTCTTGGAGATGTTAAAGAAATGCAATTTACATTACATTTGCAGTTTATCATCTTTTTCTGGATAGGTTTTTATAAGGACAGTTTTATAGATCTTTAAAAACATATTCATTCTATTTATATCTTGTCTTTCTTTCAAAAGCAAAAGGTGACTTAAATTTTATCATAGTAACAATTTTTAGATGTAGGCTGGGCTGAATGGGTGTGATGGGCCCAAAGCTACAAAATTTCCATGGCAGTTCACTTGGCAATGATTTTTGGAAGTGGTTTGCCATTGCCTCCTTTCTGCCTTGAAGGGAAGTGACTGGCTCAAGATTACCCAGGTGACTTCATGCCTAAAGCAGGAATAGAATTCACCATTACCAAAGTTCTAGCCTGACCTGAATGAATTTCATGACAACAAGCCCATAGTGTTGTTTGACATTCTGGCTCAATCAAATGGATTTCAAGGTTTGTCCAATGTTGCACTGATAGAAAGCTATCGCAAGGAAAACATATCTAAACTGAAAGAGGCATGGCAGTCAAAACATTATTTGGCCAATCAAGCAGATTAAGATGCATTTGTTTTAATTTGTGTGAGAGGGGTTTTGTTTCACCTAAATTTCTTGGAGAGAAAGGGGTGTGAGGCTGCTAATCATTGAACATTTAAATATTTACCCAAAAGAAAAAATAAGGTATTCATCAAAAAAATCAATTATCTTTTGAGAAAGCAACTAAAATTTAGGGCTGGCTTCCATAACAGTATTTTTATTTTATATTATCTGTATTCTGCCAGGATCACATGACATATAAAAATGATTTCCTTTTCAAAATATAAATTTTTAACCAAATCATGTATAAAAATACCTATAGCAAGGTATTAGTTCTCTTTTGCCAGAACATCTTGTTTAGCTTATCAAAATATTGAAGAATCAGAGGAATGAATCAACCTCTGTTTCAGCAATATAGTTTGATTCAAATTTAATTTTCCTTTCTTTTTCGGCATAGGAAGAAGTACATTTTGTTTTCTAATGCCATTCTCGAGATAAATTCTCTTGCTTAAAACTAAAATCATCCATGGAGCTTAGTTGGACCAAATTTGGAGCTAAATGCAGATAGAGGAAACGGATGAACATTTTTATCGTTCTTTGATTTTAAGAAAAATCTTAAATGTTCTTACTGAATTTACCTATACATAACATCTGAGACTTATATTTCCAATACGTTTGTGTTGCAAAGCACAGCAGACGTAAATAGAAACAAAGTTTTACACGTGAATAGAAGACAATCTATACTTCCTCCAACACAAGTTTCCCAAAGCAGGACCAAAGTACGGTTCAGCTCCCGTTTCCCAACCTGAACTAACTCAGAGAAGTTGCACTTACACGTGGCCACATTTGGTCCTTACAGGCTGGTCGAACACTTCCAAGCAGATGGCGCACTCAAAAGAGGGAATTTGCTGCTTTTCCACGTCTCTTGCTCGATCTGACGGTTGTGGGAACTGAATACTGCCTTGGGGGTAGCCAACATCCGGCGTCCTCGCCGTCTCCCGTCCTTCGCCGCTTAGCACTGATCCCATCGCCTAAACGAGCTCTCACGCTTTGGCGATGGTGCTTGCGGCTGCTGTGCTGGAGGCGCACTGCTCAAATGCTTTACACCCAGAATTGTAGCAGTTTTGCAGGATTTCCCCTTGAAGCAAAACAAAAGCGTCAGCTTTCCCACTTGGACCTCTTTGGGGAAGAAATCCCGGAGACGTTCAGCCGCGGCTGCAAACCTACGCAAGCCTTATTGGTGGTGGCGAGACCAGTCCCAGTCGGCACAGTGAAACCTGACACCTTCAGATAACAAAGTGGCGATCAGAGGCAGCCCTGGCTTCGTTTATTGGCTGGCGCAATGTTTTGTTTTGTTTTTCCTGGGATCCCAATGATTTGCGAATGGCCTCTGCATAGATGACCAAAGATGATTCTTTACCGGGTCGAAGGGAATTTGTTTCCCGGTGTGGCTGGATTGAACTCTAAAATACTCTTTGCTACGTGCGGGTGTCATCCATTATTGTGGTCAGGAAACAAATTACTTATTTCGTAACCGAGCTCATCTCTCTCTCTCTGTCTCTCCCAGCCGAATGAATGTACAAAAACTAAACTAAACTAAATCCCGAGAAAAAGGACGAAATCTACAAGGGAAAACACTAAGCAGCGGTCCTTTTCTGAAACTAAACACTTAAATTCAGATGTTGCCTTAAGGCAGTGGTTCTCAACCTGTGGGTCGGGACCCCATTTGGGGTCAAACGACCATTTCACAGGGGTCGCCAAACAAGGCTGTCCGCCATTTTTTCCCCCTTTTCTTTGGCCATGCCCCTGGCACCCGATGATGTATAAGTGGTTGGGGGTCACCACAACATGGGGAACTGTATTATGGGGTCGCGGCATTAGAAAGGTTGAGAACCACTGCCTTAAGGTAATGGTTTTAGTTAGCCTAATCAATAAATCATACTAACCCAAATATTTCCTTGTTCATATTTTATTGGTAAGTTTGCAAAAATATTTTAAAAATCTAATTATAAGCAATGACTAGATTCACAGAACACAGCAAGACACAGACCATGTGAACTGAAATCATGGTTTATGGTTTATTTTAGTAGAAGAAACCATCTCTCCCCGGTGAGACTGGACTATGGATCTCATCAATCAAGGAATTTTGGTTGGCGGGGTCCAGGAGAAGAGACTTCCTTACAGTGGTCCCTGCCCTTTGGAATATCGGCTTCCCTGAGGTGAAATGTGGCCCACTCTTCTGACCTTAAATTGGCTCCTTTAGACCTGGCTCTACCAGGTAGCTTGGGGCCCCAGGGGACTATCACACTGGAGGTGGTAGAGCCAACCTCATCTCCCCCCATTTGGCTTCCGCCTCCCCCCTCTTGGAACTATGATTTTACTTTGATTGTACTTTCATTTTATTGTTTTGGGAGTACTTATCTCTGACAGTTGCAATGCTTTTATATTGTAAACCAAGGAGATTGGCTTACAGCAAATAAATAAATTTTTGTCTTAAAAATAGTTTAAGAACTGTGGCTTGGTGCAACTTGCAAATGAGACTATTATGCTGCATTCTGCTTTCTGGAAATGAGATCTAATCATTGTGATTTACATGCTGTTCTACAAATGAACATAAAACATTAATAGTGTTCCTATTCAGAATCCAGGAAGACAACTATACCTTCCTCATTTTCCCATGTATTGGCTTTGCCTTTACCCTCAAAATCAGTTGGCTCTTGGCTTAAAGCCCAAGGTAAGTGTTCACCAAATGGTTTTCTTTTCCTGTTTTATTATTATTATTATGGTTGGTTGCACGGTAAGCCAGAAATTTCAATACTGGATTTGGCATTTTTATCAACCTATCCAGTCTTTCCTAACAACCTGGGATAGACAGATCTTGTTTAATGGCATTAGATATCAGCTGTTACAAGTAAAGCTGCATTTTGCAATTGACTGATAGTGATCTTGTCAATGCTGATAGTGTTCAAGTGGTGCTTCAATTGTTTTGGGATTGCACACAAAGTGCCTATTAAAATTCGTACTACTTTGATTTCTTTTGTCATAGTCATTCTATTTCTTTTTGCATGTCCTTGTATTTTGTGATTTTCTCCAGTTCTTCCTCTTCTGTTCTGCTATTATTATTTTACCCTACCTTTATTATTTTTTATAAATAACTCAGAGTTAATAGGATCATGTACTTCCCTTTTTTTTACAATACTTTAGATATTAATTTGTGTCACAAGTTTCCCTTGTGTATCATGCTGTTTTGAAAAATGTTAAAAAGTTTCTAGCCTACAATCCTACTTTAAATGCTCATGTATTTAATTCATCTCCTCATGTCACAGGAAATGGTTTGACATTGTCTTCTCTCAGGATTTTTTTTTTACTTCTCAACCTAGTGTACAGTCCTAGTATTTCATGAAAACTTCTAATCCAAGTATTAACCAAGTCCTACTTTGCTTAGCCTATCCAGGATGGCTAGGTGATCCAACCTAAATTGTTCTACTATTTTTAAAAGAGTTAAACTTCAGAGCAGTTTCATTTCTATGTTCTCAAGAGTCAGGTTTCAATTAAATCTAGGTAGGAGTATATAGGTTCCATATTCAAGTATATGTGCACAGTAATATGGCTGGCCTTTCATTATTCCATATTATGAGAAGGACAGATTGAAATCTCTTCATTCTACAGGTGGATTCACATGTTTGTGTAAGTCATAATTCCTTTGGTTGTGTGAACTGCGCCATTGTGATTTGTAAACCACAGCTTATAGTTCATGTTGCAGGAATCCACCCAATCTTGAATTATTAGTAAAATTAATAAAATTGATACACATATTGGTACTTATTATATTGTTATTGTTGCCATTTGGAAGCCAACAGTGAGACTTATAAGGCCATAAATTTATCTATCAATCAATCATATTTTAAAAACCACCCAACTCCCTCATTAGTGACCAAAGTGCAGGGGAACAAATGGACCCTGAGAAGTTGTGTAGCAATATAATAGGACTAGGCAGCAGAATCAAGATGGGCAATTATATAAATTCAGTAAATGCATGTATTTTGAACTGTAGCAACATGTTTGAAAAACAGTACTGTTTTATATGAATCCCATTTTTAAATAATATAATCATTCTGGAAAATCACAGTTGTATTTCTTATTTTTTGTATTTTTATGTCTCTATAAACTGGTGTATTGCAGCCAAAGTGCACATTTACATATCTTTTATTTATTTTTTTTCTTTTTGGGCAGCTCACATTTTGATCTTTCCTCCATTTCACCTTTTTTTCCTTGCCTATTGTTCATTTTGCCTAAGATAAGAGACTGAAATAAGTGGCCATTCATATTCTTGAACTATGGGAATCAGCCATTGTTTCTTTGTCTTGATATAATCTGAAAGCTTTAACTCCTATTTATGACTAATTTAATCTACAGTTCTTATCTTTAGACTGTATTTAAATTGCATGCTTCAGGATCCCAAGTCTTAATTATTGGACTTTTTAAAGATTTCTTTTATTTTAATGCTATTTAATATGATAAAAAGTTCTGAAGAACTCAAATTTTTGCCTTTTCTAAAAAATGAACTGTATTGTCTAATTCTGCATTTGGGTGTTTCCTTTGTTTTGGTATGTCTTACTAATCCAATCAGTTTTTTTTTTTAAAAAAAGCATTGTCTGGCTAGACTCTTCCCCACACTGGGAAATTGAAGAGGCCCTTTCTTTCAATTTTTACCCTAAAGCAGAGTAAGGTATATTCTTATCTCCCTTATATTCAATTACTCTTGAATTTACATATTGCAATAAGCATCATGTGCTGTGTTTTTTTTGGTGCTGGCTTTCATGTACTGTATGAATTAAGCCAATGAGCATTGTATATAACAGTTTACAGGGAGTAATCTCTGCCTTGCAGGATTCCTCCTCCCCCCCCCTCTTTTTGGTAAATTCCTTTCCAGACATGCTGCAGATTTGGCTATGAGATTTTGGATATTTTACAAATTGAAATAAAATATCTAAGGGAATTATTGTGTTAAGTTTTTACAATACAGGTAGTCTTTGACTTCAACAGTGCGCTTAGTAACTCTTTGAAGTTACAACAGCACTGAAAAAAGTGACATGAACATTTTTCACACAACCATTGCAGCATCCACATGGTCACATGATCAAAATTCAGATGCTTGGCAACTACTCATATTTATGATGGTTGCAGTGTCATGGGATCATGTGATCACCTTTAGTGACCTTCTAACAAGTAAAGTCAATGGGGAAGCCAGATTTACTTAACAACCATGCTACTAAGTTAACAATTGCAGTGATTCACTTAACAACTATGGCAAGAATGGTTGTAAAATGAGGCAAAATTTGCTTAACTGTCTCACTTAGCAACAGAAATTTTGGGTTCAATTGTGGTCATAAGTCGAGGACTACCTGTATAATCTCTCTTCCCTTCATAGTTCATCTCTTGAGAGAAAAAAAAAACAGAAATCCTTAAGTTTTGTCAAATGTTCCTTGTCAGAAAAAGCCCAGCAGGGGGAACCTTACTATATTCCTCTTTTAGTCCTCATCAAGTAAACCAACTTTATAAATCTTCCCTCAGTTTTTAAGGATCTCACTTTTTAATCCAGCCCTAGTTTTCTGTTAAACTATTTTTGTAGTCACAGGGCTCTCAAAAATTTTAATAGGTTTTTTTTTTGTATATTCAATAAATAACATTTTGTCCTTTAGTTTATTCCTATTAGAGAAATCATTCAAGACCTTAAGAAAATTATTCTGTATAGTCAATAAGAAAACAATTATCCAAATCCAAATGGATTTCTTTGTTCAATTGTTGTACATCTTTAGGGAATAAAACATCAATTCCATTTGTATTTCCATATCTTTCACTGCTTATCATGGTTAAATTTCCCTTCAAAGCAATTTCAAAATTATCTGTTCCAGCTTGTTTTACACTGTAATCTCACTGCACTATGCATTTGAGTAAGTAGTTTATTTTTTCAAAAAAATTAGCAAAAAATGTACAACTTCTCTTATAGAATTCTGCTTCATTTTTTATCTTTTATCTCCCTCTTGTGTGCAGCCTTCCAGGTTTCCTTACCATAAAATATCCAAAACAAATATATTTTCTTGTAATTAAATCAAATCTATAATTCCAAATCAATTGGGACGATTGATCATTTTTAACTTTCTGAAATCCATATTCCGAGCATTTTTTTGTTGTATAATCCAAACATTAATATATTTCAAAGGTTTTTAAAAATTTGCATCATCTTCCTGTGATATTGTTAATCTTAGAGCAAGGGGTTTTGTATGTTATGTGTAGCTCTGTACGGAAGAAAGTCAGAAGTTATTTTTCTATTTTTTCTTTTCCTGAACTCCTAACCTTGTTCCCTTCTTAACCTTTTCTATGTTATTTTTTCCTGTTTTTGTATATTTTACTCTTTGTTAAAACTTAATAAAGTTTTATTTAAAATATTGTATCATCTTCCTCAAAGGGTTTTCAATCTCTCCAATATAATAAAAATAAATCCAAAAAATGGTTATTAAGCTTGGTCGAGCTTATTGTCCACAGAAGTCTGCAATGCAGAGGTAAGCTTGGTGGAACCCCATCGCCCACAGCCAGTGTCAAATGCAAACAATAAGGTCCATACATGAAGAATTCAATTAGCTGATTATTGCCCAAGTCTATACATAGAATCTTCTTGGACTAATGGTTTACACCTGAATGAGACAATATACAACAGCATTCAAAGGAAGTTATTAGCCCTTCAGAATAATCTGTGGAACTGTTGGTACAGAAGCAACAATCACCAGTAGGGACAAGAGCTTTTATACAATATTTTATATTTGCACTTGTATCCATACTTGTTTTAAACATTTCTCAGTAATATTACAGGAAAACTATTGCTTGTACAAAGAGGTATTATTAAAGAGGTATTATTAGAAACACTTTTAATTCACTTTACAGCTAGATCAACCAATTAAATTAAAAATCGCATACACCACAGATACAATGTATCACCTATGCCGGAAGTCCTCCAACCTTTTGGGCACCAGGGACCAATTCCGTGGAGAAAGGTTTTTCCACGAACCGGAGAGTGCATGGTTTTGTGTGCTGCCTGCATCCCACTGATGGGGCTTTGCTTGTTTGTGTGAACCGGTTACCGGTACCGGTCCATGGACCGAGGGTTGGGCCTAAACCCTTCCCATGGCTAACTGAATTAGTTGTTCAGTGGAGCAAATTTTCAGTTCAAAACAGTTGACTCACCAATTGATCGTTCTAAATAATTTCACACAAAATATTAGGCTAAAACATAGTTGGCTAATTTGTGTTCAACTTATCGGACAACCGCAAAAAAAAAGGGGGGGGGAGAGGACAAATTTGGAAGCCTACACCGTATGGATAACTATTGGGTGCGGAGTAGATAACCCACGTTCAACTACGACAGCTGCAATGGCTTTGGGCCAGTCATTGTCTCTGAAATTATTGTGAGAAAAAAGTCTTAAGCATACATATCGGTCCGGCTACTCATCGAAGAAAGCCGTGGTCAGCCTAGGTAACCATCCTTCTCTCCGCATCCTATCCTAGAACAGACACTGTCAAACTGACAAACATTAAAGTTGCAGCCCTGTAACAGAACTTCGCTTTTGGAAGTCTAATGGAAGAACTGCTGCCAAACCGCCAGCATTTCTCACCCTTTCCCATTGTTTTCCCAGTTCTTTCAGCCGCAGTAAAAAAAAAAACGCGGCTCATGGGATGTACGTCAGCGGCCGTCTCCGCCCCATTTCTTCCTCGCTAGATTTTTCACCTCTTCCTGTCCACTCCCATCACGTGGTAGCCGCAAAGTCTGCCGGCCTAGTTTACCCAGTTGTCTGACCCTTTTCAGATCCAATATGGCGGCTCTGGGCGGTCGATGAGGGGCCGATAAGGTGGCAGTTGAGGCCACGGCTCTTAACCCTGGACGGGGTGGGGGGGGAGGACCGTGTACATTGGCGCGAATTCGGCTCCGGCACGGAGGGGAACGACGAGAGAAGAGTGGGCCAAGGCGGGTAGGCCGTCCGGCAAGTCGTCCGCTGGAGCTTGGTGTGTTGGGCCATTCTGTCGATCGGAGATATGGCCCAGCGGGTGCAGTCGGTTCAGGAATTCCTCCAGGACTCGTTTGTGCCTTTAGGAGCGGCGTTGTGTAGCGAGGAGGCAGAGAGAATCACCCGCAAGAACAACCTGGGCTTCTGTGAGCTGGTAAAGCCCTTTTGCCGTCTCACTTCGGAAGGTCGGTATCGCTCGGCGGGAGAGGAACTGGGTTGTTTACATGGATAGGGAGATGTTAGCACCATCGCCGGCTGG
Source organism: Crotalus tigris (assembly GCF_016545835.1). Lineage (NCBI taxonomy): Eukaryota > Metazoa > Chordata > Lepidosauria > Squamata > Viperidae > Crotalus > Crotalus tigris. Next base: position 4,869,392 of record NW_024100678.1, read on the forward strand.
GCGTGTGGGAGGCTCCTTGGCCTTTTAAGGCCTCTCCTTTGAGCCAGGACATGAGCGGGGAGCCTTTCTGCTGTTTACCTTTCTCTAAAGTTTGACAGCCCGTAAGGCAACTGCTGCCCATCTTAACTTTCTGCCAGTTTCTACCTTCTGGTAAAGCCGAATAGTTGTGTAAATGACGAACTCGGAGATATACACTGGATTCTGCTAATATATGGATAATATCTAGGAATGAGACTTAAAATGCCTTACCAAAATATTTTCTTAATAATAAATATGTGCCAAATATTTAAATGATAAAGCTACACTAATCCCTGTATTTTAATTTTTGTTTTTTTTTGGACCAGGAAGATCTTATGATGGTAATTTATTCTCTTTACCTCATGTGTAAGCATCTACAGCAAACTTTAGATGGGGCTGTCCTTGAAGACAACTCCAAAAGTGTTATCGGTAGAACTACAGTAGTTCAAATCCTAACAAGGATGTGGTATTATTACTGTACACCTTCTTGGTTGTTGCGTTGGCTACTAGTAGTAGGTTTGTGGATATAATTCAAGTTGATGATTTTTACCTAAATGTCCCTATGTGTGCCTTGGCATTTGTGTGGTTTCCAGAGTGTCTTTTCTGCTCAGATTCAGCCTGAACACATCTTGAGTGATGGCCAAGTGTCCCTACCCCATGTGAAAGGAAAGAAGTTAGTTCCTTAAATATACCTTCTCAATAGCAGTCCCATGTAATGAAACACATTGCTCCCCTTATTTTTATGCAGGAAATACTAAAACAAAAGCAAATACAATATGTGCCTTAGAAATGCAAGATATTTGGGGGCGGGGCGGATCCACATCCAAGGCAAGTTTCTATTTGGTGGCAGTTTAGAAAATGGACTTAACATTAATATAAATGGGTGGACAACATAGTCAAAAAGGTAATACACATTTTCTGAGTTGCAAGTACCCCTGATTTATATTATACTGCGTTGGGCTTATTTGTTCAGGTACTGGTATATCTTGCATAAAACAACTAACATCCCTTCTGTATTAACTAGTGTGCACTTCATATATCCAAAGTTGTGACATATAAGTCTCAAAATAGTACAGGTAATTCTCGATTTACAACCATTCATTTAATGACTGTACAAAGTTACAATGGCACTGAAAAAGTGACTTATGATCTTTTTTCATACTTACGACTGTTGCAGCATCCCAATGGTCTTGTGATCAAAATTCAGATGCTTAGCAACTGGCATATACTTATGATGGTTTTTGATGGTTCCTAGAATTATGTAATCACCTTTTCCAACCTTCCAACATATTAAGTTAATGGGGAAGCCAGATGCACTTAACAACCATGTTACTAACTTAACAACTGCAGCGATTCATTTAACAATTGTGGCAAAAATGGTCATAAAATGGGGCAAAACTCAGTTAACAACTGTCTTGCTTAGCAATAGAAATTTTGGGCTAAATTATAGTCATAAGTTGAAGACTACCTATAAAATAATATGTGCCTTGTTCACAGAAGTCAGAATATTATATGAGCAAACTTGATCTTTTTTTCAGGAGAAGTTGTTACATTTTCTGGTTTTCATTGTGAAGAACACTTCATTATTTTTCATAGTATTCCTGTTGTGTTATTTAATGCTGGCTTTCCCTATAGTTTGATTATAATGAATAGAATAGACTAAACTAGAATAATAACTTTATTGTCACTTTGAATGTACACTAATCAGCATACATTAAAATGAAATTTTGTGGCATACAGCTGTCAAAGGGTCACCACCTTCAATATACACTACATAAATATGACATAAATAAATACAGAATTATTCATATCCATATATATTATATGACACAGAGAAACAACAGTCTAGTTCGGATTATGTATACGTGTACCTGGCGAGAAAAATGAATTTTGCGAGTTTACCAGACGGATAGCATAGGGAACAAAGCTATTACAGAATCGGGTAGTCCTGCTAGAAATACCTCGAAACCTTCTCCCAGAGAGGAGCAACAGAAACAGTCGGTGAAGGGGTGTGTGAGGTCTCTAACAATGCTTTGAGCTCTAAGCACATAGCACTTATAAATAGCATCCTGAATACCAGGAAGTGAGCTTCCTATGATCTGCTCTACTGTCCTTACCAATCTCTGTATGGACTTTCTATCTGAAGCACTGCTGCCACCAAACCAGACAGTGATGCAGTTTTTTTAAAATGCTCTCAATTGTGCCTTTATTAAAAGTGGCCAGGACAGAAGGAGAGAGATGTGCTCTCCTCATCCGATGCAGGAAATGCAGACACTGGTTTGCACGCTTCACTAAGGATGAGGTGTGACCAATTCAGATTGTTAGTTATCTGCACCCTCAGATACTTAATGCCATTGACCACTTCTACGGCTTCCTTCTTAATACTGAGTGGAGTATGATTATGCTGGCTCTTTCTAAAATCTGCAATGATGTCCTTTGTTTTATCACCATTTAGAACCAGGTTACTTTTATTGCACCAGTCCACCAGAACTTTCACCTCTTCCCTGTAAGCATCTTCATTGTCATCCCGGATAAGACCCACCACTGCCGTGTTGTCTGCATACTTCACAATATGATTCGTGGCAGATTTGGCACAGCAGTTGTGGGTCATCAAGATGAACAGTAGCAGACAGGACACTGTATTCAAGAAGATGGAGTTGGAAACTTTCTTTCCAACTTGCACAAACTGGGGCCTATCTATAAGGAAATCAAGTATCCAATTACATAAAGGAGTATTAAAACCTAATAGGCCCAGTTTGTTCACCAGATGCTAAGGAATGATTGTATTGAATGCCGAACTAAAATCAACAATTAGCATTCGCACATGATTATTCTTCTCCCGGTGCACCAAACTAAGATGAAACACACAGAAAAGTGCATTAATGAAATAATTTATATTTGAGTCAAATAAATTCCTACTACTGAAAACATGTCATTATTTTACTTTGAACATTTTTATTTATTTTTATTTGACCCTGAATGTACTCTTTAAAAGGTTAAGTTTAAAACTTCCACATACACATTTGTAATCTGTAATAAAAACAAAAAGTTAAATCTCAGAAAGTCCTCTTGTTGTAATTTATTCATATTTTGAACATTTGGAGCTATATCCAATTAAAATTAAGTATTAAATACATAGTATCAGAACAGGTTAATTTTTAAACGTATTTATTTTCTTATTTCAGTACATATGAGAGACCCTAACAATCAACTTCACATAATCAAAAATTTGAAAATAGCTGTCAACAACATTCTTACTCAGCCACCTCAGCCTGGAACTATTCGAAAACTTCTGAATGATGTGGTGACTGTTAGCCAGCCTGCTGAAGGATTATTAGCTAACGTGATTACTGCAGGAGATTATGATCTCAACATTAGCGGTAAGTAACAAAAAGATCCTGTATATATTAGATGTCATAAATCATTTAAAATGAATATTTTAGACATGTGCATGCATACACATATGCACACTATATATATATATATATATATATATATATATATATATATATATATATATATATATATATATATATATATGTTTTCTGAGGTTTTCGCGGGTATTTGTATATAGGTCTTTGGTTGTTCGGGTTTTCTCCCGCGTAAAATTGGAAGTGTCTTGGCAACGTTTCGACGAAGTCACATTCGTCATCTTCAGGCTGGTGTTTTTAGCTTCTTGCTTTGAGCAGCAATGTGTGGTTTTAGCTGTTTCTTCCTTTTAACTGCCAGTGAGGGTATGAACTGATTGGATGGGAGCTTGGCTGTGTTCTTACCCTCACTGGCAGTTAAAAGGAAGAAACAGCTAAAACCACACATTGCTGCTCAAAGCAAGAAGCTAAAAACACCAGCCTGAAGATGACGAATGTGACTTCGTCGAAACGTTGCCAAGACACTTCCAATTTTACGCGGGAGAAAACCCGAACAACCAAAGACCTATATATATATATATATATATATACACACATGCACATGTTCTTTGTGGGAAAAGTACAGTTCTACAAAATTCTGACTATTGTAAATATAGTTTGTATGCAACATATTTACAGAGTTTGAAAATTATTTTTACCGTTATCAAAAACAGAGTCCCCAACCTTTTGGGCATCAGGGACTGGTTTGTGGAGAAAGGTTTTTTCACAGACCGGAGAATACATGGTTTTGTGTGCTGCTTGCATCCCATGGATGGGGTTTGCTTGTTTGTGTGGCCCGGTTTCTGGCATGCTGCAGCCCGGCACTGTCCAGAGACCAGGGGCTGGGGACCCCTGATCAAAAACAAGGAAAGATTTGATCACATATATTTGGAATGATGTTTTCCTAATATATCATTTAGTATTAAAATAGTTTATGCTTGTTATTATTGCTAGCAACTGTAATCCCTATTACCTCTTTTATCCACTCAGTATTTTTGTGCAGAATCATAGAATTGGAAGCAATCTCTGAGGTGTAATTTAGACCAAATCCTACTTTGTGCAGAAAAATTCTCAGAGGTAGCACTGATCATTGGCAATATTTTCCTGCTGTTTCTCTTACTTTATTCATCTTCCTTTAGTAAGAAGATGCGGAGGAATAGGACTCAGCCCCAAGTATTGCCTGAATAGAATATATGTTAATAATATGGTAGAAGAGGTCTATTAGCCCCGAATTCTGACTGTACTATGGAATGATTTTATTTCTCTGTTTTTAAGTCTCCTTCAAATTCATATTGGCTGATCTTGAGAAATCAAGCTGGATCAGATCTGATTAGTATTGGAAGTTAACCAAAAATTCCAGTGTCATAGCTGTACAAAGAAAGCTATGACAAATTAGTTTCAAAAAACTGTATCCAGAAAAGTTACATTGATATGTTTGAGAAGTCCTTAGGAATTGAACTCAGTATGCAAAAACTTTTTTTTTAATCTTGATAGTTTTGCTAGTAAGATTCATTAGCATATAGTTCAAATCACTTAGAGAGGCAAGGAAGTGACATTGGAAAAAAACTTTTAACAGGAATGGGAAGAGGTGAACTTCAAAAAAAACACATTTCTGTCTTAAAATATCCTAAAAGGGCTTTTACTATTTTTCAGTTGAGGTTTTCTTTTTATCTTAAAACTTCTTTACATTTTTTTTTGGGCATTCATTCTAAAAAAAAACATTTAATGAATGTTTTCAATACACAAATTCCAGTAGTTTATTGTTGTAGTGAAAGGTATATAAAATTATATTACATTTCAGCGTGGGTTGGTCACAATTAATGCAGATTTGAATAATGTAATATTCGTGTAATATTAGTGCAGATTATAAAGTGATACCAGATCCATTTAATGTGATTCAGTTAATGCAAGGCTAGTATATATGCAGCTAAGGGTAGTATTTATGCACTTGCATTTCAGTTTTTATATGCTTTTAATCTTTGTGCATGCAAAATGGAGAAAAGAAAGAGGAAAACAGTACAGCTTTTGAAAAGAAGAACTTATATTAGAACAAAAATTTGATATAATTGAATGACATGAATATGGATATAGCAACACTAAAATATAATGTAATCAGGTTTCTGATTTCTGGTATAATTTTTTGCTTTTATTTAGGTTTCTATAACTGCTTTTTGTTAGATTTAAATTCAAAGTTTTTTCTTTTATATTTTAGAGCAATACACATGCACACAAACACACATAACTGTATTTAAAAAAAATAATTTGACTTTTTCTTTCAAGCTACAGCCAATTTTATTTTCCATAGAAATATGACTGAATAGTGTGAACTTAATCATTTTGTTGGATTCATTAAGTACACTAATTAAAAACTACTTGTACATATCTGTTAGCCTGCACAGATTTTTTTATTCTGCATCCACACTATTGTGAAAATTAACTTATATAATTTAGTAGTGTTTGTCAAGTCGTTTTGCACAAAATCATTACATTTTTGGGTTCCAATTCAGTACTGATATTTGAGCTTTTGTTTGTTGGATGATGTAATTCCTAAACATCTTAATTCAGCAAAAATAGTCATGCATAACTAAAGCTATAATTTTGCAATACTGTTGAACTCATTAGTATATAAATTGAATTGTACTCCAGGCTTTATGTATTTGAACAATGCTTTATGTTTTTGCTCCTCTTAACTGGTTGTACTTGAAATAGGTGAAGAATGCACTATAACAAAACTGCTATTATATTATTTACATGTATGGTAGCATCTTGATTATATGTATCTTCAGAGTATAAGAGAACAGCTCTCTTCCTCAAAGTGTTTTCAGTCTAGCATTCAATGTAATAAAGCAAATGTTTATTTTAATTTCTTACGCTTAGAAATCTATTTTTCATTGATTGGCTTCATTGTAAAACTAATGAAGGATTTAAAATGATTCACAGATATATAAATAGTATATTGAGGAATTTGAAGAAACTGAGATGAGGGTGGAAGGAATAAAGATTATGTACAGGATATATTAAAATGGTGTGGTTGAGCAACATTGTGAACTTTGAAGGGAATGTGCAGGAAGTCAATATAGGGATTTAAAGATAAGAATGTCATCATGTGATCAGAGCATTAAGCAAGATGGATTATTTTGACTGCATATTCCTGGATAAACATCAGGAGACTAAGATGAGAAAAAAGATTGCAGTAGGCTTGTGTTCCTGTCAAAGGGAGAGGAGTATTTTTGCACTTTATAAAGGCAGAAGTGTCCCATTCTGGAAAAGAAAGGAAGATAAAGATAAACTCACATAAGTGCAGATTTAAAAGTGAGATGGTAATATTGTTAATAAATAACTAAAGCATGTTTGGAAAGCAACAATGAGATAGACAGTATTTATTGAGTGAGTAAACACACTCAAGCAGAAATACTGGAGAAGTTTAAGATGAAAACTTGAAGTGAAGGAAGAACATGAATCAGATGCTATCTCCGTAAAGATGATACCTTATAACAGGAGTCTCCAACCTATGGGCTGCAGCCCACCACCGGGCTGCGGCCTCTTGGCCAGCGGACCGCGGAAATGGCTGGCCAGTATGCGCACACATGTGCGCACACTCCCCGCCACTCACACTAGTGCCTGTGGCCCTGTTTGCGCATATGCGCAGGTGCAAACGGGGCTGCTAGCACCAGGTAGTTGCATGCTGCCCATCTGTGCATGTGCAATCGGGGCCGCTAACCCGGGCAGGTGTGCATAGCCCATTTGCTCATGTGCAAGTGGGGCTGCTAGTGCCAGGTAGGTGTGCGCTGCCCCTTTGCACATGCATGAACGGGGCTGCTAGTGGCGTGCCAATATTTACATGTGCATGTGCATGTGCACCAATTTGGAACCTGCTCTCCTTCCCTCCGGGCCGTGAGCCTGGAAAGGTTGGAGACCTCTGCCTTATAAAACCAGGCAGCACCTCAGACTTGCAGGCAAAAAGATATTTGGTATGCAATATAGATTGGGGAAAGACTCATTTAGTTTGGACCATTTAGTTTAAATGCTGGAAACAAATACTCTGAAATACCCTTATAATACTTTAATGTCCTAGTACTGAAAGGCATGGATTTGAGGCCATCCAGGAGCAGTGTGTTGAAAGGAAGGGATTGTAAGCCAGAATTGAATCCTTCAGAGTTCCTAGTAGACAAACGTTTTTAAAAATTGAAAAAGAGAAAAAAGGAAGAGCTTATATGAATACTCATTACACATACACGTGTACATTTATATATTGATTTGTTTACATTTAAATAAGTTTGGTTGAGATGAAGAAGAAAAAGCAGATATTAAGAATGTATGTGGTATAAGTCCACCATATTTTTATATAGTCTTCTGACAGAAATTCCTGGTTAAGAATGCTTGTTCAAATGTAGATAGGTGCCTTAGGATTTAGATCATTGTGTAACTGATAGCAAATTGGTATCTTTCAGTCCTTTTAATATTAAGATTCTTTGCAATTATAACAATGTAACATCAATTTCTTGTGCCTGTTTTTAGTTTCCATATTATTAGTGTGTAGTTAAAATGAATATAAATATCATGAAAACCAAAGAATCTTCCTGAGTAAAACTGATCTCTTATGATTCACTGTGCATAATGTTGCTTTTCTTTGTTTGAAAATAGCTACCAACCAGTAAAAAAAAAAAACGAGACGATTTTGGTTTGATTTTATAAGTTTTAAAACTCTTTAGAGCTAATTATTAAATGGAATGCAACTAAGATAAAGACATAGTTTTTCATTCTGTTTGTGATAATGAATCTTGGCTTGTAAAGAGATCAATAACCAGGATTTGTCCTACAAATAATTCCTAAGTCAGGACTAGGTATTATTTATTTTATTTAGCATAAGGCATATCATACATGGACTAGCAATATATATTTACATTTCACCTAGATTAGTAAAACACAATAAAATATAAATGATAAAAAAGACCTTTGTTCAAATACCAAAGTCTAGGCCATCTAACTTTGAAGCAGAGCATTGTTTATTAAAAAAAATATATCAGATACTGGACTGGTATATCCCATCAGCTTGCAGCTGGCCCCAATAGATAGATAGATAACCTTTATTGTTATTTTTTTTACTGTGGGCACACTGGCACACATTAAAAATGAAATCCTGTTGCCTGCTCTCAAAAGCGTACACATATATGTACACATACAATGTGATCTACAGTTTGACCTGGGACCCCCGTCACACTAAGGGAAGATAGTGTGCCCCATCTATACAGAGAGTCCTGGCAGATGCCATATGAAGTACAAATCCTATTCAGGATTGTCCGTTGCCGATATGATAGTTCAAAACCTGGCATCTTTTTTGTGGGGTCATTTATATGTCTACCCACATCTGGGTGTTCAGAGACTCATTTGGCTTTCCATTGGGAATCGATGTTAAAAGTTGTTGGGCAGATGTTGTGCAAGTTGCCAGTGGGAGCTTCTTGGATTTGAGTCTTCCAGCTGATAACTTGGTTATCAGGGCTAGGTAACTTGGTGCCAGAATCTGATGTTTCTGGATTAATTCCTACAATCTCTTGTGATTAGCCATGCTGTTTGGGTTTGATGGGTCAAAAGCATATAGAAGCACCTTTGCATTAAACAAATAATTTCTGATTACATAACACATTCCCATTAATGGAAGGAGGAAAATTAATTGTAGATTCCAGTGGATAGCTTGGTTTAGAGCAGGGGTGTCAAACTCAATTTCATTGAGGGCTGCATCAGCATTGTGGTTGCCTTTGGGCGGCTGGGTGGGTGTGACCTACTGGTTTGGTGTGGATGGAGTGGGTGTGGCCTATTTGATGGGCATGGCCAAATCTACATCGTTCGCGTCACGGGTGCCTCTAGAGGCCTGGGCAGGAGTTGGACAGATCTGAGGGTCTCTGGCAGAAGCGGGTGGGACCAGGGCAAGTACCAAGACATGGTCCCCTAGAGGAGCATCACTGCCTGCTGAAAGCCCTCCGCTGGAGGCCCTCAAGTCGGATAGGTGAAGTAGGCGAGGGCCATTTGCTGGCCACTTCCAGGCACTGGTGCATTTCTTCATTCCTCACAAAGGGTGACACCTCCCCAGCATGCGCTTAGGGGGTGGGGGCAATGTGGCGGGGACTGGCTCCTCGCTGTTTCTAGACGGCCTTGTGGAGCTAAGACTGAATGCATTTCAGCATAGATGGCCACCACAAAATTGTACATTGACTCCCAGCCGGCCTGGGCCAGGGCCAAGGCAGCGGGGCCGTTCCCTCACTGTTTCCAGGATGGCTTCGCGGGCCACATGAAACCACTTCGCAGGCTGCATCCGGCCCCCGGGCCTTGTGTTTGACATGTCTGGTTTAGAGTAAATCAACAGTGTACAAAATTCTGATTTTTGCATACAAATGTAGCAGTTTTTCCTGGACCATTGATTTGCACATTTCAATTAATTTTTTGAATAATATCTCTTTTGACATTAATATGCTTAAATTGGATAAATCAGTAGTATATTATTAACATAAACTAAAATGTTAAATTTATTTTAGCCAAACCCAGCTGTCAGCAATATCTTTGGTGAAGGAGAATATAAATAAGATTTACTATAATGTGCCTCTCTAGTTACCTCTCTACGCACCCAGATTTCTAGAGAGTACAAATTTATCTTATGTATGGGATATGAATGTGTGTCATTTCTGAATTAACTTTCTTTGCTATGTTTAAATGTTATTGATTGATCTATATAAGGAGTGTTAAAGTGGTTGTTATCCAAGTCATTAAGAAACTAATCTAGGAAGGGCTACTTCCACAGAAAACAGAATTCTTACCCTTGTTTTGTAATGGGAAGAAATGAAGTTAATTTTTTTCTGTTGGGTTTATCTTCTGGTGATTAAAATAACACCTCATAGTAAGTCCAACTAATTTAAACTTCCTTAATTTTTGGAAAGATATCAATTGCCCATAAAAACTTCATTATGCTTTAACTTATGTACATTTGCCTTATCATAAATTTGAAAATTAGGTACATTTCATATATTTTTATTCCAACAGGATACCAGCTTCAATATGCTGCAAATAGATATGTTAATGTATTTTTCAAGTTTTGTTCAGAAAGTGTGAACTATTCCAAAAAGATCAGTTTGAACTAAATACATATTGGCTATGTGTGTATTAAAATTTAGGAAACATAACATGGTGAGCAAGATATTTCAAACTCTATTTTTTTAGTGTAATAATTCCATGTTTTCTCTGTCAGATCACTCAGTTAAAGCTAGTGTTCCTTGGTACAGTAGTTGGAAAGACACACTGATGGGACTGAACACATCCACATTTTATTCAGGTATTTTGTGTGATAGGTGTGGGTTTCTATACCATTTCTGTTCCTCTGTTATATAATACTTCCATATTTCTTTATAACCCAATTGTAGCGTAGTGCTTTCTTAAAATTGTCTTTTTTTCCTGGAAGAATATTGGTGGTGGTTGTGTTTCTCTCGTTGATTCGTATACTATTGCTGACTTTGATTGTGAAATTTTAAGTGCAAAAACAATCATATTTTCAATTTCTGATTAATTTGATTGTGCATGCTGACTTTTATAATATCTACTGCATCAAAAATACTTTCCTTTCTCTTATCTTAAATAATGTCTATGCATACATGGTATCAGAAGTGCTCTTGGAATTATATCTGAATTTCTGTTCATTTCCTTGTTAAAATAACTTTTGAATGGTCCTTTATTATCACATAATAAATGTATTCTTACATATGTGCTTTGCTAAATTTGGTTGTATCTCATCAAGAAAGTTTTCTTTTTTTAAAAAAACCAACTGATTATTCCCAGGGCATTTTTGCAGAAAAGAGCAATGATATAGTATTTCTCTTAAAAATAACAGTGAAATTTGTATGAATAAAATTGTGTGTTACCATTAGAATCTGTGGAATAATACTTGAGGTGCATTTCTGAAAATTATTTTCTCTTCTAACATGCTACTTACCTTCTAAAAGAAAGTTGCATTAGAAAAAAAGGTGAGATTTCAGCTGCCTGTGTTATAAATAGTCTGTTGATGTCCTTTATTCTTCTATATAAGTAGCCAGAACAAAACTTACTAAAAATTTTGTTGGGATTCTGATTTTGTAAATCATTTGTCTTTCTCTCCTGTACCTAGATTCCTTTTTTAACACAGTTTATGAATTAGATAAGATGTATCCTGACTGTGTGTCAGTTTATTGCATTTATCTCTTAATTGATGGGATGTAATAGGTTGGTTTGAAAAATAATTTCTAGATTAAAGATTCTGACTTTCCAAGATTATGTGAGCACATGTTTGTGACATACTGGCTAAAATTGATCAGTATTATCCTTGCTATTTTCCTATGCCACAGGTATAATGTACATCTTGTCTAGATTAAAAAGTATTTATGTGAAGCACTGATTGACATAAATAATGATGGGCAGAAAATCTCAGTGTCTCTATTCTGATCTGGTGATAACTGAAGTGTAAGGAAAATTATAACTTGGAATGTAAGAAGAGTTAATGGTACAAATGAATTTATGAATAAAAAGAAAATAGGGTATACAGTATGTCTGAAACTAAATCAAACTGGAGGGATATAATAGATTTGAAGATAGCATCTTACACAGTAGAGTTGTTGAATACATGACTAATTATGAATGAAAGGTCTTAAAATGTAAAGTCTGGAAAATATGAATCGGTGTCACTAAGGAGTTGTTAGTGTATACAAAAGGAGAAAGAATCCATATTTTGGTGATAGTTGCATGTTATGAATAATGAAAATGGAAAACAAAATAAGGAACTTGAGAAAAAATCTTGTAATCTTCTGAAATAATGTTATCCAATGGGGAAAAGATATTCAACGATGTGCTAGGAATGAACCAATGGGAACAAGGAAATGAAATTTTAAAAAATGGCTGGACCATTTTGAGAGCTAAGAACAAGTAATGGTGATTGGTGAGTATTTGCTTAAGAAACTGACAGTATGTTTAGAATTAATAAAATGATGAAAAAGAGAGAGAAGAGTCATTTGTAGAACAAAAAATAAGTATGAAGTGAAGGAATTAATATGGAAGCAAAGATTTTTTGCAAGGATAGATAAATACATCATATGGTGGTGTTGTTTTCTGTATAACATTGCTCATCCTAAAAGGAAATAGCATTGTGATTTATGTGGGTATGTCGATCAATATAGTACTGTTATAGTTGTGATTTGCAGGAGTCTATTGCAAAGGCTTGTTGAACAGTAGAAGCATAAATTTATGGATACATCTGTACAAATTGTTACTACTAATTTTCATATATTTATGGTTCTTCCATAAAATATAGGTTTAACACATTGGCTATATTTGACTATAAGTTGTCCTCAAACAGTGGTCACAACTCTGATTTTGCACTGGAGTGCGGAATGTGTTAAGGACCCAATTTCCTGGCTATATTACTTAGCTGGTCAAATTTTTGCTCCTGTTTTTATTTAATCTGGATATTTTTTTAGGGTTTTTGCTGTTTTAAAAGACTTTTAGTATTTTAATTGTAATATATTTTTTGAGTTGTAAGCCACTCAGAGTCATTGACTGAGATGGGCGGCTGTAGAAATTGAATGAATGAATGAATATTTTTCTTTAAGAAGAGCACTGAAATATTGTCCTTTCCTCTCAGTGGAGAGAAGGCACTGAGTCTTTTGTTGCAAAACACTGTTGCCATCTGAAAATAGTTATTATTACTTAATAGCTAAGCTGCTGAAAGCAGAAGTATCTTTGTCCCTTCTTGCCACCTTTTAACTATCAGAAAACATTTACACTTCAGTTGCAGGAAGAAGCAGTCACATGATTTCATCTATTTATATGCATTTTTTTTTTCCCAGTTTAGGATTTGGTGAAATATTTGCAGTATTGATTTTGAAAATGCTTGAGATAAAGAGGTTTATCTTTAATCCTTTACCATATCACATACATGGATACATTTAAAATACTTCATGCACATATATTCACTTTTTAAAAGTTTTAAAAAAATAAATACTGCATTTGCACATCACAAAATAGTCAAATCAGTATAATAATATAACAGCTAATGACTTGATAATGATTTTTTCCTAAAAATTAATTTTATTCTGAAATAGAATAAACTTCTACCAATGTGTAATGCATGCGTGCATAATGCTCTTCCGGATTCTTAATGAGAACATTGCACAGTCTGTAAAAAAATAGAGTTCTCCTATTCTTACATCTTGTGACACTCTTCAGCATTGTGATTTTGTATGCATTTTTTTTCAAATTGATACATGCCTCTATTATATTCTTTAGTATCAAAACATTCCTAAAATGCCATGACACATTTTACCTTAATTATTTTTCTATTAAAGGTAGCATCACTTTTATTTTTAAGGCATACGTAAACTAATGTAAACAAATTATTAATTCTAATTCTGAAATATTGAATTTCAGGAAAATATCTGTAGAACTGTTTCAGTTTTGCCTCCTATACAAGCAAGAAATATTTGAGAATGGCAAATATTAATAAATGGAATCCAAAAGTGCATATGAATTTTGAAAAATATCTAAAAGTTGGAGTGATTCATTGAATAATGACTAATAATTACATTTAAATACTAGCAAATCTATAGTAGATACTGAAATCATATGCTAGTCCTTCCAATCTTCTCTCACCAAAAATATAAAAAATTTCTTGGTCCATTTTTTAAATTAGCACTAGCTAGTTTTTTTTCAAATTGTATTTCTGTCTCATAGTACAAATTAACTGGACTAAGTATTACATAGTAGCAGAGTCCAATAACAGAAGTATTACATCTGCCTGATGCTTCATTTATCACTTCTTTGAAACACTAATACTATAGCAACTATATAAACCCAAATCATTTGGCTGAGTGAAGATTCTTATACTGTATATCTGAGGCATTTGTCTAGAAGTGGTACAAATCACACTGAGGTGATATTTTTGCTAGGAGAATGAAGTATTAAACCCATTTCACTGTGCATTAGTACCTAGTTGGAAAATTAGTTTAGTCATTGTTTTATGCTATTGAGATTCAAAAATCCAATAATCATTGGCAGCAGAGAGGATTCTAAACTCACTTCTGCTATCTTCTGGTTTTTGTTTTTGTTTTGTACTGCTATCATTTGGATTTCTATAGGTTATCTAGAAACTTGCAGCCAAATATTTGCTGTGATTAATCTGCAATTTCCATCTTTACTTTTTTGTGTAAAATATGTAGTTCTTTTTCATTTATGAAGAATGTTTTGTTTAATAAATGCATCAATTTGAAGGATTTGCTGTGATGATGAAATCTTAAATATTATGTGTAGCATAATAGTGCTGCCTTTGAAAATGGGTTTTCTGCAAGAAAGAAATACTGTAATATCGTATCATATTGTCCCCAACCTTCCTATCTTTTCATAAGGGCCTAAAGACATGGCTGTCAGTTGGCTTGGGGCTCCAGTGGGGGATCAGCGAAATGGAGGTGGTTGATTGAGTAATAACATATCCTACCTCCCCCCGCACTCTGCCCCCGCCCTCCCCATGTGTTTTTTGTTATTAGGTTTGATTTTAACATTTTATGTTTTAACTAAGATGTAACTGTAAGCTCCCCAGAGTTACCCTATGGGCGGCCAATAATATTTATTAATTAATTTATTTATTAATTTATAAATTTATGCTTTATGGACAGGTAATTTTAATGCAGGTAATGCTTGTTTAGCAACCACAGCTGGGACCAGCAACTTGGTCATTAAGCAGAGCAGTTACCAAGTGAAAGCATGTCTTATAAACTTACTTCAGCTTTCCTTTGCTTTATAGACTTGCAACAGTTATAAATGTGAGGTTTGGTTGTAAAGTTACTTTTTCATCACTGTGATAACTGTGAATGGTTGCTAAATGAAGATTACTGTACCTGTATTGTTAAAAATACTATTGTAATTACAGTTTTAGCTTCTTAAAAGATACTATATTTTTTAAATATCACTTTGGATAGCAAGGTGGGCTGCATATATATTTCATAATAAGATACTTATTTCTGCTTCCTATATTTCTAATATGAATAAAAATAACCTAATGATCTATTTATATTAAGAATGTTTATGGTTTATAATGCAAAAAATATATATTACGAGTGGTAAAAATTTTACAAAATGTAAGTGGCTATCCTTTGTATATATCAGGCCCAAGCCCAGAGTCATCACAGTGAAGTCTAATTGACTTTAATCCTTTATTTGCTTATACCGAATTTGCCAAACTAAAGTGACTATCTTCTAATCCACTAAATACTGTATTTCTTGAGTGAGTCAAGTATGTGGCTACCCCAAATCTCTTTCCCCTTCCTCCATTCAATTTGGAAAATTGGATCTCTCTGGAAAAGCTCATATGTTGCCAAACTCCCCCACTGTTTCTCTAGGTGCACATGCCATCTTATCATAATACAGGTAGTTCTTGTTTAATGACCACAATCGAGATCGGCAACTCCATTACTAAGCAATGTAGTCATTAAGCAAGACATCACATGACTACCATAGATTTATGACCTCATTTCTGCTATAGTCATAAGTAAGCAAGACATCATGTGACCATGACTTGTGATTTTTATCACCAGCTTCTCCATTGACACTGCTTGTTGGAAGCTGGCTGTGAAGGACACAAATGTGATCATGTGATTGCAGGATGGTGCGATGGTTGTAAGTGTGAGGATGATCATAAAGTTACTTTTTCAGTGATGTAACTTTGAATGGTCACTAAAAGGGCAGTTGTTAAGTGAGGATTACCTGTAAGTAAATTCTTGTTGAACTTAATGACTTGTATTTTTTAATAGGTATGCATAAACTGTCACCATACTACTCATAGATTCTCAGATTATCTTTAACTTTTTATTTGATTTGCTTCCTGGAGATAAATGAAAATGTACATAATTATATATAAAAACATAGATGCAATTTTTAAAGCTTCCTATTGTTCTAATACATGGTTATGGGACATATTGAAAACTCCTAAAGTAAAATTCTTCTAATTAAGTAATTGATAATGCTGATAACTTCGTATATTTTCTCAAGCCTTCTTTTGTAATAATTTAAGTAGCAGGAATGGTTTTATAGCAAAAAGGTTTATAACCATCTTTTAAATTTCTCATTTATTTCAGCTACCACCCCATGGTTTGAAGCTTATCGAGAGAGCTTTCTTCAATCTATGCCAGCATCAGACCATGAGTTCCTAAACCACTATGTAGCCTGTATCCTTAGAAATGGATGGATATGATATATTAGTTTCAGATAGACCACGTCTCTATAGTTTGAATAACTCAAGAAGTGACCCAAGAGGAGGAAATACCACTTGAAAACATGGTATAGTGATTAGACATATCTGTCCGAGGTACACAATAAAATATTGGAACCAATCCTCTGCGTATAGTCAAGTATTCTTCCTTTGCAATAAGTTTTTGGGTAGTCAGATTCTGAAATTTTAGAAGATTATAAACAGAGGACAATTTAAAATGTCTAAAATATTGAGCCAAGGTAAAAATCAATCAAGAAAGCTGGATGAATAACTGTAGGGTATAAGACAAGTAATAATATATGAGACTGTGATGAAACCTGACAGTTATCTTGAATATAACTAGACTGAATTTATGAATAACTTTGGCAGGACTACAACTGTGATCCAGTTGAAACCAGTGTACAGGTGATCCCTGAGTTACGAATGTTAACACTCGTTCAAAGTTATGTGATGAGCTCACCTAGTGCTTACGAGCAAGTCCCAAAGCTATGAATATTGCAGCACCACGGCAGTCATTCAACCTTATGAGCGACTGCAGTGACTCTGCAACATTCACCATGGTTATTCCCTCCCTCCCCATCCCATCTGGGGTCTCCCTAGGCACCAGTCCTTCAATACTCACCCTGCGAAGATCGAGATCCTTTGCTTTCTTGGCTGTTCCAGGTCTTCAATGTGTTTGCAGAGGCCTAAAATAACACAAGATCAGCGAGATCTCACGCTACTGATCTCACATGACCTCATGATACTTTAGGCCTCTGTTCTCTGAAACAGAGAATGGAACCTAAGCCAGGGTACGCTTCCATGTTCCTCCAGAGGCTGGATTGGAGCTCCAAAGACATTTTTCAGGCCACTGCGGCCCAGATCTGAGGCTGGGAGATGCTTCTGCGCCCCCTGTGGCCCAATCTGGGTCTGGAGGTCTATTCCAGGCCGCTGCTGCCCAGATTTGAAGATGGGAATGCTTCTGCACCCCTCCGCGGCCTGATGTGGATTCCAGATGCCTTTTCCAGGCCACTGCCACCCGGATCTAATGCCAGGGGATACTTCTGCGCCCTGCTGTGGCCCGATCCAGGCTCCGAAGGCCTTTTCCAGTTGCTGCCACCCGGATTTGAGGCTCGGGAACATTTCCATGCCCTCCCTGTGGCCCAATTCAGGCTCCAGAAGTGTTTTTCAGGCCCGATTGGGCCGCAGGGAGGGTGCGGAAGCATTTGCCTGCCTCAGATCCAGGTGGCAGCGGCCTGGAAAATACCTCCGGAGCCTGGATTGGGCCACGGCAGGGCAGGGAAGTGTTTCTAACAGTTCTCTGAAACACTTTGTTAAATTCCTTTCTGAGATTTTTGTCTTTCCTGGCTTTGGTTTATCTTCTTTGCAATTTCCATGGTTTGTTCCAATAACCAGTTTGTTTTCTTCTCTTTCTTCAATTTTGACCATCTCTTTTCACATTCATCCTTAACAACTTAAGTTTATTACAAAATTCCTCTGGTTCTCTATCAATGAGGTTCAGGACTTCAGAGTTATTCTTGATGTTCTTCTTGAAAATGGTGGGTATATATTCAAGATCATATTATGGAAACTGACTGGCTATCTTCTTTAGCTAGACTTGGAACTTGCATGCGAGCAGTTCATGATGCGTTCCACAGTCAGCATTTGGCCATGTCTTTGATGCTACAATTGAGGTCCTCACTTCCTATTAGCAGTAATATAATCAATTTGATTTCTGTGTACATCTGGTAGTATACATGTAGAGGGGCGTTGTTTGGTTGTTGGAAGGCGGTGTTCTGCCTCCTCTTCTGCATTGTGGTCAGAGCACAAGTTTGAATTATCGTTATATTAAAGGATTGTCAACAAATCTAACTGTTATCACTGATTGCATTGTAACTAAGTAATGTTCTTGCTATAGCTTCCTTAACTATTATAGCAACACTGTTTCTTTGTTTTTAAAATCCTGAGTATTAAATAGTATAATCTTATGACTAAAAATGTCTGATCCAAATCCAACTTGATTTAGTGATCCCTAAGATGCCAACATTTAGTCATTTCATTTCATCTTTCAGTGTATTAAACTTTCCCATGTTCATGAGTCTTACATCCCATGTTCCTTCTGTAATTCTCTCTTTGCAGCTTCAGAATTTTTTTTTCTGTTCAAAGAGGTCATACTTAATTGGCTTAATTAGGATCAGAATTTCCATCTCCAAATGATGTTGTTAAGCTAAATATTACATGATCCCACTGCTCAGAGATGGCAGTTCTAATAGTGGTTGTTTAGGCCAGGTTTGTGCCATCATTAGGCAAGGACTCAGCTTCTTCTGCCCTGCCACCCTCGCCTCCACTTCTATTTCCCCTACCCACCTGTTTTATCCATTTTTGTCCTAAGGGCTGTCCTGCACTTTGCAACTGTCTCCTTCTGCTGCCCCCATCTCCACCCACATCTGGCCTTCATCATCTTCCTCCTGAGTAGCCTCATGAAGAGCCAATGGCTACCTCAGCTAGGCATGCTTCATCGGCAGTGGGAACAAAAAAGTAGCAAAAGTCAGCTATGGGGCTTGTGTAGCAGGGATAGATAGCTGAGTACAGGGTGGCCAGAAGGACAAAGAAGGGTGACACATGGATAGGAAGAAGTACACGCTATGGTAATAAATATGGGTGAGCTATATTTGATCACATGACTATGGGGGGTTCAATGGCCATAACTTCGAGGATTGACTGCAACTTCCAACCAATAGATAAGCGAGTATTATCTATGTGGCAACATTAGCAATTAGACATCGTGAATGCTTTAATTTAGCCAGTAATACATGAAATGTCCTCAGCTCTTCCTCAACAGTATTTTGAATGTCATTCAACCTGACCATTCTCTAGCACAATGGTTCTCAACCTTCCTAATGCCGCGACCCCCAACCACGTGGTCGTAAGTCGAGGACTACCTGTATTTCCCTGTGGGCGGGCCAGGAGGAGGCGCGCATGTTCCGCCTCCTCTCCTGCGGCTGGAGCGCATGCTGGGCAGGCCGAGCGTGCATGCAGACCGTCACCCAGCAACCGCCTCGGCCCGGGAGCACCGCGCATGCGTGGTGCCACCCCCTGCGCCAGCCGATGCATAGCTGGCAAGCAGCAGTGACGGCGTAGGCGACCACCGGCTGGGCCACCAGCTGGCCCAGCCCAAGGGAGGTAAGGCACCTGCCAGGCCCCACGCGCGCCAGCAACCCTCCCTGCACCTGCCGCTGCCCCGCTAGCCTTACCTTGGCCACCGCACATTCGGTGCGGCGGCAGGCAGGCCCAGGCGCTCCTGGGTGGCCATGGCATGAGGCAGCGAGGGCGCAGGGCGACCATCGGCTGGGCCACCAGCTGGCCCAGCCCAAGGGAGGTAAGCCACCCGCCAGGCCGTACATGCACCAGCAACCCTCCCTCCGCCCGCTGGCCTCCCAACTTCCACCCCTGGTCCTCTTTTACTTACATTTAGTAGTTGCTCAGCAGGGAAGGGTGGAAACGTCCAAAAACCTTGCCTTAGCTGCAGACAACTTGCAGCACTGTTTGCAGACAGGGGCTTTTGGTGGGATCAGCAGGGCAGAGACAGCCTGGACAATTCCTATTGGCTTTTAAAAGCCAATAGAATTAGACTCTATTCAAGAGAGTCTATTCTATTGTCTTTCGAAAGCCAATAGATTCTATTGGCTTTCGAATGCCAATAGAATAGAGTCTCTTGAATAGAGTCTATTCTATTGGCTTTCAAAAGCTAATAGAATAAGAGGGAGTAGCACAGCTAAGGAAAAAATGGCGGACTGCGTTGTTTGGCGACCCCGTGAAATGGTCGTTCGACCCCAAATGGGGTCGCGACCCACAGGTTGAGAACCGTGCTCTAGCACTATATTATCAATCATTTTATATTTCTATCAATGTGGGCTTTTTGGTAAAAATACAGGTTTACCATTGCCTTCACTTATGCATTATGAATTGATGCCTTTGCCATTGTCACTAAAGTGATCAACTACATCCAGTATTTTCCATGCTTCTTTAGTATTCGTATTAGTCATTAACTGACTTTTTCAGTTGTGATTCCGCCTTAACATTAAGTAAGGTATGCTCGTGGTATCATCTAGTGAACCTGAACCTGTGGAACAGTTTCTAAAACTATCACAAGAGCAACATCGGATTCAACATAGTAATGAATATTCCTATCCAAAATGGTTTATTCCAAACACATTGAAATATTATGTGCTGTTGCATGATGTGAGTATAGGAGAGGAACAAAGGTGAGTAGGCACTGCTAGTATTTCATTAGGCTTCTGAAATATTAATTTCAGATTTGTCCATTTATTTGATTTAAAATAGATGAAAAGGTAGCCTAAAGACACCTAATTAGTTTGGTCATTAAGATAAATCAGTAATGTGGATTTAAATGATTTTCACCAGTGGGAAATAAGTTAGTGCTTGTCCAAAGCCATTCTCCATCACCTTATAGAAAAGATTTTGGAAGAAAAAATAATTGATTGTTCATTATTTAATATTTTTAACTTCCACTGTACATAGTGGAATTTTCTAAAAATTAAATAGTATTAAACATGGAGAATCTTTAGCCTAGGAGACTTGTATAAGATAGAGTCATGTTTTAATTTCTTTTTTACATTCCTTTGATAATTCTACATTGGGCTATAAAATATGTATAAAAAGAAAAGATTTTTTCCCCTGCTTATGCCATTACTATCATTCAAGGCAATAATTTAAAACAAGCTTGCATTCTGGCTAGTTAGGGGAATAACGAACTAGGAGTCCAGCCTGAGTATCTTATTTTGTCTTGACTTCATTTACACTGCAGTTATTCTAGTTTTACTGATGAATAAATGTTAATTATTGACAATGCAGCCATTCTTGGATTTTTCATAAAGTAATTTGTCCAATAAAATTTTTTTTGATAACATAATTGTAATTCATTGATGCCTCTAAAAGAAATTGAAGCTAAAATCAAGTGGCAATTATAATTTGGTATATTCCATCTGCTAGCAGAAGGAAAAATAATTATCCAAGAATAAAATATTTTCTCTACTTAATCACCCTTATGTCATATTTTTCCTTTTGTATTTAAAAATGCAAAGCTCAAATTTTGCCTTACTTCAGCCAGAAACCATTCTTGTGCTACTTATAATTGTATTCATATTTAATAAATTTCTTCTCATTAAAGTTTCTCCTATTCTCTCTTTAAGTCTTCAAAATGTCATAGTTTTCTCTTGGCCATATTTAACATCTTTGCAGAGCTGATTCAATATATGAAGAAATGAAACAGAGATATGGAACTCAGGGTTGCTACTTGCTTAAGATAAATTCTCGTGTGTCTAATCGAGGAATAGATGAACAGATTCCTGATCCTTGGAGCCAATACCTTCAGAAAAACAGTTTACAAACTCAGGTATCTATCTGTCCATCCATCTATCCATCCATCCATCATTTGTTTATTAGATTCAAACCACTCTGCATCCATTTTATATTTCTGACATGTTGACTTTTAAAAATTATCTCGAGCATTTAATAAATGAGAAAATTAATATTTTTAGATGAGAATATAAATATAATATATTAGATGAGAATTAGTCTTATCTTAAGAAATGTGCCTAATATTTTGAACAGCTTTAAGCATCTATTGATATGGGACAATCTTTGTTCAGAGTTCATAGAAATAATTACCGTATTTTCCGGCGTATAAGGCGACCCGGTGTATAAGACGACCCCCGACTTTGGCGCCGAGTTGCATGCCTAGAAAGTCATCTTATATGCCGGAAACTACTGTTATTTCCGCCGTATAAGACGACTTGACATATAAGACGACCCCCGACTTCAGCGCCTATTTCAATGCTTTCGAAAGTCGTCTTATATGCCGGAAAGTACAGCAATAACCTTGAATATACTATCTGTTTATTTGAAGAACAAAACACAATAGACTTAGAGTCACACAAACACATCTAATATGAATAGTAATTTAAATATATTAGCATATGTATATCTCTGTGTAAGTATATTAATCTTGACTTAATGTTAATTTTACAACATTTGCCTTTTTCCATAAACTCAATAAAATGTTTAACTATGTATGTTGATTTTCAAGGTAAATTTGATATATTTATCTCTAAAATGAAAACCTGTGGATTTTTGGATTTACCCTTTCTAGTTCTGCAACAACTGAACTCTAATTATTACAAATTTCCATAGAAACCTCAGAGCCTATAGAATCTTATAAAACTTTTTCCAATTAATTGAATATCCTGACAAATTACCAAACTATTGCACAATTTCAATACACTTGGTATAAAAATCTATAATTTTAAAATGAGACATATTATTAGCATATAATTTTTATTTAACTCAAACACTATTATACCTGAAACATATCTTCTGTCAATAAAATAGAACAGCTGTTCCAATTGCAAATTAAAAATAAGAGAGATTAAGGACATCATCAATAACTTTCATGAAATACTTTCATAGATCAAAATTTTATTAGTAATAATTTTAACAAGCTTGGGGCCTTTCCTGTTGCCAGCAGTTTTGATTTTGAGGAGTAGAGGGATTTGGCAAAGCAGCAGAACCATCAGTTGGGTAATAAAGGACCTCTCATTTCAACCCTGAACTACAAATATTCTCCTTTATTGGGTAATAAAGGAAGATGGTAGAGAGACAGATTCCCTGACTGTCCTTTCGGCTACCAGACTGAAGATTGGTTGCCAGAAAGAGGAAGATCTCTGAAATTGTCTGTGTCTTGCTAGCTCCAGCCAAAGAGACCTTCAACAGTGAAAGCTGAAGGAAGGGATCAGAAAACACTTTGAGTTAATTTAATGGAAATTTTTAGTATGAAATAGGTCACTCTTTCAAAAATAGATCTTAGAACTATGTAGTGTAATGCTTTTTATTTTCCATTCTTCATATATTAAAATACATATAAAGTACATGCAGTCCTTGACTTAACAACAGTTCATTTAGTGATTGTTCAAAGTTACAACAGCACTGAAAAAAGAATCTTATGACTGTTTTTCATATGTGATTCACTTAACAACTGTGGCAAGAAAAATTGTAAATTTTTAAATTTAAAAATTTTTTTTTAAATTGAAAGTGTTTTTGTATATTTTATTCTCACAGGAACTTTATGAAGATGGCACATATGCAGTTATTTCAAATAAGAATTCTGATCACTTCATACCACTGGATGGGTTAGATAATGATTCCAAAGGTGCATTTTTAAAAAAATAAATAGACCAACTATCATTCTAAGTATTTTATATCGCATTTTGACTACACTAGAATTTGCCATTCTTTTATCAGTTTATAAAGAATCATTTGTCGCCAAGAACATGTTATTTATTGCAGATGAGTTCCTTTCTTTTTCCTTTCACTATACAAGTAGTACTTGACTTACAGCCATTTGTATAATGACAGTTCAATATTAGGATGGTTTGGAAAAAGTGACTTATGACCCATCCTTGAAGTTAGGGCTATCATATCACCCCCATAGTGAAATGATTGTAGTTTGGGCACATGCACCCAGTTTGCATTTACAATGGTTGCAGTATCTTGTAGTGATGCGATTGCCATTTGTAACCTTCCCAGCCAGCTTCCAACAAGCAAGGTTGGTTGGGAAGTCCTAATGCTTTGTGATTCACTTAATGACTGTGGTAAAAATGGTTGTAAAATTGGGTCTTGTCACTTGACCATTCGCTTTACCAATACACTGACATACGATGGAAATTCTGGTCCCAATTGTGGTTGTGATCCCAAGTCGAGGATTACTTGTATATGTTGGATGAAGAGAGAAAAATGTATGTATATTTATAGGTTTCTGTATGAGGTAGTGGCTTCTGTACAGGACAGAAAATCCTTGTCTTATGCAGTTGAGGATCATTTAATTTTGTTAATGGGATTACTTATAGAGAGAAATTATATAACTTATTATTTACTTTATCTATTTCTTTGGGGGGGTGTATATGCATATTGCGGTAAAGGCACGCTTTATAGGATGAATATTTTTGACTGGAGTTAGTAACTCTAGTTGCCACAAGGTGGGGAAGCAGGTATTTTTGCTTGCTTATAATCTTGTGGTTTACAATACTTCCTCTTTTGCGGAAATGGTCTTCAATTCAGAGGGATCTTCCTTTCACAGAAATATGGTATATCCTACTTTTCAAATAGCTATTCTACCGAGACAATTTATTTAACAGTATGATTATAAATACAGACTTCAAGCTTTAAAAAGCAAAAATAAGAGCTTATCACAGGGCATTTGAAAGCAAGAAGCCAATGGGAGGAGAGTCCAGAGGAGCGGACTTCTTCAATAGCCTTTGTCTACCTTCTTTTTTTTTTTAGTATTTTGTAGGAAAACATAAAACAAAGGTATGTTAAGCTTCCACTAAGGCAACATACTAATAATTATCTTTTAAAATCTACCCTGAAACTGAAAACTTCAGTCATGTCCCCTCAAGATTGTCACTATATTATACCATATTCCCTGCAGCCTTTGGAAGCTGGAAAAAAATTAAGATACTTTAGTAAATAAGGTGCTGAAACTTGCCTTTTATTGTGATTTTATTGATATATGTGTGTGTGCATTGTGGGTTTGATGTGGATATGAAATATAAATATTATGAAAGTATGAAATCTTGCAAGACAGCTAAACTTTATTATGAATACAGGTAGTCCTCGATTTATGACCATTCATTCAATGACTGTTCAAAGCTATAGTGGTGAACAAATGGTGGTTATAGCTGGTCCTTGGAGTTTTAGCCATCCCAGCATCCTCATGGTCATGTAATCATGCTCTAGGTGGCTCAATTTACTACCTGTTGCACAACCTGCAAACACATGATTGTCATTTGTAACTTTCCCTTCTGACTTCCCCAGAAATTCAGTGGGGAAGCCAGTAGGAAATGTCACAAGTCTCTCCCACCCATGCACCCCCCCTCCAGTCCTTCTGTGGTTGCACTATGTCAGCCACTTGTGCAGGCCCTTCCTGAGCCTTGATGTGTCTTCCTTGCATGCTCATGTACCTCTTCACACCTTCATGCACCTTTCTTGATCCTCACCACATCTCCCTCACATCTTCATGGAGTCCCACACACCCTCCCCGACCCCCCCTGCATCTCTCACTCTAACAAAGGGGTCCCCAAACCCCAGTCCGTAGACCAGCACTGTCTGTGGCATGCCAGCAACTGTGCATGCAAACAAGCAAAGCCCCATCTGCAGTCCGTGGAAAAACCTTTTTCTACAGAACCGGTCCCTGGTGTTCAAAAGGTTGCGGGATGCTGCTCTAACACATACTTTACCCCCCTCAAGACACACCATTTGCACACCTCCTTATCCCATTCCCTCTTCCACGGCTTCTTGGCTTGTTTCTAAGCTTCCTGTGACTTGCAACTTCCTTCCGTTGATCTCTTGTGGGAAGCTAGCAGGAAGTTGCCTCACCTAACAGTTGTGGGATTTGGTTAACAACAGCAGCTGGGATTGCAGCAATTGCTGTCACTAAGTGATGGGGTTGTGCTTTATAACCTCATTGTTTAGTGATGGAAAGTCTGGTTCCAATTGCCATAGTAAGTTAAAGATTACTGTAAGCAGTTTTCAAATCATAATTTAATGAATAGTTATTGGATATAATTTCTTTTTCTTAGATGGTTTATCAAATAACTTTAAGACTCACCCACTTCAATTGGATCATGCTAGCGACAGTAGTTGCTTCGATGGCACAGATTACATAAAACCAAATCTATCTATGCACGAATCAAAGAAATCAAATATGTGGACACCTCATGGCATTTGTTTGACACTCACAGATCATGATCGAATTCGGCAATTCATACAAGAATTCACTTTTAGAGGACTTTTACCACATATAGAGAAAACTATTAGGCAACTGAATGATCAAGTAAGTAATTTTATTTTTATAAAATTGGGCAGGGGGTTGGCTTAGCTGAAATGTAAACTAGATTCACAATCAAAACCTGTTATGTAAAATCTTGAATATATTCAGAACAAATCCTGTATATTATTTATTTCAGTGAAAGTCCTTAGTTCGGCTTATGTCAAAGTACATGTACATAGTATAATTGATATTTAACATGCAAATTTAATACAAATATCATTGCCATTCATTTATAGAGATGATATAATGCTCTAGAAAACCAATACAATGTATTTTAAATGATCTGAAATAACAAATGAAACCTAGAGCCAACAAAGGCAAGATTCCTTTTATGTAAAGCCCTTCAGATTACTTTGATAAAATATATAATAACAAATAATGAACATTCTTGCTTTTGAATTAATATCTGCTGCTGAAGAGAATTATATAGCAATGCTCAATAGATGAGTGGATCTGTAAATTCATTCATTTCGTAAAATAAAGCATATATTATGCTTTCTGAAGATAATAGGTAGCAGTATTTGACTGAAGGTATAGCTAAAAAGAAAATTATCATTTTTTTTTTACTCTTTCTCTGTAGGTATGCACGTGCACATGTGTAAAAAACAAAAGTCTAAAAAAGGCAAACGATATATATGTTTCAAATGTATTCTTATTTTTTTAAATTCTGTGGATTTTTTGTCATAGTATTTTGTTTCAAAAAACCTTTTATTTTACCTTTGTGCTGGTCTTTGACT
This sequence comes from Crotalus tigris, assembly GCF_016545835.1. Lineage (NCBI taxonomy): Eukaryota > Metazoa > Chordata > Lepidosauria > Squamata > Viperidae > Crotalus > Crotalus tigris. Next base: position 4,896,710 of record NW_024100678.1, read on the forward strand.
GTAATAAAGATTCTATTAGAATCTAGTATTTTGCATGGAATACATAGTTTTTTAAAACAGCTGTAAATCTCTGAAAAGTGTTTTCAGTGAATAATAAACTATTGCAATTTAGTAAGAAAATATTTCCATCTTTCAGTTAATATCCAGAAAAGGCTTGAGTCGCTCTTTATTTTCTGCAACCAAAAAATGGTTTACTGGGGGTAAAGTTCCAGAGAAAGGTGTGAATGAACTGAAAAGCACATCTGGTTTGTTGTAAGTAGACCTGTTTATAAAAATGCAGAATACTTGAATTTTATTAGGTTTTGCCTTTTCTGATTTCCATGTCCATTGCAGTTGTGTGGCTAATAAATTTAAATTAAAAATAAGATAAATAAAATGCATGTCCTTATTATTTTAATAATATCAACACAGTTAATAATAACTACTTTGGGATGATTACATCTCCATCACATCTCCATCTTTTGCTTACAGATGCAACCCTGTGATCTTCTTTATGAGCTCATCATAATTAAATTAGTAAACTTTCTCTTAACCATAGTTTTTCTTATATCCAAATTGGAGGCTATTGACAATTTCATAACAAGCCAGGATATTTATCCAAATTTTAATGTGGTTTAAGATCTTGATTTGTTCTACTCTAAGTAATTGGTCATTTGTACAGTGATGCTTCTATTTCAATAGTTTTGATCTCAGTATTCCAAGCATGGAATTTATTTATATATATTTTTATAGCAACTGGATGCTGGGTTAACATTCATCAAGTGGTCTGCTGTGATTCTAGGATCCCTTTTCTGGGCAGACACTGCTAGCTTAGATTCCATTAATGTATTAATGGTTTACATTATCTGCCAGTATACAAATCACCCATTTATTCCTACTCTCTATTTTCTGTTTTTTAACCAGTTGTCAGTCCATGAGAGCACCTACCTATTACCCCATGACAGCTGAGTTTGCTCAAGCTTTTGGTGAGGGATTTTGTCAAAGGCTTTTATGAAAGTCCAGGTATATATGGTCTATTATGTCATCATTGTCTACATGCTTGTTGACACTCTCAAAATGTCTAGAAGGTTAGTGAGACAGACTTAATCTTTATGGAATCCAGAGAGCCAAGGACAAGGGAGGCTCGTACTTATATGCTTGTTTTTTTAAAAAAAGACATTTTTCCTGGGACAGATGTGAAGCTAACCGACCTATAATTAATTTCCTTTATAATTTATTTTTTAAAATGGCTCATATTGGCATTTTCCATTTCTTAGGAACAGATGGTAATGTTAAAGAGCAGTTGTATAATTTTGTGAAAAGATCAACACATTCACATTTAAGTTCTTTAAAAACTCTTAAGTGAATACCATATACAGTATAATGAGGGATAGATTCCCTTTTTGCCCATCTCTTTACGTTTGCTTCTCTCGTCTTGTCTGATCTTGTTCCTGAAAAATAAAATCCCTACATCTGTATCAGGGAAGATAAACACAAATAATTAATTCACTCACTTGCTATTTCTTTCTTCCATTCTAACATGTCTTTAATACCCCCATCATTTCCTTAGTTTCCTATTCCAAATCAAACTTACGTGAAGAATTTGTTATTTTTTGTTTCAGTGTTTACAAAGTAGGGTTTTTTGGGGAGAGTGTCATTTTTTTTTGACCTCCTCTAGTTCTCTGGCCACATTTTATGTTCCTCATTGTACAGTAATCCCCAGCTGGCCCAAATTTCATTTTTTTAAAAAAAAAATAGAAGCCTTGTCTTTAATAGTAACTGTGAACCTGCTTATTAACTACTTAGGGTTTTTTTGCCTACATGGTACCTCTCCTGATTTTAGGTGTATATTCTAGCTGATAGACTATTGTATTTATGAATAACTTTCAAGCATTATGAAGAAAATGGCCCTTACTACTATTCCTTCTTTTTTCTTTTCAATAATGCCTTTGTTGTTTTTGGAAGTATTTTCTTCTGAGATCATGTTGGTGGAAGCATCTATTTACATTCCAATTGATGATTATAAAATTATGATCAGTTCTCCTAAACTTTTAGATCTTGAATAAAATTCTGAGCACAATTGAAAATTAAGTCCAGTGCTCTTTGGGTTTTTTTGACTAGCTGTTCCAGGACATAAGCAATTTGGTTTTTGCCATATCCAGAACATGCCTTTTCTGAAACTTTATGAAGGTGATTGCAGTCACTAATGACTAATTTCCATCTATACAACAGCTTTAGATTCTTGGCCAGGGAGATGATAGTATTTCCCAAGTACTAACATACTTTTGCGGATTGATATGGATATCCCCAATGAATCAGAAGAATCTATGCCCTCATTGACATAGGATAACTCTGCTTCCATTATACCCCTTTCTGTCTTTCTAAAAGCCTTTTTCAAGAGATATGTCATGAAAAATTTTATTCCCCCAGGGTTGTATAATGTTTGTAATACTTCTTTTTCTTTCAACATGAATCATTCTAATTTTCCCAATTTGACGTGAAGGCTCCTGAATAAGCTTGAATAAAAGCTTCTGTGTTGGATATTGTATGTGGCAAGCTCTTTTTACTTTGTTCCTTCATGATGGTCTGTTCCTTCACTCTGGGGTGATTTTTTCCCCCCCTTAAACTTATTTTATTAGATTTAAGGGCTGTCTAACTCCAGAATGACTTTGGATAACATGTTTTAAAAGGATAATTTTTGTTTTAAAAAAACCATTATCATCATCAGAAACCATGTATATCCAACAGAATTAAGATAGAAAGAATGCTGTACTTCATATAAGAAAAAATAAGTCAACTTTATTATCAAAATTGGTTAACAATCTTCCAATTTTATCCTCTGTAAACAAATGTATTTTGTCCACTTATCTTTTCTCTACTTTCTTTCAGGGGATCAGTTTAAGACTTGCTCTAACACCTTTCTAATATTGCCCAATAGTATTCTAGTACCCTCCTGATTCAAAGCAGTTTATCCTTTTGTACAAATGTGGCTTCTCCTGAAAAGTGTCATAATATCTGACAAATCTAAATCCCTTCCCTACATTCAGCACCATTCTCAGATTGAGATTGCTCAGTTCTACTGGTCTGCTTTGTACTGTGTCAATACAGATAGCATTTCTGACAAAGGCACCTCAAATTCTCCAGTTATTTTCCTGATATCATTAATGCCAATATGTACCCCATCCACTGGCTCCTATCCAGCACTATTTACCATACTGGTGAAAAATCATGTGTTGGCCACAGGAATCTCAACTGAGTAACTGTGGTTAATTGAAAGTTTTCTCATTTATTTAGAGAGCACTGAAAGAGGAGGTAGGAAGAGGTTGCATGTGTGGTCAAAAGATATGGGCATATTGAACAATATGTGATATACAATATTTTGTATGCTAAAAATGAGCTTGCTAATATAACAAACTTATCTTAAAAATAGTTGAATATATGATCTTCAAATTCGTTGCTTCTGCTTTCAATATATTCAAAATGTATATGCTACAACTGTAAATTGCATTTTGATTACTGCTATCCTCAACTTACAACCATTTGTTTAGTGACCATTCAGAGTTACAGTGGCACTGGAAAAAGTGACTTACCGTGTTTCCCCGAAAACAAAATCCAGCCTTATTTTTTGTTTTGGCCTCCAAAAGAGGCACTTGGTCTTATTTTTGGGGTATATCTTTTCCACTTACCTTGTGGTGTTGGTGTCAACAGACCCGCTCTGCCATCCCACATCTTCTGCAGCCGAAGAAGCAACTTTATTCTGCAGCTGACAGTGGAGCTCTGGCCTGCATTTTGTAGTCAGAGGCCTTTCCTGATGGCCTCTGCAGCCAAGTACTGAGGTACGGATTGAATCCCTAGCTTGGTTCTCAGCTGCAGAGGCCTTCCAGAAAGGCCTCTGACTGCAAAATGTAGGCTGGAGCTCCATTCTCAGCTGCAGATTGAAGCTGCCTATTCGGCTGCAGAAGAAGTGGGTTGGTGAGCCAAGTGTTGATCTATGGGAGGCCTGGCTACAATGTTAAGCTCCATCCCCCCGCTTGATTTTTAGGTATGTGCCTCGCCCCAAAACTAGGGCTTATTTTTGGGGTAGGTCTTACTTTTGGGAAAACACTGTATGACTGTTTTTCACACTTACAATTATTGCAGCATCCCCACAGCCACATGATCAAAATTCAGATTCTTGGCAACTGGCATGTATTTATGACACTTCTATTGTCTTGGGGCCATTTGAGCACCTTTTGCAACCTTCTGACAAGCAGAATCAAGGAGAAGCCAGATTCACTTGATAATCACGTCACTAGTTTAACAATTGCAGTGATTCAATTAACAACTGTGGCAAGAAAGGTCGTAAAATGGGGCAAAACTCACTTAACAAATGTCTCATTTAGCTACAGAAATTTTGAGTTCCAGTTGTGATCGTAAGTTAAGGAGTTTCTGTATGTGGCATTCAAATACATGACCTGGGATAAATTTGACAAATTGTACACCGGGATAAAAAAACAATATTCTTATTTTTGTTTCCAGTGTTAGTGTATCGTTGAGAGAACATACAGGTAGTCCTTGACTTACAATCACAATTTGAGCCTCAAATTTTTGCTGCTAAGCCAGGCAGTTGTTACGTGAATCATGTAGTTGTTAAGTGAACTTTCCTTGTCAGAAGCCAGCTGGGAATGCTACAGTGGTGATCACATGATCCTAGGACAGCGCTACCATCAGATACATGACAGTTGCCAAGTGGACAAATTTTAATCGTGATAATGGTGATGCTGCAATGGTCATAAGTGTGAAAAATGGTCATAAGTGACTTTTTCCAGTGATGTTGTGATTTTGAATGGTCACTAAATGAATCATTTTAAGTCAAGGGCTACCTGTTTTCTTTTGATTTTAGAGAAGAAAAGAAAAACAGTTCTATATAGTTTTGTTGAAATTAGAATTGGTAATCCTTTTTTAATAAAATATTTAATATGAATTAATTTCTTCTTGTTCCATGAACATAAGTGTTCTCTTGTAGATGAAAAACTTTGTATCCAGGCACACCTGTTTTCTAACAGATTTGAAACTAGAGGAGAAGAGGAGAAATCAAGCAATTAGTGTTAACTATGATATATAACTTCAGGGGACCAATATATCTTTCATTTAAAAATGTTACAGATAGGCTAGAAATGGCTGTTATCATTATGCCTTTCCTTTGAACATATAGAAATATTAAATTGGTAATTTGGACTAGCTACATTGTGGTTTGACGCTGATATCTTTATGAATGTGGTATGGTTTATTTGATAAATTGTGCATTTTTATTTGTTTTTATGTTCAGATACTCTCCAGAAGCACCAGAGCTTCAAATCAGGAAAATGGCAGATTTGTGTTTTTTGGTGCAGCACTATGAACTGGCATATAGTTGCTATCATACAGCAAAGAAAGACTTTTTGAATGATCAAGCAATGCTGTATGCAGCAGGAGCACTGGTTGGTGCATTAGCATATTTGAAAAAATATATATATTTGTGTTTTTCTACATGTTGTTTTACCCCCCCCAAATTCTTAAATGAATATTACCCATCTGCCACCTTATGTGTTCAGTTGTTTCTCTTATCTAGCTTACAACAATGTAATCCGTTCTGAATTCTTAGGATTAAGCTAATTGAAATCAGAAGTTGTTACCAATGCATATAATTTAATTACAGGGAGGAGACATTTTTTAGAAAATACATCTGTAGTTATTAGACTTGATAAGACAGTTTGAACCATTGTGCCCATTCTACAGTATCAATACTAGAATCATGCTAACTGCCTATTAAAGCAAATAGGCTGACAAATAGAAAGGTTAATACCCATTCAGTAGTTGCCTCCATTTATTCAGTTAGCATTTACAAGTTCCCCTAAAGACTTTGACCATTAGTTGTAGGGTCATTGTCATTGTCATATGATTTGCCACTGGAAAATTAAATGTGGGATTATAAAAAGAATAAGATATTGCTGCTACAGGAGCCTCAGCAAGTTGTGACAGTAATTGGAAAGTTAGTTTAGCAATAGCATTTATTTATATACCACTTCACACAGCCCTCTTAAGTGGTTTACAGAATCAGCATATTGCCCTCAACAATCTGGGTCCTCATTTTACCAGTCTACGAAGGATGGAAGGCTGAGTCAATCTTGAGCCACCGTGGATCAAAACTCTGGCAGTCAGCATAGTTAGCCTGCAATACTTCATTCTAACCATGGCACCACCACGGATCTCTGAAAGAACACAGATTTTCCACAATTTTACTAGATCAGGCATGTCAAACTCGCGACAATGGAGTGGGTGCGGTTTTGGCCGGCAATTTCACATGCCTGGACTAGATGGACCTTTAATCTTTAGAATAACAGAGTTGGAAGGGATCTTGGAGATCTTCTAGTCCAACCCCCTGCTCAGGCAGGAAACCCTGTTCTATACCATTTCAAACAAATGAAATGAAACAGGTAGTCCTTGACTTACAGTCACAATTGAGCCAAAACTTTCCATTGCTAAATGAGACAGTTAAGTGAATTTTGCCCCATCCTACAACCCTTCCTGCCATGGTTGTTAAGTGAATCACTGCAGTTGTTAAGCTAGTAACATGTTGCTTGTTAAGTGAATTAGCATTAGTTTATGTACTTATAGAATAATAAATAAAGCTACATGAAGTTACAGAATCTATAACTTTTATCAGATTTCAAATTAACTTTTAAAATATAAAAATATTTTGAAAAGGATTAAAGATTAAGCTTTTCAGCTACATAGTATATCAACCTAAAAGTGAGCCAAAATATGTGTGTGAGTATGTGTATGTGAGAGAGAGTGAGAGTGTGAGAGAGAGAGAGAGAGAGAGAGAGAGAGAGAGAGAGAGAGAGAGAGAGAGAGAGAGAAAAGAAATGCTCTGAAAGGAACAAAAGCAGAGAATGTTGTTTTATATATTAAAATATTTGAAACAAAAATGAATTAGTGCATTAGCCTAGGTATATTGTCTTGTAATATCACCTATTGCATATCATCTGTCATTTTTTTTAATACTTTGGGGCATTATGGAGATATACACATATAATCTTTGGCATCAGATATGTTTTGTTTACATTTTAACTATGTAAACAATACTTATGTAATGCCAAAGATTATGTATATAAATACTTCATAATGTATGTAAACCTTGGTCTCTTGCAGATATGGAAGAGAGCCAATGTATAGGAGCAGGATACTTATATTGCTCTTTTTCTTTTTCCTTAATTGTAACTTTAACTTGATTTTTGCCAGCTTAGGTTAAAAGAAATGTGCCTTAACTGTTTTTAATCAGAGTTCTCAAAATGATTTTCAAAGTAAAATGGATGTCCTACCTAGAGAGTCTGTGGGTATTGTTTTGATTTTGTCATTCACACTGTTATGAATTATGTTGAATCTGTATCATGTGCTTGGAAATTCAAATTTATTGTAGTATAAAATGTACCGTATATTCCGGCGTATAAGGCGACCCGGCGTATAAGACGACCCCCGTCTTCGGTGCCGAGTCGCATGCCTAGAAAGTCGTCTTATACGCCGGAAGCTACCATTATTTCCGGCGTATAAGACGACTCGGTGTATAAGACGACCTCCGACTTCGGTGCCGATTTTAATGCTTGAGAAAGTCGTCTTATATGCTGGAAAGTACGGTAATTGATTCATGGTTGGATATGTGAGTACTTATGCCCAAATAAAAAATTCAGATTATAGAATTGTAGCAAAGTTATTTATGAATGACCACTTTTGCTTTATAGGAAATGGCAGCAGTATCTGCTTTTCTTCAACCAGGAGCACCAAGGCCATATCCTGCCCATTACATGGAGACTGCAATTCAGACCTATAGAGACATCTGCAAGTAGGTGGTTATTTTTGCTTCTTCTTAGACAGAGATAAACCAATCTTATTAAATATTTATCATTATTCCATAATGATGAACAAATAATTAATGAAATATCAACAATAAAAATAATGGCAGTTGTAGTTTAACTATAAAATTATTTTCTTCAAATGAAGTCAGAATTATTGCCTTCCTGAAGGCAAAGGCAGATTCTTATTTTAAATAACTATACACTGCTCTACAGCAGTTCATAAGTTTTTATCATTATTTTCTAAGTTAAATCCTCAGTAAGTTTTACAAATGGCAAGACTATTATTATAATACTGTTTAGAATTGTTCACTATTTCATAATCAAAATTGGAGAAAATAAAAAACTTTTAATTGATTATGTTTAATTAAAATATACAGTGCATATTTTCTATGAGAGTGCAACAATGGGATATTAAATTATACCCAAAGAATTTATTTTGTGTTTCATAGGAATATGTTGCTGGCAGAGAGATGTGTGCTCCTTAGTGCTGAAATACTAAAAAGCCAAACGAAATATTCAGAGGCAGCTGCTCTCCTTATTCGTTTAACCAGTGAGGTAGATAAGATTTTAATTGTTTTGTTTTTGTATGTTGCAAAAAAAAAAAAAGATTTTAAAAATATGCATTTCTTAAGTAGATGGAATAGTATCTGGAAGAAAGGTTTTTAAGATTAAAATAATATTTTTTCTGTATGTAATTGCATGTACACCATGTGACATTTATTTGTTTATAGGAAAATTATTCATCTCTGCTATGGCTACAGATTAATCCCTTATATTTACTCACACTCATATTGGCAACATCCTGATAGAGTTCACTAAAAGATATAATAATTTATAGCACTTTTTAGCTGAAGAAAAGAAAACATGTTCAAGTAAACAGATTTGATAGATGTAATATAGATGCTGAAGATTTGTAACTTCACATTTTATGCCTTTTAAAGTCATGCATGTTCAGATAGCAGAATAAAAAGTTTCTGTTTAGAAATCATAAGCTAATTAAAAGGCAAAATAGTGAATATAAGTGTTTCAAGGCAAGGCCTTTAAATTATTTAAGCATATTTGTATTGGTAATAGAATCATAAGGAATGTTATTCTAAAATTATTTAGAAACTATTAATATTTTGAAACCATATAAATGACACCTCAGTTGTCTATTATCAACTATAGTTTTTAATCAGATTTTAATGAGCATTTCAAAATTAGATTTAGGTTTGTAATATTCAGTTCTTGTTCCCAATCTTCATTTTCTTTTTGTTTAATTGAAATATTTTAAAGCTTACATTCTTGTTTTTTAATTTTTCTGTGGAAAAAATGGCAGCAGAGCGCTTGGATGGGCACGGTGAGTGTTAGAAATGTCAGCTGGAATAGCTGGAAGATTATGATGAAACGTGCTAATTTCTTTTGATTACTGGGTAACAAAATAATTCATTGTTATTGATGCATATGTGAGATTCAGGACATGGAATAGGTGCATTAAAGTATTACTGTAGTCATACAGAATGGACAATTTTTGAGGTACAGATGAATAAGAATAAAACATGATAATCTAAAGCAAATCAAGAGGATATCCTTGTGGAGTGCATTTTATTATAATGTTTACCCTTGAAATAGGTTTTTTTTTCCTATAAGCATTCTTTGTCTATCCTGTTACTGATGCCTAGCAAACAATGAGGTAATAATGCTTTTTAAACTGATATTTCACTGGTTTATAAATCAATTAATAATATGGCATCAGCTAGAAATATAAGCTTTTTAACAAGCTCAGTCTTTTCATTCAATGGCAATTCTGAGAAATAACACTATATTTCAAATAGGTATATAAATTACATTCAGAGAAATAAACTGTGAGGATAGAAAATTAATCAAATTTGATTGATAAGATATAATCTGAAAAAATATTTACTAAAATGTTTTAGAGATAATTTACAATACCAAGAAGCTTCTCTGTTTAGGAAACCAAAATCATGTACATATTTTTTAAATTCAATAATAGAACTGTATATTATCTAAAATAATCCTGTCTGAGATTTATTTTCCCCTCTGATGGATGTTTCTGTCCAAGATAAGAAATGAGATTTGATCATGAAGTGGATTTAATTATGCATATGAGCCGTTTTCAGGGGAATTTTATAGATAATTTATTCAGTGTTAGTTATGTGTAAAACAGGCACTGTTTTACTGCAGTAAATGGGTGTTTGCATAGTTTTGGTCTTCAGAGCTTGTTATTTTTAAGATAGTTGCAAGTTGTCTAATTATTCACTCTTTCTAATAGGATTCAGATCTTCGAAGTGCGCTGCTGCTGGAACAAGCTGCACATTGTTTTATAAACATGAAAAATCCTATGGTTAGAAAATTTGCCTTTCATATGATACTGGCTGGACATAGATATAGTAAAGCAGGACAGGTAAGTGTGGCAAATCACAAAAGAAATTCTCACAATTTGATTGATTTGTTCAGTGTTTTTTAAATTATTTAATATTATACACAATACTGTTACTCAGGAGGGAGGAACAAAGCGACCCACGGATTGCAAGGAAAACTTCATCCCAGCCCCCCATTCTGGCATGTTCCTGATGTAGCTTATACAATACAAATCAATCTGAAATATTAGCTATATATAGATAAGCATAGCAAAAATTTATAGCATATCAAGTTCTAAAGTCCTTACAAGTTCTAGAACAGGGGTGTCAAACTGCTGCCCCGCAGGCCAGACATGTCCACCTCATTGCCGGCAATGGGAAAACTGTCCCGATACATTGTGCGTTGTCATGTGACGTTGCAGGTTTGACATACCTGTTCTAGAAGAATATGTAGAATTTGCCAAACCACTGAAAAAGAGAACAAAGTTGATAAATCTCTGAAGAGAAAATTATATAAGTGACTCATCATAGCAGAGAATTAATTCTGTAACATTGTCATATGCTGTATCTCTGATAATGGAGGCATCTGAATTAATATATTGGCAAATTATTTTGAAATTCTTTATATAACTCTTGAAATAGTTTGCAATGTCATATTTCTGTCTTAAAGTGGAGTATAATTCTTTTTGGTGGATGTTATTATTTTGCTATTAAATTAAAATGTCTGATAACACTAGAATTTTTGGAGATGAAGAAAGAGGAAGGAACACTTACAGTCAGTCTATGGCTTCATATTAAATAAATATAGATAATTTTAATAAATATTTGTATAAATAATCTTTGAAGCTACATTAAATAATCTTTGAAGCTACATCTATTAATTCCCAAAATTATTTACATAAGAAGAAGCTAAAAAAGATAATTATTTTCTAACATATATTTTTATTTAAAGATTTGTTTTTACTTGTTTGTATTATACTAAACAACTCATGACCTGCTGGGTCATCATTTCAGAAATACATCCTTAGCAGATTCCTTGATGCCTTTACAATAGTAGAGCTTCTACTGCATTGAAAAGTTCTTAAAAATTCAGAGGGATATTCAGAAATATAGCTGCCTTGAAAATAGTCCATGCTGAGGGCTGCGACCACGGCGTGCGCATGTACGAACACATCCTCTCATTTGTGCTAGTGCCGTGGCCGTGGCACGCGAAAACAGTGCTATACCTTGGGTGCAAAAACAGGCCGTGCTGTGGGGTATGAAAATCTGTCGCCACACCACGGGGCACAGAAATAGGTTGCCGCTGCGCCTTAGGCCATGGAAATGGGCCACTGCTGTGCGGCACAGAAATGGCGCTGCTGCACTGCGGGGCACGGAAACGGCGCCGCTGCACCACAGGGCACAAAAATGGGCCATCGTTGTGCAGCAAGATGCAAAAAAGGACAGCGAAATGTGCTGTGCCACGCAAGAACTGGGCAGGGCTAGCGAGTGTCATGCGGGCACTAACTCCGCCCTGTTTGCGTGCTTGCGGCCCCGTGTGCACATGCATGTATGCATGTAAAATGCTTCCCCCTCCCTTTCCCTCCAGTCTGCCAACCGAGAAAGGTTGGTGACCTCTGGCATAGACAAACCTATACAGTTAACCACAGGAAACATTTTATGACATTATTTATTATAAGATAAAAAGCTTTATGGTAATATTATGTGTTATGTCATAAAATTACAATTCCATGAGAATCATGCATATCATTTTTTTAAATACATTCTGTAAGTTAGCCCATTTGAGGTACTTTGGTTGAAAAAGTTTGTCCTGTGAAGCACCATTTCACCCAGTTGGTTGCAGGAACAAGAATTTTAGCAGAACATAAGATTTCTTATTCATTTATCAGGAATGAAAAAAATCAATAAAATCATCTGTTGCCTTACTTCTAAATGTTTACAGCATTAAGAATTTTATAACAAACCATTTCCTTTATGATAATGATTAATATTGTTAGCTTCTAACTTTGACTCCCCCAATATTTAATAATATAAGCAATATTGATAAGAGATAAGACATTGGTTTGCATTTTAATGTTAATTTACCTGTTTCTACTTTCTGAACAATATGCAAATTAAAAGAAATGTATCCAGTATTTTCCTTTCCAAGTGTTATGATAGAGTCCACTAGTTAAAAAATGTATATAAACTACATTTATAAGAGGTACTCTACACAAATGCTATGTCTCAGCAAAAAACCACAAAAATATATTGCATGTCTAGATATCACTCATAAAAGCATATATATTTGAGAAAATTGGATATACAAAATTTTATATTTCATGAAATGTATAAATAGATGAGTACATATTTCCACATAGACATTAAGGAAAAGAATAATGATCTGAAGACTAAACAAAACAGGCTTCAAATAATGAGAAATCAAGCAAAACTGAAATTTGCAGATTTGTGCATTCCTCACTAACATAAAATACCTTTTTGTATTTTTTAATAATATGCTTTCAATTATACCACATAATTGTTTTTACACTTAAAATGTTTACAGAAAAAACATGCTCTACGATGCTACTGTCAAGCAATGCAAGTTTATAAAGGGAAAGGGTGGTCCCTTGCTGAAGACCATATCAACTTCACAATTGGCCGCCAGTCTTTTACCCTTCGGCAACTTGATAATGCTATATCGGCCTTTAGGCATATTTTGATCAATGATAGCAAGCAAACTGCTGCTCAGCAAGGAACCTTCCTCCGAGAGTATCTTTATGTTTATAAGGTAAGTCACCAATGTAACTCTCAGTAGAATCTTAATTTGTGAGTTTGCCATTAAAATATTTTGCACTAAAATTTGAAGGTTTTGCCTTTTTAGTTGAAATAGTAAGTTCCTTTTTGAACATTTTTCTGTTGCTTTGAGGACTTACTGAGAACATCACATTTTGTTCTACCTCAAGATATTTGGTGCCTGAGAAAAAATTGAAATGGCAGTTCCCTCTCTCTAATTAAGACAGAGTACAATCCAGTATTCTGCCTCAAACTTGTTTGTGTACAGCAACTAAAATGTAATACATAAAGTAGACAAATATGATTAATACTATCCCTGATTATATTGCAATCTGACAACTTTTCATTCAAGAGGTGGGTTGGATACCCAATAGTATTTTTTTTAACTCAAAAGATAAACAGTTTTTACTCGCTAAACATGAATGAAGTTCTGTTCATTTGCTTGTTTGCTTGTTTGTTTTTGCAGAATATAAGTCAGTTGTCACCTGATGGCCCTTTACCACAGCTTCCTTTACCGTATATTAACAATTCTGAAACACGTGTATTCTTTGGACATGACAGACGACCAGCAGAAGGTTATTGCTTTTTTAAAAATTTATGAGTCTACTAAGATATTATATAAATGACTGTAAAATTAATATTTTAGGCAGAATGAAGTGGTAAAATATACTTCATGTGATATACATCCTGCAGTTGGGGATCTTTTTTTAATATCCGCCATATAAAATTCCCAGCAAATAGAGAATTAAAAAACTATGAGCTTGGGAAATGCTCTTACTCACCACTTTTCTCTGCTGAATATTGCTTCTATTTTCATTTTCTTCATTTTCTGTATATAACTTGGAGATAATTAACATTTAATGTCCTCTCCACGGTGGGCTGAAAGAGTGCAGTTCACTTTACTTTTTCAGAATTGTAGCTTCTAATTTTGCTGTATACAATAGCTCAAGTTATATTTTGTGTCATAGAATATTTATTTTTGGATGTATTTATTTATCTCTATGCTCCATCTAAATGAAACAAATTTAAGTTTAAGAGGAAGCAGGCACCCTTTTTATGACTTGAGGCTGCATCTTGTAACTGGCAAAAAATATGATGGTGATAATATTCATGTCAAAGGAAGGAGCAGGGCAGAATTTTTCTTCTTTTTCATTCCCCTATTTTGAGGAAATTGAAAGTTCTGTTTTGTTGTTGCTGTTGTTTTCTTGGGGGGAAGGGGAAGCGACCAAATTTATATAATAACATTCTTTATGAAAAAAACAGAAAGCAATGCTGCTGTTCATGAGCTTTCTACCAAATTTTAACACTACAGTCTGGGGGAGCTTCAGTGTCTATATATATAAAAAAGGCTAAGGTTAGCCTGCAAATTATAGACTTCATACTTTATTTATTTTTAAAAACTCCAGGCCTTTCCATTATCTCCTTAGTTCCCTGCCCATTTAGTTGTTTTGTTTCCTATCTCACAGTCAGTGACTTGAATTACGGACTTCTGCTTCTTTCCTGATAATAGTACATAAAAAGGTACAAAACAGGCATCAAAGAAATCATATGAACTTTTTTTTTAAAAAAAGCATAACGTCATATGAAAAAACAACAGGTGAATTATAGAATAAAAATTAAACTTTTTATTTTTATTTTAATATTGACATCTAGGTGAAAAACAGGCAGCAACACATATAAGCCTTGATCAGGAATATGTTTCGGAATTTTCACAACAGTGGAAGGAACTTGAAGAGCAAGTTGTATCTACAGTTAACAGAGGGACAACACTTCCTAATTTCCAGCCAACACAGTATTGTTTGAACAGATATTCGGATAACTCTAGGTTTCCACTTGCTGTAGTAGAAGGTAAACTTGTGTAGATGTACAGATAAGGAATATATGAGATAAAATTATTTTAGGAATGGCAATTTTAATCTAAAATTTACATATGGTTTATTAAAATTATACTTAGAAACAGTCTTTCTAAAAATATGTATACTTTTTCTTTTTAATAGAACCAATAACAATAGAAGTAGCTTTTAGAAATCCACTAAAAGTTCCACTTTTATTAAGTGATCTGTCACTACTTTGGAAATTCCAACCAAAGGATTTCAATTCAAAGAATAATGGAGAAACAAAAGAATTTGTAAGTAATTAGAAATTGTCTGTAATAAGGATTTGTAAAATGATAGTAATGTCAAAATGTAATTCCATATTTTATTAGATTGATTTCCTTTTTAATTTTTAGATAATGATGCATTAAAGCTTAATATTAAACTAGAGGTTAACATTTCAATCATAGTTTTGCCCAGTCCTCGCACATTTCCTTTCGTCCTTAGTATAGCAGCAAGATGTTTTAGAGCTTCTGTGTATATTCTGTGTAAATTCACAAAAATCCAACATTTCATACTAATCCTAAACTAGTATTAGGCCATGGACACTTGTGTACAGAAAAACAGTTTTACTGTTGCCTGTCTGGATTTCTGTCCCCACCTGCTTTAACTTAAAACATTAATTTAAAAAAATATTGAAAACTAGGAATAATGCAAAACAAAGCACATTATCATACTTCAACCTTAGGAAATGGAAACAGCCAAAAATTGCATTTGAAGGATTAGCGTGCATGTCAGGGAGCAATTTCACCAGTTTGTAATCTTGTAGTGCTAAGCTGGGGTCTCCAAATAACTTAATACAATTGTATATCTAGGACATTTAGAGGTATATTTTTTTCATCAGAAAATGTTGACTATGTAAACAGATGCAGTGTTTTTGAAAAGTACGAATGGCAAAAATTCATTGTAAGTAATGAATTTGTTTTCTTTTTTAGGAAACATGTGGAAAAGATATGATTGGGGTTGAAGTGATATCAGATTTTTTGATTAACAGTGAAGAAACTAAAATGGTAGGTAGGTTTGTTTCGCACCTTTAAAAAAATAGGGATGGTTGCTCACAAAAGGATATGGAGATTACATATGCATTAATAACTCAAAAATGCATTTTGTTTATTTAATTTAAATGGCCATCCATGTTAAACATATGATTTGTAGCTAAGAAGAAATAAAAAACAAGATAAAAACATAACTAAACAGTAAATAACAAATATAATATACAACATAAAATAAAACAGCACAATCAACAAAACCACAGTATGGGCTCAACCACGTCCCGAGCCCCAGGCTTAATAACAGAAGTGTGCCTTTAAAATCTTATGAAAAGCCAGTAGAATTGAGCCAGATTAATTTCTGGATGAATGATGCTCCAGGAAGGGATACCATGACAGAAAAGATTTTTCTCTGGGGACCTGCCAGGTGACATTCCCTAACGGATGGGACCTGGAGCAAGCTTCTCTGTCCTATCCCAGTTCACACACAAACAGCATAGATAGGGTTAAGCATATTTATTTCGCACAATCAATTTTAATCATTCCCCAAATCCCAACTCTGTGTGTGCAGTCCTTAGTTTCAAGTAACCTTTCCAGAAAATGCCAAATGAGAGCAACGGGAGCAAGACAAACCACAGTCTCTTCCATGACTCAGGCATGAAGGCAATGCCAGCAAGGTGAACTAAGAACTTTGGGCAGGATGACAGCAAGGGGAGTCAAGGGTTTTCATTCAAGACAACAGCAAGATGAACTAACAATCTCAGAGCAGGATGAAAGCAATGGCTGGTTACAAGGCCCAATGAAAACAACCACAATTCTCACAGATTTAAGGCACGATGAAGGCAACTTGACTTAAATGGGTGCAAGGCAAGGAATTCGACTTCAGTGAGTGCCAGGTATAATGAGCAACATGGTCTCAGTGAATTCAGGGCAACGAGACACAAGCATTCCTGGATGGATGGATTACAAATGGTTGTCTCTGTCAACTATCGGGTTCCAAATGCCAAGGTAAATAGACATTGACTGATGCACCTCAGTAGGAAGGGCAAGGATGTCTTCTTGTGAGTAGCCTCACTGACCTCTGTTCGCACGGCTCTGCATGACTTGGGATAGGGTGGGGGTGGCAGCTCCTCTTCTGTGATGTCTGCTTGCAGCTAAGTCTCTTCTCCAGCCTGTGCAACATGCTCATCATCTGTGCTGACCAGCTGCAGCTGTCCCCTCTCCAGCCTGCGCATCTGGCTTTTTGTCTGGCTGCTCTCTCTTGGATTCTCTCAATGTTCCCAGCATAGCATCACTTTGACCATCCAATTCTGCCACAGAAATTTCCATGTCCCCCGGTGCTCCCTGTCATCCCTCTTAGACTTCTCCAGAGCTAGCTCTTCCTCATCATCTGAGCCAGCCCAAGGGAGCCATCGCACACTCCTTCCAGATCCCACAAGACATGGAGATACAACCGACAGATGACCCCATAAGCAAACATGGTTCATGTTTCATGAAAGGCTTTACAGGCCTTGAATTGAAACCAGAAGCATGCTAGCAACCAGTGCAGCACTCAGAGCACTGAAAGGGTGTGCTGAATGAAAAGGCCTGTGCCTTTCATTCAGCACATTTTGCAGTGGGTGAAGCTTCCAGATGCTCTTCAAGGACAGCCCTATGTACAGCATGTTGCAGTAGTTCAATCAGGAAATAACCAGGGCATAAGTGACTGGGAGCAGGTCTCCTAGTCCAGAAATTGGTACATGCAAAAACCCTCCTAACCATGTGGCAAGTCCAGGAGAACTCCCATTCTGTCTGAGGTAGTGTCCAGAATAAGTGATGGAAAGTCCATAGACCCCAGAGGTTCTAAAACCCAAAGCTGTTCAATCTTGCTATGAATGGGCAGCAACACACTGTTTCCTATCCAGATTGCCCCTCCCCCAGTCTCCAGATATCAACATAGGACCTCTATAGCATTACTCAGGCAGCCTGGGATGGAGACATAAACTCTGCCAGCATACTAATGACACATCATCCCAAAATGCTGGAAAACTTCACTGTGCAGATTCATAAAGAAGTTAAAACAGGAGAAGAGAGAATACTGAGCCCTGTGATAGCCCATATAAAACAGACTGAGTTAGACCTCTCTTCCCCATAATAGTGACTGGAACTGACCCTGGAGGAAGGAGAAAAGTACAGTACCACCTTGAAGCAGGTACTGAAGGCTACTGAGAAGTCAAGAAGAGCAAGGACAGATGCGCCACTCCAATTTCACTTCTACCAGAAATCATCTAAAAGCGCTATCAGTGCCATCTCAATCCCTCCAGATAATCTGTTCTCTGGAACTACTGCACAACCATCTTATACATAACCTTTCCCAAAAAGGGAAGGATGGAAAAATGGGCAAAAAAATCAGAATTGTTGGATCTAGACAACATACAGAAAATATATTAAGTTTATATATAGCTTCTTATAATGAGTAATATAGATTCAATGTCTTAAAATGTGTGACATGGGTAGTTGCTTTTATATAGTAAGTGATTTATAAATGTAAAATAACTACAGTAGCAACAACAAAAATTTAACGTATCTCCACAGGCAAGACTAAAGCTCTTTCCCCATCAAACAGGGGAGCTACACATTCTGGGAGTCGTTTACAATCTTGGCACTGTGCAGGGTACTACGGTGCTAGATGGATTAGATTCTTCTATTGGATTATTGAGAGGTAAGCCTGTGTTGCATTTTCCGTTCACTGAAGCTTCATGTAAGATTCCTGCCATATTGTTAGATTCAAGCTGTTGTAGTTGAAATAGTTGCTATCTCCAATAAAAGACAAAAGCTCATGGCTCCCAGAAATAGGATTAATAATGCATATCATTTAAATCAAAGATCTGATTTTTACACCTCAGGATGTTTTCCCAATGATTATACATCACTGTATTTCAATACATCATATATTGGAAGAGTTACCTTACATTTGCGTAAATTTGAATTTAATCAAATAGACAATAATATTTCAAAAAGTGTATATTTTGATTAATTAACAGCTAAATGAGTAGTGAAATTTCATACTGTAAAATCTTGGTTTATATTACTTTATTCATTTGAAACATGGTACCCTGTTCTTGAGTCATCAAAACTCACTAAATGATCCTCAAATTAATAGAAGCCCCAAGCTTCTAGAGTAAAAATTGGAAGAGCAAAAAAGAAAACAATATTCTTAAATTCTCAATAATTTAATATAATATACTTAATATTATATTAATATACAGAATCTGACCTGATCAAATATAAAACTAATATATCTGATCTGTTTTTAAAAAACATTTTATTGCAAGTAGTTGCAATGGAACATTGCATATGTGTAACACCTCTTTGAGTAGATCTTCTTAGCTGCTGCAGCATCATGCAAAGTATTGGATGGTAATTGTGGGAGAAGAAAGAATAACGCTAGCTTTTCAATGGAGTTGATTTTTCCTTTTGCTCCTTTGCTGCAACCTTGTTTTTTCCTAGTATCCGAGCTACACCATAACTGTTTTTATACCTGCTTTAAATATTATCTTAAAATTGCCATTGAAATTGTGGCTTAAGCCACAATGATGCTTGGATTATCGATTCATTTGATACACTTTGTTTTAGAGAAATATAATTCTACCGAAATGTCTGTGCGAGGGCGGCAAGATTTGGAAATCCAGGGCCCTCGCTTAAACAGTACCAAAGAAGAGAAAACATCTATTAAATATGGGCCAGATCGACGTTTAGATCCCATTATTACAGAAGAGATGCCTTTGCTTGAGGTACAGTTCAACAGCTGGCAACATCTGATTACTATTAGATAGTTTAAGAGTTTTCTGAATATATGAACCATCTTCCTACTTTTGAATTTTATTTTCACTGTACTTCAGTTTCAAATGTTTATATTATATTTAAAATCAGGGTTATAATAAAATAAGTACAAAATACTCTGCTCTGGGAAGCGAGGGGGGGAGGGTTGAGGGTGGGTGGGCGGGTGGGTGAGTGGGTGGGTAATGATAATATAGTCATGGTAAACACTTGGGCATTTCCCCTATGCTGCGTTCATGTGTGTGAGAGGGATGAGGGGGAGGAAGGAGTAGGGAGGAAGTAGGAGGTTAGACGAGAAGGGGAGGGGAAGAGAGTAGGAGGGGAGGAGAGAAAGAGGAGGGACGTGGGGCAGGATTAGAGAGGGTGGACACAGCCTGGGGGGAATGGGCAGGCGGTACCAATGGTTAGGAATTTAGTTGTATTTTGTATGAATAAATGGAAAATAAAAACTTTTTAATAAAAAAAAGTACAAAATGTGAAAATTCCTCATTGTATTTTGTGGAGGTTAGAATAACAATAGACCTTTCTAAAATGAAGAATGTACTGTGTTTTTCCCCCTCCTTTTTCTCATTTTAAGCTGTTAAAATTGAAGCAGTCAGATAAAGTAGCATTTTAAATTTTACAACTTTATCAAAACATTGATTTCTTTCTTTTTTTAAATACAGGTATTTTTTATAAATTTTCCAACACTGCTGCTTTGTGGAGAAATACGAAAGACATATGTAGAATTCATGAATGTAAGCAAATGTCCCCTAACTGGAGTGAAAGTTGTCTCTAAACTACCTGAGTTCTTTACTTTTGGTAGTAAAGATGCTGTTTTAACTCCACTAAGCCCAACAGCATCTGAACATTGCAGTGCTTATAAGACTGTTGTTACACATTCTACCTCAGTATGTTCACTGGTATCCTCAGCTGTTGCTTCAGAATTTGGGGTTGGCACAGCAAGTCAACCTGAAATAATAGATGTCCCACTTCCTGATTCAGTTCTCCTCCCTGGAGTATCAGTACAGTTACCCATGTGGCTACGTGGTCCAGATGAAGAAGGAGTTCATGAAATAAATTTCTTGTTTTACTATGAAAGTATTAAAAAGCATTCAAAAATGTGGTAAGTCTTTTAAATCTGTATTACTTTATTGAAGAACTAAAGTTTTCCAAGAAGATAACTAAACAAACGGAAAATAATGTTTTATAAGATTATATTAACCTTTGTCATGTAACTATGGCTGAACATTTCACCACAGACAATGCTAGATGGCAGTGGTGGCGAACCTATGGCACGGGTGCCAGAGGCGGCACTCGGAGCCCTCTCTGTGGGCACATGTGCCGTTGCCCTAGCCTTGCTTTCCCCTGCGACCCCTTCCTCACCAGCAGCCCTCCTGGAGGAGAGTCGCCCCCGAGCGTGGCCCACGCGGAGCAGTACAGCCAAGGACTTGGCAGCCATATGGTGTAGACAAGACTTTGACCTCACGTCCCATCGCGCACAGTTGATGCTGCGGAGCGTGGGTAGAGGGCGTGGCCACTATGGCGCTGCTCGGCGATCTGGTGGGCCCTGGAGGCAGTGAGTGGCCCGGTGGGCTGGGGGTGGGGCAGGGGGTGGAGCGGGGGCGGGGCCAGTTTTGGGGCACTCAGTCTCTAAAAGGTTCGCCATCACTGCTATATGGAAAACTGTTGTAGTAAAGAACATTGTCAGTATATCCTGATAAATGTTAAATAACTCAAGTCTTCACAAATGTATTCCTCAGCTTCTGAATGTTCCTATTTGTAAATATATGGGGCACCATATGTTTTAAGAACATAAATTAGTGTGGTTCTGCAGACAATAAAAATTAATTTTCTCACATGCATTAATTCAAAATATGGAAAATTAGATTTAATGTAAAATATTAGTGTTGTACAAATTTTGGATGCAATCCAGAAAAATCTGTTTTCAACTAGTGATTAATTTTTATTTATATATTCAGTTACTTTAGTCATTCATCTGAAACAAGTGACTCGGTGTCATAAATTTACTAGGTTTATTATAGATTTATTATGAAATCTATAACTATTCTTATTATTGACTTTCAACTCTGTAAAATGGATCTACTAAAATATCCTCATAAAAAATTATGATTAGATACAGTGAAAATAAAGCAGACCTGCTAAACATGGTCTCATTCCAGCTAACTCTTTTGGACTTCCATGAAGGACCAGTTTGATGTAGTTAACTGTTGGTCTAGAAACCAGACACTGAGTTCTTGGTCCCTTAGGCTTGAAATCAGGCTGGGTGACTTTGGGTCAGTCATTCTCTCTCAGCTGTTACACATGCATCTTCGTATTTTGGGAAATATAATAATTGTTGTGCACATGATCTGTTCAGATTTTGCAGCAAGGTTTTGGAGATTCTTATAACAATTATAAGAAAGCTTAATTTTAAAACCTTCATGTTTGTACTCTAAATTGTTAGCATCAATTTATATGATAGCTGCTAAATTGCATTTGAAGAAAATTTGACACATGGTCTGTGAGATATTTCTTTTTTCCAGTCACAGAGTATTGAGACACACTGCAGTTATTTGCACCAGCCGATCTTTGACTGTGCGATCTACTGTGTATCGGAGCAATGCTCTTGAGGATGAAAAAGGTGAAGGTGACAATATGCTAGTGTTTGTGGATGTGGAAAATATCAATACTGTAAGTCTTCTCGGAATTGGGGAGTAACATTGATTGCATTTTAAACAACCTTTCTGTTCTGTTATGAAATATTTGTTTAATTCTTTAAAGTATGTAGAAAAAGTCAATACTTTTAATCATTTTCCTTCTTCAGGACTTCATAGAAATTTGGAAATAAAAAATTTGCTATATAAACAAAATCTAATGTAATTTCCCAACCAACCGCTTCCATGTAGGAATAGCTGCTCATGTTGCTATTATGTGTTTTATTTTTAATTGCTTAGTGTGTACTTCGGGATTCAGATAATTAACTTTTGAAAAGTATCTAGACTAAATATAGTTTTAAAGTGTCTCTGTAGTATTCAGCCATTATTCAAATGGAAATCCTTATTTAACAACTTTTAAACTTTTTTTCTCTGGGATGAAGTCAGCTAAGTTTTAGACATTGCTCTTTTTCATCTCTGTCTAATTTGATTTGCTACAGAAGACAGTGAGCAACCAAACCTAAAGATCATGCGTCTTTGATTCTCTAAGATATAACATTTCTATAAAGCGAATATATTCCTGCAGTCTAAAATTAAATGTTCAATATTCTGGTCCAGATCTCTGTTTTTCATCACAATGAGGGGAACTGAGGAAAGAGTGGATAAGATCAGAGCCTATTTCTAATCTTCCCACAGAGATAATTCTGGTTAAAATACAGTGCGCTGGATAGATATAAATTATACTGGAAAAGGGACTAGCACAAGAGCATCACAGAATTGTGCTGATGTGAAGGGCATAGGGAATGAACTTGAAGTACAAGAGAACCATTCTAAGAAGCTAATTTGAGTAAACATCTTAGACTCCTTCCTAATTCACACAAAGATAAAGTAAGGAATGGGGGAGCACATTCAGACTTGGTAAGATTCTGTTACTATAGCTCAATGGTGGCGAATCTATGGCACGGGTGCCAGAAGCGGCACTCGGAGCCCTCTCTTTGGGCACATGTGCCATTGCCCCAGCCTTGCCTCCCCCTGTGACACCCTCCTTTCCAGCAGCTCCCCTAACGGAGAATCACCCCCGAGAATGGCTCACACGGAGCAGCGCAGCCAAGGACATGGCAGCCAGGAAGTGTAGACAAGACTCTGCCCTCACACCCCATCATGCAGTTGATGCTGCAGGGCGTGGGCAGAGGGTGTGGCCGCCATAGTGCTGCTGGGCTGCCTGGGCGATCTGTGGTGGCCCTGGAGGCGGTGAGTGGTCCTGTGGGCAGGCTGGGCAGGGCAGGGGGTGGAGCAGGGGCAGGGCCAGTTTTTGGGCACTTGGTCTCTAAAAGGTTCGCCATCACTGCTATAGCTGTTCTAATAAAATTGGCTTATATGGCATTGGTTTTAGTCTAGTCTACTTTATAAGGCTGATGTCTGTTTTTAACAAAATGATGAAAGCAGTGTTGATTGCAAAGTCCACCCCTTTTGTTTGTGCATATGATATCACAATGCACAATCCAAATACTTGGGGCTTGCATCACAACACCAGTTGTGTCATTCTGACCTCAAGATTTGTAATTCTGACCCTCTTCATGCCCCAACAGATGTTAGCAGCAAATGACATTTCTATTTCCTTATTCTCTTGACAACATTTCAGAACCCAAGAGAAGTATGAAATCTCTAAGAATTTTAGATTTCAAGAAAAAGATTCAACTACTCCCTTTTTTTGGTATGAACATGTAATGAGATACTGGCTAATGGCAGTAAGTGCTGGTGCATAGGTGCTGAGCAAGTGCAATGTTCATTGAATTAGGAACATTGGCTATTTATATACCATGTTTTCCCCAAAATAAGACCCCAGTGTTTTTTTGTTTGTTTGTTTGGGGGTTTTTGCCTCCGAAGAGGCACCAGGTTTTATTTTTGGGGGGGTGTCTTTTCCACTTACCTCGCAGCCGGAGCACCAACAGCCCCATCCAACCAGCCCACTTTTTCTGCAGCCGAACAAGCAGCTTCATTCTGCAGCTGAGAATGGAGCTCCGGCCTGCATTTTGCAGTCAGATGCTTTTCCCGAAGGCCTCTGCAGCCAAGAACCGAACTACAGATTGAATCCATAGGTCAGTTCTAGGCTACAGAAGACTTCCAGAAAGGCTTCTGACTGTAAAATGCAGGTTAGGGGATGCTGCAGAAGAGGGCCAGTGAGGAGAGGGAGGTATTGATTCATGGGAGGCCTGGTAAGTGGGTGCGGGGCGCGTGGGGCAGTTCCAGCTCGCCCTGCCCTAACTTAATTTTTTGGGTGTGTGCCTCATCCCAAAACTAGGGCTTATTTTAGGGGAAACGCGTTAGTTGTATATGGATGATTTGTAAATTGTGCTACTCTAATCTTTCCCCATCCCAACCAAAAGGGTTATGTATAAAATAAACAACAGAATATTTATTTATAATTTTAGTTTTCAGTTAATATTTTATCTGAGACAGATGAATGATTTGCATTTCTTATTTTGATATCTCCCTTTTTAGAGTGAAACTGGTGTAAAAGAATTTCATATAGTCCAAGTGTCTAGTAACAGCAGAAACTGGAAGTTACAGAAGTCCATAAATTTCTCTGAAGATAAAGGTTTGTTAAATTTATAATAAGATAAAACTTCAAATTCTTTTTAATCAAATGGCCATTGGATCAGGGATGGTACAAATCTAGGCAAGACACACTAACACCCATAAGGAAGTAATTTATTACAAAAGTGATTTATACAAAAATAAAACCTGTTCCTTGGTAGCAGTGGTGTGATCGTTTTTTTAGATTTTCTGTACTAACATTTTTATGTTAGCATCTTCCCAGTGCTGTTTCTGTGTTTTATTTTTCTTACCTATTCATGTGCTGACCTATAATCATTATATTCTGTCTTCATCTTTCTAAAGCAGGCATGTCAAACTTGCGACGTCACATTTTTCCCCATTGCCGACAATGGGATGGGTGCAGTTTTGGTGTCATGTGTCCGGCGCACGGGCCAGCAATTTGACATGCCTGTTCTAAAGTCTCATTCCTTAATTTGTTTCTTTTAGCCTGTAGTTCTATACTTTGTGTTACATTCTTATTTCAATATGATCCCATGTTCTAGCATTTAGTCCTTTCTCTATTTTTATTTGATAATACTATCTTCTATTTTTATATAACTATATCTATCTTAAGTCTTTTCCTAAAAATATTCTATTTTACATTCTATGCCTAACAGACGCAGCCCCGACAGCCAACAAACCCTCACTACCATATTTTTCCCTTTTCTCTTCGGATTCAACAATCATCTCCCTTTGGAAGAACCAAACTTCTTTTTAAAATAGCCAGTTTTTTGCTCTAGCTTTTAAAAAGGCAAATGCATGGGAGATTTTTAAAAATATAAGCATGTGTGTGGATGTTCTTGTTGCTGCAATTGTTCTCTCTCAGATAGGGTTATTAGATCCTAATAACCATACATCAAGTTCTATTTTCTTATTTTCTTTTGGCTGCTGCTCTTTAATTATTTGGAAAGGCACTCTTGGGAATCTGGGGACTCTGTGCAACTCATGTAACTTTATAATTTTATTATAGTGTGGAGTGCTGTAAATCTGTTTGAGAATTGGTAGAGAAGATATATTACAGGGTATAGTAATCATCCAGAATGATTTGTATACATAGAATTGTCTAGTCTAGTATAATGTAGTAAAAAGAAAAAACTTAGTTCACTGATAGTGTAATTGGATAGCACATTAATCTCATATATTACTATAACATTACTTATACTATGCTTATTGCTATCTTAATGCTCTTTTTTTCTCAGAAAATGGACATAAGCTCTGCATGTTTACTGACTAGGGTTGTAAGATGGGAGGAGTTAAGACAGTAAATACATTTTAAGTATTTATTACCTTATAAAACAGCACAGTGAAGAACTGCTTCTTATCAGTATTAAAAATATAAATATTGCATACCTTAAAATCTTTAATCCTCAAGGCAAAAATCCAAAGATTATCCCTCTATAATATTGAAGACAATGGAGTATGCAAAAATTTAAAATGAATTTTTGAATTTGAACTACTGTATAGGTAGTCCCCAAATTATAATTGCAATTGACTCTGGAATTACAGATGTAAATCATTGTGGTCATAAGTCAAGGCATCACATGTCCGGACTTGATTTTTTAACATTTTTTGCATTAGTCATTAAGCAAATACTATGGTTGTTAAGCCTTTTCCCCCAATGGCCATTGTTTTTTTTTTTTTTTTTTTTGCTGAAAACTAGATATAAATACTGGAAACCGGCAAAAAAGTTACAAATTCTGATCATGTGACTATGGGATTTTCTGTAAAGGTGAACTAGTTGCCTTTGAAAACAGGTCGTAAGTAGTTCTGGGGAGGTCTGCATTAACTTAAAACAGTTGTAGATGGCCGGTCATAAATCAGGAACTATCCATACAGTTTTTTTGTGGTGTTTTTAACTTCAGTTTGTCTGGGAACTGTTTGCATGCAACTATAGTATAACTGCAGTCCTGTATTCCTTAGTAGAAGTATGTCCCTGTGAAAATAGCACTGGCTATTTTTTAATAGATGTATGTAAAATGTCAGCTTATGGAGATCACTGTTGGAACTGTTACTGATGAAGCCTGCGTATGATGTGCAAGTATATTGATTCTGATGTAAAGCTCCTTTTTTGCCATTTGACAATTGGCCAAATCTGTTACATGGAACAAAGTGATACAGTTACATGGAAAACATAATCCAAAAACCAAATAGATTTGTTTGGAGACCATAACTTTTAAAAATAACCGCTGAAATTTTGCTAATATACTATATCTCTCTAATCCAATTGCATTTATAGTTATGGTCACAAAAATGCATATATTGCATTTTTTTTCTTCCAACTACTGTACTTTCCATTACTTAGTAATATCTAGATGGACAATAGCCTGAAAAGTTCACTTTTATTAGAGTTGTATGTATATTTCTGGCACCCTACTATACTTAATATTATTTATAACGTAATTTATATGTTATCTTGCAAAAATGATACAAGTATGCATCTTTCTATAATATTTATGTAGTGTAATTTCTATGTACAACATTTTGGTGAATTATTTGAATTTGGTTTTCAAATAAATGGTGCAACCCGTACGAATGTATTTTCTTAATTTTCTTTGAAACCTGTGTTTTGGAGAAACAGATGGTTCACATTAAATTATTTTGACCTGATAAGCAATTCATATTTTATCATTCTTTTTATCAGATATTAAACTGGCCAATAGAGAAAAAGGAAAATTGTGCTTAAAAGCAGTCAGATGCAAACAATCAGTAGGTAAATAATCACTTCTTTATTTTTTATTATTTCATTTCAGTTAATTGTTTTCTCATTTGGGAGACTGACTTTTTCCTTCTTTCCTCATTCCATAGAAAATTATACTTTTGCAGATGTTGTTTTTGGAAATGAACAGGTATGCTCATCATATTTTGATTTCATAAGGGTTGTTTAGTTTCATAAAGTTTGTGACCTTACATGACAGAAATATCCCTACAAAATACAACCAGGAGAAAAATACAACAATGCCAAATTGCTGGCATCTGTGCAATAATATCTAAAATAAAAGCAGCAAAAAGAAAGGGACCTAGAAGTTACAGAAAACTTTATGAGTCTGCACTTTTAAAAAAATTAATAATGTGATAGTATTTTCTAGCCATACAAAATATAAAAAGACACATACATACACAGATGTGTACATATGTACCGTATTTTCCGCTGTATTAGACGACTCTGCGTATAAGACCCCCGACTTCGAAGCCGATTTGCATGCTTAGAAAGTCGTCTTATATGCCGGAAACTACCGTAATTTCCAGCGTATAAGACGACCCCTGACTTTGGAGCTGATTTGCATGCTTTAGAAAGTCGTCTTATATGCCGGAAAATACGGTATGTGTGTCTAGAATAGGTATATTCTATGTAGATATTCTGTTTAATATATATTTTGTATAGAATGTAATCAAAAATAATACATAAGTCTAGATTTTTCTCAGAAATAATTTCTTGCTTTCTCTGAGAATAACTTTTATATTTAAAACAGACTCCCACTCCTAGCATATTTAAAACTAGCTATTTGTGTTGTAGACAAATACATTTGGAAGAGAAGAATTAATTTTGCACTAATGTTCAAATTATATAGTTTTTAATTTGATGACCATTTTTGAGGTACTGGTGAATCATCATATAAATGCATATCATGGTATATATTTACGAGTATAGTTTTGTGGGAGTTTTCAAGATAAAATTATGCTGTTCTTTTTAATAGATAATCAGTTCAACCAGTCCGTGTGCTGACTTCTTTTTCCGAAGTTTATATTCCAACTTAAAAAGAATAGAGACCCAACATGACAGTTTGCAAGGCTCTTGTGAAAATGCTGTCAGACAGATACAGAAATGTAGTGAAGTGGATCTGAATATTATTGTACTCTGGAAGGTATGTATAATAAAACTGCAATAGGCAACTAATTATTCCAACTTTAAATAATTAAGTATATAGTTCAGTAGTGATAGATTGTTCAGCATTATTATCATAGTCTAGAGCAGTGTTTCTCAACCTTGACAATTTTAAGGCATGTGGACTTCAACTCCCAGAATCCCACAGCCAGTATTGCTGGCTGTGGAATTCTGGGAGTTGAAGTCCACATGCCTTAAAATTGTCAAGGTTGAGAAACACTGGTCTAGAGAGAATGGGATAGTTTCAAGTGATTCCTAGGGAAAGTACCTAATGATGCCTAAAGTTGTGGTGGTGGTGGTGGTGGTGATGATGATGGTGATTAATCTGAGATATCATTACAAGAAGGCTATGTTTTTGTATCCATCATATTTTTGAAGTAAAAGGATCTGTCTTAGGTCATATCTGTAGCTGGACCACCTTTAGAGAGAAAACAATACCCTTCTTGATTAGTCCTAGATAATTTTAATGGTTTAAAGTAAAATAACTTTCCATTTAAATATTCTGACTCAAGTCCATAAAACAGAATGTTGGAGCATATATATGCATATGTATATATAGCCTTTTTAGAATGGATTGAATAGTACCTATATTGGTTTGCTAATTGTGCTTTTTTGTAGTCTAAATCAATTTGTATTTATAATTTTAAATCCAATTTGTTACTCTCTATTCAAGACAGCTAGTGTTACACTGAAATCTATTTCTCATGATTAGATTTTAGTTTTACACGCCGAAGTATTTATTTTTTCAATATATACCCCATCTTCTAATTCAAATGAAATTTGAACCTAACTCAACAAATTTTAAAATACATATATCTACAATCTGAAAAGTTGATACAAATATGAAAAATACTACTAACATTGATGAACAATGAAAAACCTTGTGAAAGAGCTGCACCTTTAAAGATTTTCCAAATGTTGAGAAAATGATAGCTTAAACTCAACTTCCAATGCATTGCATTCCATTACCTGAGAATAGGACTGCAGGAAGCCTTTTCCAATGTGATAGATACGTCAGCAGAACCATTTTTAGAAGTGCATCCTTTTCCTCCTGTCTGGAACTTAATATCCAGACAGAATTCATAAAAGGAGAGGCAGTTTCTTGGATAATCGGTCCTAAATTGTCTATTATTTTTGTAAATACTTACTGTACATATTAATATCTGTGAAAAAACACATTTATACCCAATGAATTGAAGAATCTAACATGTTATGATTATTTCAACTTTATCCTCTAAAGGCATATGTTGTAGAAGATAATAAGCAACTCATTTTGGAAGGCCAGCATCATGTCTGTCTTAATGCAGTTGGAAAAGATGCATTTTCTTTACCTCAAAAGCAGGTATCATGGAAAATTTCACCTCTGATTTTGTCTAAATCAATAGATTTAATTAATTAAAATATTTCAAATACTGTAAAAGAACACCTGAGTGTAAAAAAAAAAGATTTAAGAGTTCCAACTAATTATTCTATTATACTTTTTTGTTTTGCGAACCACTAGTATAAAGGTAATCCCCGAGTTATGAGCGTTCACTTAACGCTCGTTCAAGGTTACGTGATGAGCATGCCCTAGTGCTTACGAGTAAGTCCCAAAATTACGAATATTGCAGCACCACAGCAGTTGTTCGCCCTTATGAGTGACCGCAGTAGCTCTGCAACATTCACCCTGGTTATTCCCTCTTTTCCCACCCACACCCTGGATCTCCCTCGGCACTAGGCCTGCAATACTCATCCTGCAATGATCGAGATTCTTCATTTTCTTAGCTGCTCTTGGTCTTTGGGGTGTTCACAGAGAATGGAGGCCTAAAGTAACGCAAGATCACTGGAGCGAGATTTCACACTACTGATCTTGCGTGATCTCATGGTACTTTAGGCCTCTGTTCTCTCTAAAAGAGAATGGAACCAAAGCCGGGGGATGCTTCCACGTGCCTCCAGAGGCTGGATCGGGGCTCTGGAGACTTTTTCCAGGCTGCTGATGCCTGGATCTGAGGCCGGGAAACGTTTATGTAGCCCTCCGGCGGCCCGTTTCCGGGCAGCAGCAGCCTGGAAAAGGCCTCTGGAGCGTGGATCAGGCCGTGGGGGGCACGGAAGAGTCCCCAGACTCAAATCCGGGCAGCAGTGACCTGGAAAAGGCCTATGGAGCCTGGATTGGGCCGCGGGGGGACTGCGGAAGTGTTCCCTGGCCTCAGGTCCGGGCAGCAGTAAGAACCACGGCAGAGGAGATGGATCTTTTCCAGGTGTGTCTGACGCAGCAGGAAGGGAGGGGGGACGCATGCGGTATTTAGTGGGTCGGGGAGATCTTGGGGGCCTATTCCATCACTAGGCCCTCCATGGCTTTCCCCACCCTGAGATACTTCATGTTCGCTTAATGAGCCACATGTGTTTTAACAAGCAAGGGAGTGATCTCGTTTGAGGTACAAGATTCACTCTATTAGTTTTTGAGTTACGAGTGGAATGGGCAGGCTCCATTACACTTATAACTCAAGGATTATATGTATTAGAGTTTTAATATGTTGCTGAATCAGAGATCTTTTTTAGGTACTGAATATTGTATGATTTCAGACTATATAAAGGATTACAAAAATATAAATCATATTTTAGAACTTAAAAATTCGAAGTTAAAAATAGTAACATATCTAACAAGGCCACTGCAGAACAAGCATAAATGAAAATTGAAGCACTGCATGGAAATGAATTTCACCTCTGAGAAAAGTCAGTTTGTTATAAAGTAGAGAACAGCTTTACCAACACACTGTGTCCTTATGTGTTGGAAATGTAATCCCCAGAATTTCTAACTAGGATTTTTGACTTTTCAATCTCAATACCTTGAGGAGAAGTCAGCAGTCTCTACCTTGAAAATAGCCCATATTGAACTGTATAGCACAATCAAACATCATCTTAGGAAATGTTTATAACTTTTTGAATTATGTCATAAACTGATCTTCCCAGCACGGCTGACTTCCTGTCCACCCTCTGTGCTGTTTCCCACTTCCTTTTGTAGCGACCTTTCCAGCATGGCTGACTTTCTGTCTGCCCTCTACAGCTGTCCCCCATTTCCTTTTGCAGCATGTCAATGTTATGACCTGGATGGTCAAGGCAAGGCAGGCCTCTAGAGAGTCCTTTATTTCTCTCAACAATGTTGCAGCAAACAGTCCTCCAACAACCAGTAAGACTCCATTCCCCACGCTACCCTGAAGGCAGCCACCCTCAGTCCCCCAAACAACAGCCCCTAATACTATAAATAAAGCCCACAGAGTAGGAGCACACTCACAGGGCAAGGTCCAGGGTTCCAAGTCCAGTCCACAAGGCAGAGTCCAGACACAAGACAATGGTAGTCTTCAGGGCAAATAAAAGGTCCAAGGCAAGAAACAGTTCAAAAGCACAGTGAAGCAAAGGCCAAAAGCAGTCCACGAGAGAAGGGCTAGGTCCAAGACAAAAGGCAAAGAGCAATCTTCCAAGTGAGGCAAGACAAACGGCAACAGGCACGAGTCAAAGCAGGGGGAGTGTAAGCCAAAGCAAACAATTGTTCCTGGCAAGACTAACTCCCCTCGGCTTCTCCTTAAATTACTCCACACCAAGAGTTCCTTGTGAGGAGGGGTGGGGCAACATCCTCCTGAGTAGCCTTGAAGCCCTTCTCTGGGCTTGTCTACACACCACGCTCCTTGCCCTTGGATTGAGTGGAGTAGCCAGCTGTTTCTCATCAGAGGAGATCTGCTGTCTATCAGCACCACTGCCTATCAGCAATTGATCCTCTCCATGTCTGTATAGACAGGCAGCTTTCCATCTGGTGGACTACCTCCCCCAGTGCTTGAAGGACCTAGGACCTCAGCCCCTGGCCTGTCCAAACATGTCAAGGAAGATGTACCGTCCCTGTTGGATGGTCACAGTTCCAACTCCACCTCTTCCGAACTGGGCTCCAAGTAGCAAACAAATGAGTACCGGGGCAACATTTTCATGTCAAAATGTGTTAAGTACCAAATTTGCCGAGTTTTGAAGCACAGCCTTATATAGTAAAGCTCGGCTTTCTTAGACAACTTAGCAAAATTATGCCTAGGTTAGTAACTTGGGTTTGTATGGAAAGCGAGTCCGGTCAGGAAGGGAGAAGGCTGGTGAGGGTGGAGGTATTCCGGGGAGGGGAGAAGGTCGGAGCATCCCGGTCATGACTGGGATGGGCAGATATGGCGGGAGCCGAGGGGCAGGCCATCTTTGGGGAACGAGGACTCGCTATGTTAGAGCGATTCCTTGTTCCGGCCCCTCAAAAGGCTCATCCTGTAGTACTGGTGACAGGGGAGTACAGGGCCCTGATTGCAGGCTGCTGTTGCTTAATGCCAGGTCTGTTGTCAGCAAAGCCCCCCTTGTCTGTGATTTAATATTGGACAGCGGGGCGGACCTGGCATGTATAACCGAAACCTGGCTGGGCCCTGAGGGGAGTGTTTCCCTCTCGGAGATGTGCCCGGACGGGTTTGTGGTGCTTCATCAGCCTCGACATCAGGGCAGGGGTGGGGGAGTGGCAGTCATCGCTCGGAAGTCCTTGAGCCCTCATGGGATTCCTACCCCGGAGGTTGTTGGGTGTGAGTCCCTCCTATTGAAGTTGGGTTCACGGGTTCAGTTGGGCTTGCTGCTGACGTACCTACCTCCCAGCTGCGTTGCAACAGCCCTGCCTGCGTTGCTGGAGTCAATAGCCTGGTTGGCGGTGGAGTTCCCCAGACTTATAGTACTGGGGGACTTTAATCTGCCATCACTCGGCGATCGCTCAGAGGCGGCGCAGGAGTTCATGGCTTCCATGGCAACCATGGACCTGACCCAGGTAATTCAGGACCCAACTCATAGGGGTGGTCACACACTCGACCTTGTGTTTCTCTCGGGGCAATGGAGACTTGATCTGGAATTAAGGGGAATAGAGATCTCGCCCTTGTCATGGACAGATCATTTCCTATTGAGGCTGGACTTCAGAGCATCACTCCCCCATCGCAGGGAGAGGGAGCCGACTAGGTGGTTCCGCCCCAGGCGCCTAATGGACCCAGATCGGTTCCAGGAGGAGCTTGGGGAAATAGCTGACTCCCTTGTCTACAACTCGTCCGGGTCCCTGGTTGCGGCCTGGAATGAGGTGGCGTCCGGGGCCCTGGATCGAATTGCACCTTTGCGACCTCTCTGTGGTGGTGGTCCCCGGAGGGCCCCTTGGTTTACTGAGGAGCTCCGGGAGATGAAGCGCCACAAGAGACGTCTAGAGCGACGTTGGAGGGCCAGTAACTCTGAATCTGACCGATCACTATTAAGAGCCTATCTTAGGACTTATTTAGTGGCGATAAGGGCAGCAAAGCGTGTTCACTTTTCCGCACTTATTGCGTCCGCAGAATCTCACCCGGCCGCCTTGTTTAGGGTGACCCGCTCCCTTCTTAAAGTGGAGGAGGCGGAGGAACCCTTGCAGGGGAGAGCTGAGGAGTTTGTTCAGTTTCTGTCGGACAAAATCGCTCAGATTCAGAGAGACCTGGACTCCGACTGGGCAGTGCCAGCCGAGTTGCCAGGGGCTGGTCTTAGTCATGTTATCTGGAGCGAGTTTGAGCCTGTGACCCCTGATGAAGTGGACAAGGCCGTGAGGGCAATGAATGCCGCCACCTGTTTATTGGACCCGTGCCCCTCCTGGTTGGTTTCTGCCAGTAGGGAGGTGACACGAGGCTGGCTCCAGGCGATAATCAACGCCTCCTTGATGGCGGGGTCTTTCCCGCAACCTTTAAAGGAAGCTGTGGTGAGGCCCCTCCTCAAGAAGCCTTCCCTGGACCCAGCTGTTTTGAAGAACTTTCGTCCCGTCTCCAACCTCCCCTTTGTGGGGAAGGTTGTAGAGAAGGTGGTGGCGTCTCAACTCTTGCGATCCTTGGAGGAAACCAATTATCTGGACCCTTTTCAATCTGGTTTCAGGCCCGGCTACAGCACTGAGACTGCTTTGGTCGCACTGACCAATGACCTCTGGCGAGCCCGGGATAGGGGTTATTCCTCTATCCTGGTGCTTCTTGACCTCTCAGCGGCTTTCAATACCATTGACCATGGTATCCTTCTGCGTCGTCTCGGAGAGGTGGAGGTGGGCGGCACCGTATTGCGGTGGTTCTCCTCCTACCTCTCTGACAGGTCGCAGTCGGTGTTGGCGGGCGGACAGATATTGACCCCTAGGCGCCTCGATTATGGGGTGCCTCAGGGCTCGGTCCTGTCCCCCCTCCTTTTTAACATCTACATAAAACCGCTGGGTGAGATCATTCGGCGACATGGGGTGAGGTATCATCAGTATGCGGATGATACCCAATTGTATATCTCCACCCCGTGCCCTTTCAGTGAAGCAGTCGACGTGATGTGCTGGTGCCTGGAAGATGTGAGGGTCTGGATGGGGGTGAACAGGCTTAGACTCAACCCTGACAAGACCGAGTGGCTCTGGGTCTTGCCTCCCAAAGGCCAACTGGATTGTCCATCTTTAGTCCTGGGGGGGGGGGCAAATTTACCTCCCTCAGTGCAGGCACGCAACTTAGGTGTCGTCCTGGACTCACAGCTAAATTTGGAACAACATCTATCGGCTGTGGCCAGGGGGACCTTTGCACAGGTTCGCCTAGTGCACCAGTTGCGGCCTTATTTGGACCGAGAGGCTTTACTCACAGTCACTCATGCCCTTGTCACCTCAAGACTGGATTACTGTAACGCGCTCTACATGGGGCTACCCTTGAAGGGCGTTCGGAGACTGCAGTTGGTTCAGAATGCAGCCGCGAGAGCGATTGTGGGCGCTCCAAGGTACGCCCACGTGTCACCTATCCTCCGCGAACTGCACTGGCTTCCTGTGGGTCTCCAGACACAATTCAAGGTGTTGGTTATCACCTTCAAAGCCCTTCATGGCATAGGGCCAGATTACTTACAGGACCGCATTCTGCCGCACAGCTCCCAGAGACCGGTGAGGTCCCATAGATTGGGCCTCCTTCAGGTCCCGTCGGCCAGACAATGTCGGCCGGCGGGCCCTCGGGGAAGGGCCTTTTCTGTGGTGGCTCCGACCTGGTGGAATCAACTTCCCCCCGAGGTTCGAACTACTCCCACCCTGCCAGCCTTTAAGAAAGCCGTTAAAACTCTCCTTTTCTGGCAGGCCTGGGGCTGATGTCCCCGGGGGGGGGCGGGATATGATCGGACTCGCGGTATGACTGGATTATTTTAGTCTTTTATGACTGTTTTTAACCTTGTACGCCGCCCTGAGTCCTTTGGGATTGGGCGGCATATAAATATTTGTAAATAAATAAATAAATAAACTTACAGTCGGTATATTTATATAGAAATTAAATAGATTTGAGGCTTCATACAATTATCTGTATTAGATAGGCATGGATGATGATTTAAATTTCTTGTAGGGACTTTCCTTTTGGTTAGATTCTGATACTGTTTACAGAAGTTATATAGAGAGTCACATGTTTGTTCATTTGAACTGACATGGCTGCTCATCTCAATATCATGTCTCTGAGAAACTAATAATAATATAAAATGACAGTATCATAGCAAAATCCAATATCATAATAAATACAAATTGGTAATCAAGGTAGAAAAAAGCCATCACAACCATGCCTTAGCTTTGTCATATGCCCCAACCCCAAGCCAGATGAAAGAACCAAGTCTTCAAGATTTTGAAAGGCTGACAGGGTTGGATTGATTGTTGTGAATTTTTATATTTTAAAAGTATATTTTTATATTTTAAAATATATTTAAATTAAAATAAATAGAATCAGGCATAGATTTATCATTACTCAATTTGATCTAAATAACTTCTGTTCATCTACAAGAGCTGCTCTCTGCCCAGCTGGTCTAAGAATTTGTAATTCAGATATGTAGTATAAAGTTTATTTATGTCAGCCAATAAATTGATATCTCTATAATTGGCATGAGTTTTGTTCCTCCTTTTGTGAAACAGGCTAATAATTGGAAGTCCTAATCTTTATGCTGTCTGAGGGTTGCAGGTACAGGGGCCCATTGTGAATTTGTTTCAACAATTCTGGAGGAGCACACAAAGAAGGAGTATGATTAGGAAATATTGAGGCTTATCTCTTTGGTTTGGAAAGCCATATGTTGCTTTCTTCACTTACAGATGTCAAATAAGTTTAAGAAAATGCATTTTGTTTTGGAAATGTTCCAGTATGAGCTTCATTGCTTTATAACAATATAGTCTACACATTGATACTTCTTGCTGTAATCTATTTTTATGTTTCATAGGGCTTTAAAAAAATACTTGGGAATTCTGATTGGGAGGACTTGGAGCAGGTACTGAAATTCTAGGAAAAATACATTTGTATAGTAGTATACATGGTTTATTTTCTTATTAGTCACTTGCAACATAAGAAAAAAAATGAGGCTTTTTATAATCATGGGACATGGCATGAGCAAAATTTAATGTTTTATCATAAGATGGAGATTTGTTAGTATTAGTGAATTTGTGATTTCTTAATCCATTACCCTTTACTTTGAAAAGCATTAACTTTATTTTTAAAATGTTTATTATCCATATGGAAGTATTTTCATGTAAAATTGGCAAAAAGTAGATGTCTGAGCTACTTGCACTTGCAGTATAATAATAACACTTCATTGAGCAGAGGCTAATTTAAGTACAAATAGTCCTTGACTTACAACCATTTGTTTAGTGACTATACAATGCCACTGAAAAAAATGATTTATAACCGTTTTTCACACGTACGACCGTTGTAGCACCCCTATGGGTCACATGATCAAAATTCAGAGGCTTGACAACTGATTCATATTTATAACCATTGCAGTATCCCAGAGTCATGTGATCACCTTTTGTGACCTTCTGACAAGCAAAGTCAATGGGGAAGCCAGATTCACATAACAACCATGTTACTAACTTAACAATTGCAGTGATTCGCTAAACAATTGTGGCAAGAAAGGTCGTAAAATGGGGAAAACTCAACAACTGTCTTGCTTAGCAACAGAAAATTGAAGCTCAGTTGTGGTCATTAAGTTGAGGACTATCTGTATATGAAAGATTATCCCAAATTATACCTCGGTATAATCATAAGTATAGAAGAGTTAGGAAAAAAAATGAAAAATGTTTCTAACTGATCAAATTACTGGCTTCTCATAAATCTTAATCTGACACAAGATCTCATGTACAGAATTAAAGCAACATATTTCTCAACTTTGAATGCACACTTCTTTATTTGTTATTATTTACAGACATAAAATAAGAAAAACATAAATATGGCTGATGTAGAAGTTTTGATATTCTTTCAGACAATAATTAGCAATACCACCTTCAAGAGAAATAATAATGTTTTAGATCTTGTTTGCAGAATACATATTTGAAATCTATCCTCAGATTTTTAATCTGTTCAACTTGGTGATTGATTTGAAGGTATATTACAGATCTTGCCTTCCTGAAACACCCAACCATTTTCCTACTTTAATTTTTTCATTAATTTACATTAGCTTGAAGACTAAGAAGAATCTTCTTAGAACTGCATAAAAATTGGTTAGATCTACTAAACAGAACACACAGATCACTACAGATGTCCTGCTAAAAGGTTTAGCTGGCAGTAAAATAATGGTCCACATGTTAATACAGAATTGTTTATGCAACAGTGATTTGTATGGGAACATTATCAAAGGGTAACATCTTTTCTGGCTTCGTTATAAACATTTTTTTTTTAAATTGTGCAAAACAAATCTGTTGGATTTGTTTGAAAAGGTTCTGGATCTAAAATGTTTGGGCCATTTTTTTAAAATCAAACTGTTTAGCTGCAACCATATAAGATACATTTGGATAAAAAAATATAGACCATTTGAAATTTTAAAAAAAATTGTGTCAACCATTAAGGATGGAGCTGGTTCTGCTATGCATTGACAGCCAGTGCTATCTCAACATATACAAATTTTATCATTGTTAATTGCTACCATACTATAATTTATATATGTGTTACCAACCCTAGCCTTTGCACTCTTGCCTCCCCACCTTACCTCATTTAAAACCTAGATTAGAATTAATTCAGTTTATTGCAGTCAAAGACCAGTGCAGGTAATAAACAAAATTTAAGACATAATTATCATCCAATAAGTGAGACCCAGGATATAGCCTATGTTAAATTATAATGTAAACACTAAAATTATATTAAATAAGATATCTAACATTACAACAAAGTAAAAATAGCTAAATATTAATATCAGTAAAATGATAATATCTAAATTCAAATGAATTATAGTTACAAGTAATGCATTGCGGGATATTGGCTCAGAGTTTGATGGTTGTTTTGTGCTGCTGTAGAAAAGCTAGCTATGTGCGTAGTAACAAGGGGCACTTAATGTATGAGCAGCATCTGGGCATAGGCTGAATCTGGGCAATCTGGGTATCTACTAATTAGAGAAAGTATGAATCTAGTTTGGAGGGAGCAGCACAGACAGACATATTATGTAATACTGTATCTACCTCTCCAGAATCACAGGGCAAAACTCTTCAGTTCGGCATTAAGCAAAAGTTTATAAAAGCTAAATCACTTTGGACTCAAATTTATCATACCTATCTCCAATTGTAAATGTTCATTTCAGACACCTTGTGGTATTTGGAGAGCTGCTCTGATGAGTTTAGATTGTACCCTTTCTAAACTGAAACATGAAGCTAGGAGGCCAGCCAGAGTCCCATAAAGGAATTGGGCTAGAGGTTTAGCCTGAAAAAACTAAGGTAGCCAAAGTCAGGGGGAGTCTGGTATCATCTAGAATGAAAAGTTCCCTGCCAACAATACCATCAATAATAAGTACGCATTGATATTTGCAGAAATATTATATTTAATTTTGTACAATTATGCAAGCTTTATTAGGTGAATCATATCCAATAACCGGAGATATTTAAACATCTGCATATAATTGAATATCTGCCATTAATCTCCAACCTGATTAAATGAAGTCTAGTCCACAAATATTTATATATGTTTTTAGTAATATTAACTGTGGTGAATGTCTAGAAATAAGCAATATAGGGTGTAAATAGAAAGCAAATAATTTGCAGGTGATATTTTAGTAGAGTGCAAAATTTTGAATTTAAATCATTTTGAAGTTAAAGCACCTCATTTTGAGTAGAAAGCATATATTTCACGTTCGAAGCAGGTTATTTTGATCATTCTGAAAGTATTTAAGCTTAAAAGAGTGTTTGAAACTGAACTCTTTTGTGCTTGAAAGGCTTTCCAGAATAATTTGAATTTCAAGTGTTTTGCACATTATAAAGGCAATCATTTAATTATGTGAATTTTCTGAAATTATGTCATCAGGTATATAATCTTACATATTTTTGTATTTTTATCTGGTGCACTTGATTGATAAGTACAACTCACTGACTGATTTTTTTCTTTCATTTATATAGTATAATCTATTTGTCATATATAGAATTCTAAATGTTTCTTGAACCTAACTAACATTCTCTGAATACTTTTTATGTTATAGGAATCTACAGAAATAAGCCTTTCAAATCTTTTTCGCCCAGAAAGTACATCGGTATCATCCAGACTATCTGTGGAACAGTTTTCCAATCTTATTAAAACTAGTCTTCATTATCCTGAAACATTTAATCACTCCTTTAATCGGAAAAGGTTTGAATATTTCTTCTTTTTACTCTAGGCTATAACCAGCATTAACCTTCCAGCCATTTTCCTTTCTTTTTCAGAAATATGTATATGGCACTCATTATAACATTTCACTGCAAAGCATAAAATATTTATACAAGTCTAAAAGTGAGGTCTATTTTCTCCACTGAACGTGAACAAATACATTTGCTTAGGGAGTGATTTGTTTGGGGACTATTGCTAAAGAAGTACATCTGTGCTAATGAGATGGAAAGGATGAAGAAGTTTGTTTTCTGTAGGGTTCAAATTCTATTTCACATACTGCCTCTAGCTTAATTCCTTTTTGAACAACACAGAACACTTAACAAGAAAATCCACAATGAATTAATTTCTTGGGCTCTTGTGTTGAAAATAAATAATTTTTAGCTAATCTTCATGATATTCTATGAAGTTACTTTGAA
Source organism: Crotalus tigris (assembly GCF_016545835.1). Lineage (NCBI taxonomy): Eukaryota > Metazoa > Chordata > Lepidosauria > Squamata > Viperidae > Crotalus > Crotalus tigris. Next base: position 4,937,534 of record NW_024100678.1, read on the forward strand.
ATCCTAATTTTTAAGAATTCATAGCCCTAGCTGTTAGGTTCCCTATCTTTACCTTAAGAAATACTTCCCATGTACAGTTTTAGCAGTAATTGATACAAATCTTATAAATATAAGACAGAAATACTCTTGGGAGGCTTATAGTTAGTGGGTTGGATCCAAAGTTGCATCCAGTAAACTTTTTTCTCAATTAGAAATAAATGCTTGAGATTCTTCCTTGCTATTGTACTACTGTGCCTTCTGAGAAGCTGCTCAAGAGAGGCCTTCTGGGACAGAAAAATAAATTATACTAGGTACTTCAAGGAGAGTAAGCAAAAAATGCTTTCCCATCCTTTTTTCCAATAGAAAATACTTAATAAATCTCAATTCTTCTATGAATGTAAGAAGTCCTTCCCTTCACAGATAAACACACCTAAACCTAACATACACCTAAAACTAATGTAAACCTAACATATATAGTGGGGCAAAAAAGTATGTAGTCAGCCACCAATTGTGCAAGTTCTCCCACTTAAAAAGATGAGAGAGGCCTGTAATTGTCATCATAGGTAGACCTCAACTATGAGAGACAAAATGAGAAAACAAATCTAGACAATCACATTGTTTGATTTGGAAAGAATTTACCGTATATGCCGGCGTATAAGACTTCCGTAAGCACTAAACTCGGCGCCAAAGACGGGGGTCGTCTTATACGCCGGAAATACTGGTAGTTTCCGGCGTATAAGACGACGTTCTAGGAATGCGGCTCGGCGATAAAGACGGGGGTCGTCTTATACGCCGGGTCGCCTAATATGCCGGCATATACAGTATTTGCAAATTATAGTGGAAAATAAGTATGTGGTCACCTACAAACAAGCAAGATTTCTGGCTCTCACAGACCTGTAACTTCTTTTTTAAGAGGCTCCTCTGTCTTCCACTCATTACCTGTATTAATGGCACCTGTTTGAACTTGTTATCAGTATAAAAGACACCTGTCCACAACCTCAAACAGTCACACTCCAAACTCCACTATGGTGAAGACCAAAGAGCTGTCAAAGGACACCAGAAACAAAATTGTAGACCTGCACCAGGTTGGGAAGACTGAATCTGCAATAGGCAAGCAGCTTGTTGTGAAGAAATCAACTGTGGGAGCAATAATTAGAAAATGGAAGACATACAAGACCACTGATAATCTCCCTCGATCTGGGGCTCCACGCAAGATCTCACCCCGTGGGGTCAACATGATCACAAGAACGGTGAGCAAAAATCCCAGAACCACACGGGGGGATCTAGTGAATGACCTGCAGAGAGCTGGGACCAGCGTAACAAAGGCAACCATCAGTAACACACTACGCTGCCAGGGACTCAGATCCTACAGTGCCAGACGTGTCCCCCTGCTTAAGCCAATACATGTCCGGGCCCGTCTGAAGTTTGCTAGAGAGCATTTGGATGATCCAGAAGAGGATTGGGAGAATGTCCTAACGTCAGATGAAACCAAAGTAGAACTGTTTGGTAGAAACACAACTTGTCGTGTTTGGAGGAGAGAGAATGCTGAATTGCATCCAAAGAACACCATACCTACTGTGAAGCATGGGGGTGGCAACATGCTTTGGGGCTGTTTCTCTGCAAAGGGACCAAGATGACTGATCCGTGTACAGGAAAGAATGAATGGGGCCATGTATCGTGAGATTTTGAGTGCAAACCTCCTTCCATCAGCAAGGGCATTGAAGATGAAACGTGGCTGGGTCTTTCAGCATGACAATGATCCCAAACTCACCGGCCGGGCAACGAAGGAGTGGCTTCGTAAGAAGCATTTCAAGGTCCTGGAGTGGCCTAGCCAATCCCCAGATCTCAACCCCATAGAAAACCTTTGGAGGGAGTTGAAAGTCCGTGTTGCCCAGCGACAGCCCCAAAACATCACTGCTCTAGGGGAGATCTGCATGGAGGAATGAGCCAACATACCAGCAACAGTGTGTGCCAACCTTGTGAAGACTTACAGAAAACGTTTGACCTCTGTCATTGCCAACAAAGGGTATATAAGTATTGAGATGAACTTTTGATATTGACCACATACTTATTTTCCACCATAATTTGCAAATAAATTCTTTCCAAATCAAACAATGTGATTGTCTGGATTTGTTTTCTCATTTTGTCTTTCATAGTTGAGGTCTACCTATGATGACAATTACAGGCCTCTCTCATCTTTTTAAGTAGGAGAACTTGCACAATTGGTGGCTGACTACATACTTTTTTGCCCCAGTGTAAGTGTCTTGTTTAAAAGAGATGTGAAAGTTGATGTTTGATTTATATTTCAATTTGGAATTCTAATAGAAACCTGTCAAAATAAGTTTCCATTTAATCCGCAAGTAGAACATGCTGCCCTACTTTTTTTTCCAGAATGGTCCATTTCTGTTTGGCATTTGACTGCAGCTGTATACTCTGTTTAAAACTAGCATATTTTACTGTTGTTGTTTTTTAAAAGCAAGGGTGATTGTGCTCTGCAGTTGATTCAATTGCTCAGTTGATCTAGTTGCAATTGATGCAACTTTTCTTTCCAGCCTTTGTATAGTTCCAGTTACTCTTCTACTTTCAAATTGTTCTGAAGCTGATGTTGATGTGATAATTGATCTGCGACATAAAACAACAAGGTAATTTTTACAGATTATAAGCCATTTATATTTGAGAAGATTTTTTAATTAGATTCCTGGAGAAGATTCATGAAAATATTATTTCTTGTCTGATTCTAAGAAATTTAAATTTCAGAGCTTATCAAAGCATATTTCTAATTTGATTTTGGTTTAATGGTTTTACACATTTCAGACTGGTGAAGTACCAGAAGGGGCATGTTTAACTAGAACTAAGAATTATTGACTGATAACCTAAATAATTCTGCAGGATGTCAGCCTTAAGCTGTTAGACTGACCTGGGATGCTTAAAACCTTTTTTATGCAATGTTAATAGTTTTCCTAGAAGTTTCCAATTTATAGTTTTATACTAAGTACAAATATTTTACATAAAATTCTTGTTAACATCCAGAAATGTTGTGTTGAGGACAAACAACATACTGTTTTCATCAAGAGTATAAGCAGGAAGAAAATGTGACCCCTGTGTGCTTTCTCTTTTCCAGTCCAGAAACCCTTGAAATCCATGGTTCATTTACCTGGCTTGGGCAAACACAATATAAGCTTCAGCTAAAAGCCCATGAAGTATCTAACCTTCAGTTAAAGGCTTGTTTTGTTCATACTGGAGTGTATAATCTTGGAACCCCACGAATATTTGCCAAGCTTTCTCATCAAGTTACTTTATTTGAAACAAGTCAACAGAATTCAGTGCCAGCCCTGATTATTATTAACAGTATTTGACTTATGGGTTTGTTTTAAAAACAAAACAAAGTACTGTTATTTCGTTGAACTTGCAATCTTGGCATATAACCTGTTAAAAAGTTGTAGATAAATCTTCCACATAATATGATTACATGCCTATTTCTGTTTCATAATACCAGGCATCTTGGATTCTAGTTTTTCTTTTTAAAAATGTTTCATAAGTTAAATGGAAATAACCACGTAACTTTTAAGATTCCTAATAACAAAATTGGGAAGTCCTTGGATATCTTTACTGCTGAAAAAAAATGTACAGCATGTGTTAATATTTGTGGCTGTATTAGATGGCAATTTAGGAAAAAGGTTTGTTGGCTTTTTTGAGTAAGCCATAGATCGATAATTATATCATGTTGTTTCTGTGAAGTTAACTAGGATCCAATTTATTCCAGTCCAATTCTTCTGTTTTTCATTTTCAATTTGAATTCAAGTTGAATTTGAGACTTTCTTCATATACTATTAAGCAATTCTCATTGCAATTGCATATATAACCCCACTTAATATTCTACAATTTTTGACAGCAGTTTGAATATTTTCTCATTCATCTCAGTACAAAACGCACTGTTTCAAACAAAGAAATGTTTTGTCAGTTAAATTCATTCACTTTATTATGTAACTAGAGCAATTCAGTTGATCTGTTTTTTTAAAGAAAGTTAAGCTTTTCAAGAAATGTATTATATTTATAACAGATTTGCTGTAAATAAAATAAATAAAATAAAATGTGCATCATATTCATTACATTCCCCACTGCGATTTTTTTTTTTAATTCTGTGAAATGGAGGTATCAGGATGGGCAAATGTTTTGTGCACAGGTTAACCAACTTCAGTTATCAGTGTCCAACCTGAAACATAGATTCTTGTAAGATTTAAGATTTTGAGGTAAGGAAAGTAGAAACAAATAAGGCTATTTTCAGCCATTAAAAATGAAGAGGAAATCAAATTGACTTATACATTTTCAATTTTTATCTATAGTCCTAAAAAGAGATGGTTATTCATATTACCATTAATGTAATAAATATTCTTGAAAACAATTTAATGAGAGAAACCAAAGAATACATACATACATGCACATATACAGAAATAATATTAATTACAGTGTATTTTTATTTCAAACCAGGGAAAAGAAAAAATCTTAGTATAATTAAATCCACATTTATTATTCTACAGTAAGTTGTGAAATGATAGACTAAATTTATTTGATTGTTGAGTACTCCTTTAGTAATTTAAGAAAAAAATAAACTGTCAGCATTGTGCCAAATATGAGAACAAGACAATTAATTAGTGCTTTTCCAACACTGACCTCAGATTTTGGGAGGGCTCCATAAACGTACACACTGAAAATTGTGCTAAGGTCACAGTAACTATATAAGCTATCTACAACAGTAATTCTGAAGACATAAAAGCCATTGTACTGTGGAAAAAGTATTCTGTTTCTTTCATCCCTTTTTAAAACCTGGTACTTTGAATTAGCTGATGGTAAAGATTTGTTTTCTCTGGGTTCCTTGCAACTCACATAATTATATCTAGTCCATGCAATTTGTGGAGACCCTGGAAAATTTGCTAATTGTTTGGTCCAGTTCTGGGCCTCTGACAAACAATTGGCCTCTATTTCAGTCAAGAGATAATCGTAATTATGCATTCCATTTATTTCATACAGTACAAAATCTGCAGAAACGTATTCCACAAATTCATCGTTGTCCCATAATTCAAGATCTGGTAGCCATGGTTTATCATAATATAAGAAAAGAGGACATCCCCAAGTGTCATACTTATAGGACACATTAAGATCTTCCTGTTCTAAATTTTTTCTACCAAGGAACAAAGGATCGTATAGTTTCTTATCAATTGAATAAACAAAATTCTGTAGTAGTATTGGTTCAAAGAGACCTTTACTACAACCTGTTGTACTCCTTAAAATTCTGATGTGTTTCTTAGGTGGACACTCCACTGCAATAAGAGCTGTCAATGGATACATGTCAATGCAGAATATGCCTTTGTTATAGATGTCCACACTAACAGATGACAGCTTCTTTAAGAGTGATATGTTCTGTTTTTCTGACAACATACTTGCTACGTGTTGTTCTTCTAATTTAATTTGCAAGCTGTATTTAGTGTTTCCATTAAAAGTATAGCCATCCTCCACAATGTATGCCTCAAATGCTAGCACACGTGGATTGCTTAACATGACATATGGATAGGCACCAGTCCCTGGCTTTGGTACAAATGTGGCATTAAAATGAAGACGCTGGTTTGTATCAATATAATACATCCTGTTGTGGAAATCACCAGTGAGGATCTCCATTGGACAGGATTGCAGTGGTGGCTCCACAGTCATGAGCTTAGCCTGGACGTTGATGATGCATTTATGAAAATGGTAATATTTAGATACATTGCTGGGAAATGGACGGATGATGCTAAGTGTTCCAATATTTTCAAATGACATAGCTTGACAAGAAACGTGGACTGAGGAAACATTATTGTCCCCCAAATGTACCATTTTTCCAGAGACCATGTCCAGGTTTCCGTAGAAAAGCTGAGTCTCGGTGAGGACTGCAATCTCATTATCGGTGGCTGCTGCAAAGCAAATACTTTCTGGAAGAGTTTTATTAGGATAGCTGTCTGTGGGAAGGACAGTAATAATATTTGTCGTCAATCCATCATTCGAGGAGCTCATAAGTGTTTTGTTAGTCCATAGTAAGATAAAACCTTTCATACCAGGGGGGAGTGTGCTTTCAACTTTATAACCATTTAAGAATTTTCCGCTAAAGGATGTTCCTATTTCATTCTTCATGGATTCAATAGTTCCATATGTGAAGTATGCAGTCTCAGAATGACTGGCATCCTTGAGGAGCATTCCAATATGTGCTGAGGAAGCAAAAACATAGATACCAAGTAGAATGCCATCCCTCAAAGGTCTACTTTTTAAAGATTCAAATATGCTGGCCCCATTTTTTGAATAAAATATCTCACTTTTGCTAACCAAATTGCCTGGGTTATACGCCAGAACAAGTTCATTGATTTTGTCACAGGCAGGATCATTTAGAGCAAAGCAACAATTGTAGCTAGCAAGTTCAGTAACCAGATGAGTAATCCCTTTTGAATGCAGCCATTTCTTCGATGTGGCATAGAAGTAGACAAAGACGGCACCATTCACCACTGCCACGATTGTATCTTGCACAAAGACAGCAGCACTAACAATGGCAGGTGGCCTTGTAAAACCATTGGGGATGGTTAGAGGGAGAATGCTGCTTTCAAACATATCAAGGCTGATGAATAACCTTTCTCCAAGGTAAAGAGCTGGGGAAATACCACGGAAAAAGTTATTTCTACATGGGTGATGCAATATATAAGGATGATTGTGGCTGAAATTAAGCAGCATACCTGATGATGACATAACCAGATGGTGAGACCAAACTGAAGAAATCAATTGCTCGTAGCTGCATGGCCAGGAGTCAACTGCCATAATGGGGGATAGCCAAAACTTCACTAACAGGGGCAATAACATGGTGTGGCTCCTTTACTTTAACTGATATAATGCCTAAGAGCATAAATATCCCTTCCGTTGTTTCTCTTGAAGTTGTTTGTAATGGTCGTTGAGGGAGATGGTTCTAGAAGGCAGTTGGCAGATTAAGACTCTGAGGGAGAAGAGTACAGATCTACTGTGTCATAAAGCATACCCAGGAGCTACTGGTAACAGACCATATTTATTACTAAAGAAAAACTGATGGATAACATCAGTTGAGATCTTCCTGTTCTAAATATTTTATGTCAAGGAACATTGGCTTATGGATTCTTATCAACTGAATACATCAAATTATTTTTTACCTTCACATCCATAGAATTCTGATAGATGACTTAGAGAGTCAGTGGGTGCATATTTATCTGTCTTATTTGATCTCTATCTATCTATCTATCTATCTATCTATCTATCTATCTATCTATCTATCTATCTAAACTATCATCTACCTGAATAACGACCTATCACCCTCACAGAGTGATTCAGTCAGAATATACTTTGATTGTAGGTGTGATAGCAAAGAACATGCCTTTATAAATATTATCTAGGAATTCAGGATAAATAAGAGAATTGCAGCTTAGTTTTCAAAGATTGTTTACTATTTCCATTAAAAGTGTAGCCATCCTCTAGTCCAGTGATGGCAAACCTTTTAGAGGCCGAGTGCCCAAAAACCACCTCCCCACTCCAGTCCCCACTCCACCCTGCCCACTTGGCCACCCACCACCTCCACTGCCTGCCACAGATCACCCAAGCAGCTCAGCAGCCCCATGGTGACCATGCCCTCCGCCCATGCCCCACAGCATCATCTGTGTGCAACGGGGCGCAAGGGCAGAGTCTTGTCCCCACTGCCTGGCTACCATGTACTTGGCTGCGCTGCTTCGTGTGGGCCGCACCCAGGGGTGACTCTCCTCGGGGGGGGCTGCTGGTGAGGAGAGGGCTGTGGGAGGAGGCAGGGCTGAGGAGACAATGTGTGTGCCCACAGAGAGGGCTCCGAGTGCTGCTTCTGGCACCTATGCCATAGGTTCGCCACCACTGCTCTAGTCTATAACCTATTCCAGCTTGGACATATACAGTATGTAATGAATAGGATGTTGCTGCATAATATATTTAATATATAATATATATTTTTCTCTAAATAATACCAATAAGGATCTCTCCTAGACTTGAGTTACAACAGAGGCTGAAAATTCATAAATATTCCATTTATATTGCTGGTGCATTCCCCCCCCCCCCCAAAAAAAACACTGCAGAAATATTGGACATGATTCAATCCTTGAGTTAACCTGACTGTCCAGGTTTTACCCGAAAAAATACTTTTGAGATGGTCAGATGGGAATATTTCCATGACTCCCAGAAATCTGAAATCTGCCCATTTCAAGGCCATCTCTTATACTGCTTCCATGGTCTTGAGTTCCATTGGAAAGACTTGATTCAAGATCTAATCAAGCAGCAGGGCACTTCTTAAGTAATGCACTCAAATTGCATCAATTCTTCTATTTTCTCAATTGTCTTGGCTTCTGCATATTTGCTACAGATAACGTGTTCTTTTCACATTGTGGGGAAATCTGATAGGAATACAAGTTCCACCAAAATATCTGAAATTTTTAAGTACTTTTTGGTGTCAAGTCTTAAGCTAGATCTCATCAAAAGCGTTCATTTTTTACCAAGGCAATAAGAAGGCAAGGGAAAAGGAGAAGTTAGAGTTGTCATCCTCCCTCCTTCCATATTAACCGCTAGGTGAGTTAAAGTATTAGTGGGTTAGTATTCACCTGGGAATCAACTTCATTCCTCTTCTTTGTATCAAACAAGCAAGTTTTCTCATTCAGCCTATCCAATCCTGTGGAGTTCTTAAACAAATTGATTTGGCTTTCTTCAGATTGAATGTGGCAAATCCTTTCTTTTCCCCTTGGCAAAAGCACAAAATGAAGACATCTTCTGATTAGCTGTGGCCTCATAAGTTGAAGCTCCAATTTTCCTATGGCTTCAGGTTGCTTTTGGATCATCTCCTTTTCCTAGATCCTTGAAGACTTCCACTAGTTTCCCTTTAGCCTGCTTGCCTCTCTTGTCTTCTCTCATCTCTGTCTCTCCTCATTTGTCCAATTATGTTTTCTCTTAGCCCGTTCTTTTCTTCCACTTCATGCCTACTCCTTATACCTCTCCAAACTATTGTCTTTTTTGTGCACAGCTCATTATGTTCCTATCCATCCTTCTACACGTCACCAATTATTGCATCCCTATAAGGATTCCGTATCACCTGAATCTCCATCAGTTGGGGAATCAATGCTTACATTATATATGCAACTATCTCCAAGAGATGAGGTGGAAGAGTGAGAGAGAGCCGGCTCTGCTTTTCATCTGTCGCTGGGAGAAGAAATAGACTACAGCCTTCCCCACCATCCTGTACAACATCTATTTCCCCTCTGCTAATCACAGCCGATTCTTAGAAGGCTGTATATACCGGTAACAAGACTAAAGCTTCTTTCTCACCAGGTTTCCTAGTGCTGGCAATATTTAGTAGTAGCGATTATTTTAAGGTATCGAGATATCTCAATTCCTCCCCTTCCTTTGTGTGACGGAGGCCACCAAGAGTTTCTTTCCGCCAGCTGCCCCCTCGGACCGATTATGTAGCCCGGCGGGCTTGGCCGGTTCGCGCGGGGTCGGCAGCCGGGCCGCAAGGAAGAGGCGCGCGCTCCGGCTCGTTCCCCGCAGTTCTGCAGTCCCTCGCCGCGTAGGGAATCCGGGGCGCGCACGCCCACGGTCGTCGCAGTCCAGGCGCCTGCCCGGCCGCTCCTTCCGAAGCGAAGCGGGGAGGGCGAGGTGGGGTTCGGGGAGAGAGAGAGAGAGAGAGAGAGAGAGCGCAGGAGCCACCGCCGCCGATCGCCTCTCAGCCGACAGGAGGACCGGGGTGGGCAGGGCGGCCATGCGGACCGGGGAAGCCACGAGATTTCCGCGGGTCCAGCGGACGCGGGAAGCGAGGAAGAGGAGGAGGAGGAACTGCCACACCTGAACTAGCAACGCCGGGAGCCGCTCTCCACTTTGGCTGTGGGGAGCCCCGCGGTCCCCGATTGACTGAACGGGGGCCGAGCGAGACGGGGCCCTTTCGCTGCCGGTGCTCCACCGGGAGCCACCGACCACCCGGCCGTGGTAGGGTCTGCTAGTTCCTATCACTTGCGTCACGAAGCGTCCCCCCGACCTTTTCGCTCCGCGATCGCCGCTCACCCTCCTTGGCTTTAAAGCCTCGCCGAGAGCCCCCCAGCCCAGCCCCAGCCCCACCCGCGGGGCTCCGCTCCGCTCCTCTCCACACGCCCCCTCCCCAGAAGAGCCTCCCCACCCTGGGATGCCATGAGTCATCTCTGCTGCTGCTGCTTCCCCGCTGCCGCCGGCGGTCTGGAAGCTGCTTCTCCGGCATCCGTTCGGACCCTATTCGGCGGACAGCGCTTTCCCCGGGCAGCGTAGCGGGCCTCGGGGAGCGGTCCCTCCTGCCCTGGAAGGAGGAGGATGCCTCTCTTCAGGACGGCGCTGCGAGTCTCCAACCGCTCTATTCTGGTCTTCATCTTCTTCTTCTCCTTTTCTTCCTCTTGCCTTTACTTCATCTATGTGGCTCCTGGCATGGGTAAGGCCAGTTCTCTCTCTCGCCCTCCTCCAAGGTCGGTGGGTGGGATTACAGGAGGCGCCGCCCTAGAGCTGCCTCCCCCAACGGGAGACGGTGGGGGCAGATTCTGCCTTGTGGGCTGGGAGACCCGGTCATGGGCCACCAGCTCCGCTCCGGAGATGGTTGAACGCTACGATTTCAACCCCGATCTCAGTTAGTGTTAATAAGCGTCGCCTTGGAGGTGATGGGAGGTGACATGAGTTTGAGGCGGCTGTTTCCCCGCATGTATATATCTATGCCCTGGTTAGATGAATTTATCTGAGTCCACCTGTAAGTTCCCACGTGCCGCAATTTAATGTGACAATGCCAAAATAAGAAATAATTTCTCTTGGCTGCTTCTAGAGACCTATCCTGTATAGGCAGAATATGGGAGGCTTCTGGGGATTGCATTTTTGAAAGACCTGGATATTCTTGTGTCCTACTGGGAAAACAATGCACTTTTTCTACAAATGATCCTATGTTGCTTCAGGGGCTTAAATCAATATTCCAGATGTAAATTGTTGCTCTTGACAAAATCACATACACCTCCTTGGTGGTAAAGCTGGAATGTGTGAGATGACTGGAAGTTATTGGACTTTAGGTTTGTTGGACAAATTGTAACTGAGGGTGTGGCTCACCCTCAGAATCAATTATATCACATAAATTTTCTATAATAATTCTTTGAACAGTTTCTTCTATCAAAACATCATGTCTACCTCTTATTTTATATTGTTTTGAAGGGGGAGGTTAAATATGCTTATTATTCTTTGGTAGGACTCTTTGTCTCTTGTGGGCTGCTTGTTGACTGCTTATTGAAAAATAGAAAAATGTTTCTTTTTGGTAACATTTTTCAATGCCACACTGAATACAAAGCTTGCATACTGCTTACAATATGCAGGTGCATCTTAGCTGCTTTTGAAGAGATTTATTTCAAGAAAAAAACTAATCAATATCATTTACATAGTGAGTGCCTTTCAGTGTTTGCTGCCTAAAAGCAATTCATATATCATTTTATAGCACATATAACAGTACTTTACTCATGAATTTGATAACATTAATTTAAAATCAGTGGCACTTAAAGTTCTTCAACTCAACATTATTTTAGAAAATATCTGGTCCTTCCTTCCTTCCTCCCTCCCTCCCCCTTTTCTTTCTTTTTTTCTTTCTTTCTTTCTTTCTTTCTTTCTTTCTTTCTTTCTTTCTTTCTTTCTTTCTTTCTTTCTTTCTTTCTTTCTTTCTTTCTTTCTTTCTTTCTTTCTTTCTTTCTTTCTTTCTGCAGTGATATTTCTAGGGAAAAGCAATCTTTCCCTAAAGGAAGTCCAAATACATAAGGCCCCTACTATAAACACCTTGTACTTGATTAAATAGTTTTTATATACTACAAGCCTGTTCCCAGGCTTGAGGCAGATTAATTGATGGTGAATGGCCCTTCAGATCAGATGATCTGAAATCATATCTGATTTTAAAAGCCAAAACTAGCACATTGAATGAAGATGCAGCAAGTGTATCTAGCCATTATCTGTTCAAAAAGTTTTATCTCTTCAAAATTCAACTCTCAGCATAGCTCTGTCATGAGCTATCAAAATGATTTGAATATTTACTCAGCGTCTCTTTAACCACAACTGGAGTGTCTACCATGACATAACAGCAAAATTTGTTTCATTCCTTCCAGTAGTTATATTTTCCATTTACCCTCTACAAGACACATACCCAGTGCTTTTTTGTAAAAAAAAAAAAAAAAAAAAAAGGGTGTTGGAACTCACACACGTTATACAACCCGCCTTGCCTACCCTATAAGGTTTACCTTAGTAGTTGAAAAAAACCCCTTCAATTTTTAGTGTATCTAAAAGACTAGGATGTTTTTCAAGGTAAGTTAATATTATTAATGTTATCATGCACTGTGTAGCTTTAATTACAGGAAGGCATTTTATTAATCTTTTGGGACATTTACCACTGGCATACCCATTTAGTTTAATGAATGGAAATGTCAGCTTTCTATGTGGAATGAAATTGGCCCAATAAAACAAAATTTGGTTGCATGTAAAAGATTGAATTATTTTTAAGAAGTTATCAAACAAAGTGGAAAAATTTACATTTGGAGTTTAATATGGATATTGACTTGAAACAAATTAAAGTTGAAACTTTGTCAGTGAGCAGATTACTTTTAATTTACCTTTAAGTTAAACCCAATTTAATAAATAGATCTGATTAAACCTCATACTGTAGGTCTACCTTTACATCTGACCAATGCATAATTAATATATATTAATAATAATAATAATACCTCCAAATCACAAGACATTGGCTTTATTCTTATTCTTCCCCTCTGCAGTTTGAATATAAAGTATAAAACACTAAAAAGAGATAGTTGTACACATTCCAGCCTTTGAACTACACAATGCAACACAATGGAGCTTCAGAGAAACAGATTGGGAATGAAACTTCATAGAAGTCCAGAAATGAAAATTCTTTTTAAATTTCTTACTTCCACTAGTGATATCAGCTTTGGCTGAATTTGAAATATATCCAACTACATCATATAATAACATTCTCTGATGTAAAGATTTCATATAATGACATTCTCTGATGTAGAGATGTGGAATTTTTAATATATGTTAGCATTTCATTATGTTTTGCATTTTTATATAGTTAGATTAATAACATTGAATTATTTTCTGGGAAGATAAAAGATAAAGGTGTCCCTGCAGATTTTACTCCGCTAGTGATTGCCGACTGTAGGGATGGTGCTCATCTTTGTTTCAAGATCATTGAGCCAGGGCTGTCCAAAGACATGTGGCTAGCATGACGTCATGGAGCACTGTTACCTTCCCACCTATCTGGTAAGATAGGACATAGATAAAAATTTATATAATGCACATTAATTTTAAATCATTGTAACTAGTAACAAACATAACTGAAACATTAGTTATGTTTCTTCACATGCATTCTACAGAGAAAGTTAATATGACCATCAAGTATGACTCTTATTTCCAAGTTTTAGAAACAATATAACTTTAAAAGTTGACACGTAATATGTAACCAGTATTTTTCTAATTACAACCGTAGTTCTGTTATTTCCTAGAAAGAATTTAATGTTGGGTGGAATCATTTTAATAAGTCGTCGCACCCTGTGGGCTTGATACTTTCCAATGTTACAAATGATAACATGGAATGGGATTTTGTAAAAGTGCATTTAGTAATGTGAAGTTTTGTTGCATTTGCAGATTGATTATGTGCTGAATGATCAGTGCTATTAGCATCAATCACTTGTGAAATTGGAGACAAGAATAGAAGTTAGACCTATGACTAATTAATTATTCCTTTTGTTCAAGTAGATATGCTCTATGTCTAGTACAGCTTTCAAAGAGGGCAGAAAGCTATTCAAGATAATTGCATTTCATATTCCGGTTCCACATGTTTATTTTTGCCAATTTAAATTATCTATAATTCATTTATTTTAGTTGTCTATAATAGTTATCCTAAAATTATTCATTCTGCCTGATTTAGAATATTATCTGTCCATCTTTAAATTTTAAGTTGAAGTTAATTTTGATTTTTTTTTCCTTTACAGCAAATACATATTTATTTATGGTACAAGCACGAGGTATAATGCTGAAAGAAAATGTGAAAACAATAGGACATATGATTAGACTGTATACTAATAAAAATGCAACAATAAATGGCACAGGTAGGAATACTATACAATACTTTGAAGGTTAATGTAATTATGAAAATTATTTTTAGTAACATTCTGGGCTAATTATGAGTCAAAGCTCAACAAATTATTTAAGATATTTAAGGTGGACATATATAAAATGATAAAACTATATAAAATGATTTGGGAAGACAACCTTATAAACATTACAGAAATAATTAATGGAAAATATTTTTATTTCTGTTAAGATTATCCGGAAAGCAACAGTACAAGTGATAGTATTGCCCAAACAGCGACGTATCTTCCAGAAAACTTCACTTATTCTCCTTCTCAATCTTGTCCAGAAAAATTGCCCTCCATGAGTAAGTTTATTTTCACCTTAACAGAAAACTATTAATTTAACATATCACAAATTGTTTTGAAACACATTTTCAATAAAGATTTTAACAGCATTACAATTTTTTTAATGTACAGTATAACTATAATTTCCCTAGGAAAAGAAAAATATTTTTTAAAATAATTTGTAAACATTTTACAAAAATAATTTTAGAATTTCAGAATTGATTTTGGCGCACTTTTTAATTTCCATTTTTAATGTAGCATTTCAGTCAATTGAGGATTCAGTTTAGTATATAATATGTAACATTTTATATTATCCCATAATGATCTTAGCATGATTTTGTTAATGCCCAATTGCATGTTCAGTAGATGTGGTTCTTAGATTATAATTAGTTTTCAAGTTACTAAAGTTCAGCTCTTTGGGCCAGTTTGAACCAGTCCTTATCAGAATTTCACATTCCTGCTTCTTTACTTCAAAGAACTAGAAACATTAACCAAAGGCACCCCTAGCTGCTGAAAACATTACTCAAAGGGCTCCCTCTCCTGTTCCCATCACCTCAGTTTCAAGCAGAAATTCTCCTTTTCTTAATTATATTATGTGGTAGCATTTGAAAATCTGTATCAGATTTGTGTATTACTGGCTGTTATATGTAATATGTCATTTACACATCTTAACTTTAAATGTGGGGAAAATCTTAATCAAAATTTACATCTCGCCATCACTTAGGAGGCTTTATTGAAGCAAATATGAGTGAAATTAGTTTGGAAGAAATTCAACAGATGTTTTCTAAGGATTTAGATATTGAACCAGGTGGTCACTGGAAGCCAAAAGACTGTAAACCACGTTGGAAGGTAAAGTGCAATTGAATTTCTAGTAATCCAGAGTCTGTGATTTTCTTAAAGTTAGAATCTGGTTGTTTTTGCAATATCAGAACCTATTTCATATATACCTGACACGCTGAAGTATAATTTATCTTTATTTTTCATTGAATCAAGAAGCTCATAATAAATTGCTGTTTGAAAAGCATGCTAGAATAAAGACAGAATAATACCTTGTTATCTTTTGCCCACCTGGCCGTCTCTGTAAGCATCTTGGTATTCAATTTAGGTATAGTCCAAATCATTAGCCATGGATAGGCCTCAGACCATAAAAAGAATGTGATAAGGACAACCAGATTTAGATATTTGCACATTTGCACAGGATGGAGGTGAGGAGTGATGAAAATCACTACCATCCTCCTCTTCCGTTCTGTACTTCAGGCATGTTTGTTCCAGCTTCTCTTCTTGGAGGTGTGCTGGAGAAAAAGGAACGAGAGTTCAACTTCCTTTGCCCATTTGCTTACTAAAATGAACATACTGTAGATCAGGGGTAGTCAACCTTGGCTCTTTTATGACTTGTGGACTTCAACTCCCAGAATTCCTGAGCCAGCCTGCGTGTAGATGGTAGTCTTTGGAAGATACATTTCTAAGCTGCTACTATTGAAAAGGCTGTTCCCTATATTCTCAGGGATTTAATCTGGCAAATGATGGAATATGGCAATGGTTCTCAACCTGTGGCCTGCGGACATTTGGGGGGTGCTACAGTCGGTCCATGAAAGCTGGAAGAAATGTTATCATTTAAATCTTGAGTTAAGTATTGGGGTTCTGTGGCCATGGTCCATGGCCACAAAGGGTATTTAAAGGAGGTCCGTGTGAAGAAGAGGCTGAGAACCAATGGAATAGGGCATAACTTTATCTCAGGTATACCAGAATCACATATTAAAATCAAGCATTA
This sequence comes from Crotalus tigris, assembly GCF_016545835.1. Classification (NCBI taxonomy): domain Eukaryota; kingdom Metazoa; phylum Chordata; class Lepidosauria; order Squamata; family Viperidae; genus Crotalus; species Crotalus tigris. The sequence goes on from NW_024100678.1 coordinate 4,953,800, forward strand.
CCTAAGGTATGGTGATTGCAAACTGTTTATTTTATTTTTATTTATTTTATTTATCACATTTAGGTGCCACCCATCTCACTCTGAGTTACTAAAACAATAAACTAAAGCATTATTCAGAAGGAAGCTGAATATGTCAATATGAAGACAAAAAATGTAGTTCTTACATTGTTTGTTGTCATAAAAACTTAGCAGTAATAGATTAAAACAGATTTTTCTTAAGAGATCTTTAAAATTTGAGATTAATTTTCTTTAGACAGTGCACATATTTAGATTAATTTGTAGAAAAGTAATTAAAATTAATTTTCTGTGATCATGCTTGTTGCATAACCATAATCATACACACCAGTAAATAGTTTTCCTAAGATTTATGTTTAACTTCTGCAATTCAGTCTGCTAGCATAGCTTTCAGATGTTTTTTTTCTATTTTTAAAGGTTGCAATACTCATCCCTTTTCGCAATCGTCATGAACACCTTCCTATATTTTTTAGACATTTAATACCAGTGTTGCAGAAGCAAAGGCTAGAATTTGCTTTCTATGTTGTTGAACAGGTGAGTTTACGTATTTATTTATATCAGAATAAATTTAGATATTATTTTATTACACATGTTTGGATTAATATATTCAACAATAAATAATGTGCATCTGCCAGTGTTGTTGAGCAACATTTTTGCTGTGTTTGGGCATATTTCCTTAACACAGAACTTCTATAACTTGAATTCCAGATCAACAACAGAAAATCTTTGGAATATTAAAATATATGTCAACTTAATTGGAATCTTCCACATCTTCTCTAGTGTGACTCCAGTATTTTTAAAATATTGTTTCTATTGTTCTCCTATTAGTGGGAATTGAGAATGTAATTAAGGACTGGATGTATACCGATAATATACTTAAATTAAAATGGGCACATTAAAATTAATGACATGAGCTATCATAGCCCAGATTCATTGATTTCAGTGGTTATATAGCATTATGCAATTGTATTCCAGTTGTTAATCTGCATATCCTCATTAACTTTCTTTAACAGTTTATTCTTCTATTTTGCCCTCTGTTAAGGTAGGAACACAGCCTTTTAACCGAGCAATGCTGTTTAATATTGGCTTCAAAGAAGCTATGAAGGACGGTGACTGGGACTGTGTAATCTTTCATGATGTGGATCATTTACCAGAAAATGATAGAAATTATTATGGATGTGGTGAAATGCCACGTCACTTTGCTGCAAAATTGGATAAGTATATGTACATGTACGTAACATGTAGAACAGTGATTCTCAACCTTTCTAATGCCGTGACCCCATAATACAGTTCCCCATGTTGTGGTGACCCCCAAGTGGGTGTGGCCACCAATAAGAGGGAGTAGGACAGCTAGGGAAAAGGGAAAAAAATGGCGGACAGCATGGTTTGGCGACCCCCGTGAAATGGTCATTCGACCCCAAATGGGGTCCCGACCCACAGGTTGAGAACCACTGATGTAGAACTTCTAACCGCCTGTATTTGTGCAATTAGTCAAAATAAGCAGTACAGTTAGACCTCGCTTTACAACAATTGAGCTCAAAATTTGTGTTGCTAAGAGAGACAGTTGTTAAGTGAGTTTTGCCACATTTTATGACCTTTCTTGCCACAACTCTTAAGTGACTCATTGCAGCTGTTAAGTTAGTAACACGGTTGTTAAGTGAATCTGGCTTTCCCCATTGATTTTGCTTGTCAGAAGGTCACAAAAGGTGATCACATGACCCTGCAACGGTCAGAAATATGGGTCAGTTGCCAAGCATCTGAATTTTGATCACATGACCATAAGGATGCTGTAGCCATTGTAAGTGTGAAAAAAGGTCATAAGTCACTTTTTTCAGTGTTGTTATAACTTTGAAAGATCACTAAAAGAACTGTAAGTTGAGGACTACCAGTATTGGAAAATATTTTCAGTTGATCCTTACATTCCCTGAATATATTTATTGATATTACCAAATATTCCACAGACAAGTTCATGAAGACAAAATGTTATTTAAAAATGCATCTGAGCTTATAATGTTAAATTTCTCCTTTTTCTAGAATTTACAAAGAAAAAGTTGTGTTTTTTAGAAAAAGGACAGTGTTAAAATATTACGAAGTATGTTAAAAATCCTTTTTCATTTCCCACCAATGTCATTTTATTTTTACTTTACCATTTGAAAAGTAGAGTATTAATACACTATTCAGTTGTTTTGTAGTTACAGCTATAAATAATATTACCTTATCTAATATATTATCCATTTACAAAATTCTAAATCTATTTAAATATATTTACTTAGTAATTTAAATTATTTATATATAAGATGTGAAAACTCTTGCCAGGAAAAAGAATTATAAAAATATACTAAACCCACGTTTGGTGGTAAATTCTTGTCTCTGTCCTGTCTCTCAAATCCCAACATGAATATTTCCATGAGGGCAGCAGGAACTGAACTTGACTCAAAGAACGCTTCCCTTTTATCTTTGCAAGCCCTAAATGTAAATGCTTCCTCTTATTTTCAGACTTCCATACAACGAATTTTTTGGTGGTGTAAGTGGACTAACAGTAAAACAATTCAAAAAAATCAATGGATTTCCAAATGCTTTCTGGGGATGGGGAGGAGAAGATGACGATCTTTGGAACAGGTAATTGTATTGTATTAACTTTATTAGGTCATTGGCCAGAATATCTAAGTTCTTTTTGTTGCTGGCATGAAATATACATGAAATGTAGAGATTTATTGGATCCAGTCATAAAAGGACCCACTCCCCACCATGGATAAGTCAGCAGTCATTTACAGAATTGACTGTGAGGACTGCCCCAGGAACTATGTTGGGGAGACCGCCAAGAGAGTAAGAACTAGGGTCCATGAACATAAACTAGTGGTGAAGAGGGGCGAAAAATACTCGCAGATTGCGGCACATATGACTGAATCAGGCCACCGATTTGATTTTGAAAACGTACGTGTCTTGGCTAGTGACAATACGAAAGGGGGCCACTTGCTTAAGGAGGCATGGCTATCCAATAAGGACTCAATTAATCGGCATATCGATCTTTGCCCAGCCCACTTAACGCTGAGAGCTTGGAGCATGGGCAATTCCCCACCCCATTGGAGACATCCTAAAGAAACACTGAATATACCAATGGAGAGCATTGTGGAGATGAATTCCCCCTTTCACCATCCACAGCCCGGGAGTACTCAAACGGAATGTAGACAACGATCGGGACTTCCCCCCACCCCCAGAATGGTTAGACATCTCCGAGCATCCGAAGGAGCGTCGGGAGATACAGGAGCACTAACGTGTGGACTGGGGGATTGCACGCACCCCTCAGGATACCCGGAGGGGAGAGCGTCGCCTGATAAGAGACCCACATTTAAAACACCCTTGGCGGGGGCGTTGAATTGCCTGCCATATTTGGGAGAGGAAAGGGTAGCTTCTCCAGCTCTACCACCTGTAACAACTTGATCGCTCCGTTCAGCAGCACCAACTCAAATGTGCCAACGGGGTGTGTGGAACGAACCCGATAAAGATGTACATGGGAGGAACACCGAGAGTGGAGGGGAGAGAGCAATGAAGACTGACACTCCTGATTACTGTATAGAGAACACCCAGGGTGAGTTGATTAACACTAGGATGGAACGCACCAAGATCGGAGATAAAGAAAGGAGACGCCTGGGGGCAACAACTACCAGATCGTACTCTAAAAGGGGAGGAACAACCTCATTAGCATGTTTGGGGAATAAGACCCGCCCACCCCACCTTGTAATGCTGATCTATCCGTATCAACAGACAGCACGGAAGAGCTCTCAAAGCGACACCATGCAAACAAGGAGCAAGGAGGAAACAAGGGGTGTGGCAGTAATTAACTCGAATAACATCTGTGGAGACCATGACTGGGGAAAATACAAAGAAAACAAGAGACAGTGCGTTGCAACGGGGCAATCAGAATGGAGTGGGGAAAGGGGAGAAGGGAGGGGCACAACTAAATGAAGTAGGGGTAGCAATAAAGCAAAAAAGGAGAGGGAGGATGTTCCATCAAACCCCGAATTTGGCAAAGAGAAAACACCCAATGACAGCTACACAAGCAAAAAATGCAAGAAAGCAATCATTGCCAATAAGAAACCGGCAACCGAGAAACAGCCTATTGCATCAGGCCCAATGACAAGATCTAGGAGCCGAGTGCAGACTCTGGCCAATCTATAAAGAGGACTCTCCCACTGACCGGCATTTTGAGCCCTGATGATGTCAGCAGTTGCTGACGAAAGCTAGGCGTTTTATTAATTTTTATGGTGATTTTATTGGTATTGTATTAAATTTTACTAAATTTTACTAAAATTTTTAAACATTCCCTGGTGCTCACGTTTATTTGCTTGGTTTTAAATATTGATATACCCAGGGATCATATTTTTAGTGTAATTGTTAACATATATATATATAAAACCCTTCACCATCAACTTCATTATTCTAGAAGTAGAAATATTGAGGGGACACACTGTATGATATAGGCTTGCTCTTTCATTGCCCAATTTTGGTTTAATTTTCATACTTTTTAAAGTGGTTTTTGTATAAGCAACATGGCTTAGATGTGAATATGATACTGAATTATATACCAAAATATGGATTTTCTCGTTATATGAAGAAATATGGTTTATTGAGCATGAGTCATAACAAAAAAGGTAACAAAAATATTATGATAAATACTTGCTCTCCATATGTACTAGCTCTACTGGCTTTTTGTTGTTGTTTTAGGCATAATTGAAAGATTATGTCTAACAAGACAGGAAATGTATACAGTTGGGATTTCTAAATCATGGAGCAGTCAGAATCATTCTGAAGTGCTGATTAACTGTTTCTGTTTAGAAATGCTTTGGAAGATTTTATTCTGAATTTTTTTCTTTGCAGTCCCTCAGTGGTTCTGGCACATTTTTAGATCCAAACTTCCTTTTGCTTCTCCTCAAACACCAAATCTAATTCAGTTCTATTCTTGGTTTGTTGTTTTGGTATCATTCATTTGGTATCATTTCTTCTTCTTTTAGTAGCTAAAACTATTTTAAAAAGCCTTTCTGCTCCGCTATGAAATCAGCTATGGCAACCTCCCTCTCCCACCAAACATAACACACATAAAGTTGCCTCTGATGTCTGTTACTGAGTTTATTTCTTACACATGTTGATTATTTCACTTGCAGGGTCCACTCTGTAGGATTTAATGTGACAAGGCCAGAAGGAGAACTTGGGAAGTATAAGTCAATTCCTCATCACCACAGAGGAGAAGTTCAGTTTTTAGGACGGTGAGAATAAAAATGTTGAAATACGTTTTTATTTTTGCTGTAATATCGTGCTTTTGATAGTTAAACATATGCAACATTTTAGCATTCAGAATATTTCTTAACAATTCCACTGTGGAATATTTATTATTATTATTCCTAGTTTATAAATGATGAATTCTCTCTGTCTTGAATACTGTATTTAGTGTGATGGTTCAGAAAAGTTTGGAATAAATACTTTTAAAAGAAATTAGCTAATACAAGCAGTACATAGGTTTCTGCAGAAGGTAAAGGGGAGGTAAATGATGAAATTTGTGACATGATGTTCTGACAGAAACTCTTGCTACTTATCTATTTGTGTCATTATGTTACATGCAAGTATATATGGGACAGCACATTTAATATCATTCCAATAAATTTTGCTGCAGGTAACATATTGAACTTGTATGCAGCCTTTTCTAACATGATGCCTTTCAATTCTGCTTGAGTTTAGTATCTATCCATCTGGATAGGTATTATTTCTCCTTACCTAACAATCTGTCCAGTATATTTATTGCAAAATAAATGTTTTTGCTGAATACTTTGCAAAAAATCTACCTAGTCTGTTTTTTATAGAATGCTTGTTGGACTTTTTCCTGTGTTCAGTTTGAGTTCAAAAGTATTTATTTATTTTTAACATTTATTAGCTGTCCATCTTAGCACAGGGTAACTCTGGGATGTTTACAATATTAAAAAAGATAAAATTATATAAAACCTATAGATGATTTAAATAAGATACTATAAAGAACTCATTTCATTCTGAAGCTGAAAATATTTTGTTCTGTAAAATGGCAATGACTTTCTACATTTTATCAATGTTCTGAATATTTTTCCCACAGATACAAACTATTAAGATATTCCCGAGAACGTCAGTTTATTGATGGTTTAAATAATCTAGTATATATGCCATCTATATTTGCCAGTAAACTGTATACTAATATCACTATAAACCTGATGCCAGAACTAGCTCCTGTTCAAGATTACTGATGGAATAGCAGAATAAACTACTGGATCTACACTTTGTAACACTGGAAAAATACTAAATCAGGTATTTCAAATGACTGCACAATCATGTCTCAATTAGAGAATGCTTCACATTAAGAAACCAATAAGTACTCAAGTCTTGTTAGCTTTTCTGTAGATAATAAATACAGGTATAGCATGCTTAGAAATCAGGAAAATTCCTTTCTCTAAGAATGCGTGCATTCAATGAATTATAATTATTTTTTTAATGTTTTCCATATCATGTAAATATCTGTTAAAAAATATTAGGCTTTTGACCATGGCAGCATTCTGCATGTTTTAGAAGTATTTGTGTTTAGTATTTCTAGAATTTAGGCATGAAATGTAAGCAATTAAATCTACATAAAGATTTTGAATGATTTAGAGGCTGATTTATAAATATTGACTATCTGTTATAATAAACTTTTATGTTTATTTTGAGCTACAGCCTTTCCATGTAACACATATGCCTGTGATTTTGCCACTAAACCTATGATAAATATTTTTTCAATCTTTATTCTACCTATTACCAGGGCAGTTCCCTGAATATGCTTGGAAGAATATTATTTATGCATATTCCATTCATGGAAACCCATCTATGATGTTGCATGTCATTATGGTTCTTAATGTGCCAATAGTGTTAATGTCAGATTTATATTTTAGTCTATTTTCATATTGTTCTTTTGTGGATTTTTGTAATAAACACCATTCCATCCAAAGTCAAAAGACCAATAAATTAGAAGATGAATGAATTTTAATGAGAAAAAGTGATGGGATAAAGTGGAATGTTCAGAATAATTGTCATTGGTCAAGTTTTTTCTCATTGAAAGTCATTGGATTGGAGTCAGCCTGAGGAGAAATGTGTTGAAATTTATCTTAAACCAACTGCCATCCATATTAAAAGTTTTCCATTCTTTTGTAAACAATGCAAGCTAAGATTCTTTTGTTTATGACTTCTACATTGGGTGAACTTGCTCGCTATTTTACAATGTTGTTTTGTTCTTGTTTTTTTGTGCCCAGTACACAAAACTGAGGTATGTCTCATTCTAGTTTTTATTGGATTGGACGATGATTGACATATAACATCCTTTTTTGAGTAATCTTCTTTGAATACTTGAGCTATTATCTTTACAGAGTGAATCACTCTGTTCTAATATAGGCATTTCAATGTTGAATGTAGTTATGAACCAAGATTAAACATTTGAGAACCAAAGAATTACTGTACTTCTGTTTCCTTTCAGAATGGAAAAATGCATTGCTCAACATCTCAAAAAGAGTAAAATGGATACAAATGTAATTTGAATTTACATTATGGATTAGTTTTTCTGTAGATGTCTTGCAGTTGTTTGGGATAAAAATTAATTTGTTTTCTCCTTACAGCATGAGCATAAGAAATGATTATAGGCTGCTCATTAAATATAAAAAGTGATATCTATCATTCCAAATAATTTGTAATTTGAAGATATTAATATGGAACAAAGTGGCAGATAAATACATAATTTTGACCAAATTACATGAATCAAGCATGTAAAAAAAATCCTTAACCTTTAAATGTAGATACCATGTTCTTTACACTTTTTCTCAATTCCCAGTTAGTGGATTTTTGCAAAGCTAAACATAGTATTTATAAATCCTAATTCAATTATGTATGATCACACATGAATGGAATGGCTTGTCTTAAATATTGCCAACTTGATACATACACTTCATAAAAACACAGGATATGTATGTTTACATACACTTAAAATTACATTTTTAACCTGCCAGGAAAAAAATGAATTATAATGCATATCTTTTCTGCTCAATTATACCATTCTGTAATAGATCTTTATATGCCATGATAGCTTAAATTAATTTGTACTTGAGGTGGGAGTCATTTACTTTCTTTGTGACCTCTAATGTAGAATGATTGCAGATGGATTTTGTTCTCTGGTTTCAAGCAGGGTTCCCTCTAGAATAGATTTGTCATGAGTGAGATAAATACGTTTCAGTTGAAACACCAAAAATCATGTAAATTATGAAGGCTTAGTAAGTTGTTGTGTACTGCTGATCTGGTCTAAGCTCACTAGTGCAGGAGTAGGCAACCTTGGCTCTTTTATGACTCGTGGACTTCAACTTAAGAGGGAAAGTCCAATCAGAAAAGAAGGCAATAGCAAATCACTCCTCACTTATCGATTGCAATTGCAACAGGCAGCTCCATTGCTAAGTTGTGTTATCATGAAGTGAAAAACCACATGACTTAGCCTGATATACAAAGCAGTTTGTGAATTCCAGCTATGGTCATTATGTAAATCACTCAGTCACTAAAACTGTGATTTCTTGCTGTTCGTTGGAAGCTGACAGGGAAGGTTGCTAGTGATGGTAAAGTGGGACACTGACCATCATAAGTATATGCCAATTGCCAAGCAGAAATTACAATCAGGTAATTTTGGGGAGCTGCAACAGTTGCAACTTTGAGGATTGGTCTTAAGATTCATTATTTAACACCACCGTAACTTTGAAAGGTCACTGAACAATTGGTGCTGCTATGCAAAGTACCTGATTTTGTTGATGAAATCACTAGTTGCTGAAATTCAGCTTGGAGAAGTTGCTTTTATGAAAACCTTGATTAATTTAGATTTTTCTTTAGTTCTCCTGACACTGTATTTTAGGCTGAAATGAGCATTTGTCATATCTGTAGTGTCATTTTTTGTTTTGGATTTTACGTCTGGTTCTTCAACTGAGTGAAACATTGCGTGATATTTATATGTAAATGAGAAGAATGGTATACATATAAGGGGAAGTGTACTTAATCTGATCTTATTTTTTCAGGTGAAAGAAGCACATTAAATGTATTAACAACTTCTGAGTGCTGTACAGAATTATGCTAACGCTTATTAGTTTGCTCATTAAAATATTTATACTTTTTAAATCCATTGTTTTTCTAAAATACAGTGTGCTACAGAGTATGGTTTTGTTTACCTCTACTCTTTGGGGTTCTTGGGATAAGAATCTTGAGAAAATCTGCTGCCAAAGAGATGAAAGTTAACAAAAGGAATCCTATGGTGCCTGTCCACATATACTGTGATATCACAGAAAGGGAACTGGCACAAAAATGCAAAGTAGAGATTAGGTTTAAAACTCAGAACATGAAATCCTTTTTCTGAAGTCACTGTTGAAATAAAACCTATTTCATGGGAAAATCAACTGATGAAGTTAAATGCACCCCAGAATTTGGCTTGAAGGTAGAAAGGTGAGCCTAAGTCTTTAATCACAGACCCACAGGTCTTCCATTCAGGATTACTAGTTCAAATACACTGACTTTCATATGCACTTTTTTGCCATTTTCTGTTTCCATTCCATAGCTTTTTAACCTCCGATGCTTTATGCAGTCCTTTGCATAATATTATATCAGCTCCTTTCTAGTTTTTCTGTCTGTTCCCTCCCTCTTGTTATGTTGTGCCTCCCTTATCTTCCTTTTACCAAGCATACAATTTCTCTCTTGACAGTACATGACCAAGCTCAAGTCACTTATTATTATCTTGTTTTTAATCAATCTTGAAGCCAGCACAGCCAAGGCACTCATTTAAGTAGTAATGAATGCCTTGGCTGTGCTGGCTACAAGATTGATTAAAAATAGTCAACTACATTGGAAGGTCACCAAGTTGGAAAATGCAGCTGTGCTGTGCCTAAAGATATTTCTCCTCCTTTTTCCACATAAACGTTACACTGTGCCAGTGGCTCTGCTTCCTCCAGATGCACTTACTAATTGGCTGAGAATAGAACAAATTCTAAACAGATATTAATGAAGCAATCACAATTGTTCACAAATTGGTGCTTGCTGAATGTCTTAGAGCAGAGGCCCCCAACCTTTTGGGCACCAGGGACCGATTCTATGGAGAAAGATTTCTCCACGGACCAGAGGGGCATGGTTTTGTGTGCTGCCTGTAACTCATGGATGGGGCTTAGTTTGTTTTTGCAGCCTGGTTGTTGGCATGCCGCAGCCCGGTGCCAGTCCACGGACCAGGGGTTGGGAACCCGTCTTAGAGCCTGCTGTTGAATGCAACATAGGGGAAAAAAAGTACTTCATGTTTCTTTAAACAGAACTATATTGTGTTTGTTGCATATATGCAAGTATTTAGAGAACATTTATTGATGCATTTAAAAAAACAGCTAAGCCGTAGCAGTTACATGCTATTGCAGGAAGCAAGCCATTTGCAGTGCAAATTAACTACCTCCTTTAAAATATTGCTACAAAAGTGTAATAGAATTTTGAATGAATTATGCATGGTCTTATTCCTTTGGCTCACTGACAACAGCTGTGGTTGAATAAGAGAAAGGACTAAGAAGAGCAGCGATAGTGTAATGACGATGACCGGAATCATTAGCAGTAAAAACCACCTGTTAAAAGAAAAAGACAAGCAATTTGGGTGTGTTTTTGGTTAACATGATGATCTGAAAGTGAGCAGTGCTAAAGTAGAAAGATTGGATTAAAGAAAACCCATTGCTTTCTTTCATTCTGCAATTTTTTTTTTTTTACTGAAAATGATTAAACTTACCACACATTTAAATCCAGCTGGATATGGAGATTGAGACACGTATGCATGTATGAAAGCACACACATTTTAATGAATATTATGAATCTTTGGTATTTTTGAATAAACATAAGTGATCTTAAAGTTTATACTTACCAAACACTTCCATTTATATTTCTTTCCTCCCCAAATATATGTTTATATAATAGCAGGAATTATTGGATCAAACTGCATCATAATTTTTGGGAATTAAACATTAAAGGAAAAACATCTTTTGCTAGTGGTTTAACATATATTTTAATATTTTCAAATACTTACATCAGCATATTCATGAAAGGAGGAAATGCCAAGCGCTCTCCAGTACAAGCTAGTGTCAAATTCCACCTTGTACAAGCCTTCTGTAAACAACTCATCAGTTGTAAGCTCATGGATTTCTCCAAATTCATTTGTTTTCCTTAAATTAATATATGAGAGTGACACAGTCAATAGCTTTACTCAAAACAAATACCATACTGTTTTATTCTGGCCATGGGATGGATTCAGAGTTAGTCATACTTAAAACATACACATTGAAAAGAATGGGACTCCTATCAAAATCAATGTAGTATAGGTGATAATTCACATAAATAAGAACCATTATTTGCACCCATTTCCTCACCGAATCAAGATTTAGGAGGCGATAGTGCCATCATCATGCTAAAATAGCGCTGTTCTGAGGAAACACCAGATCTACAATACTTCAAAAATGACAACCTTGTGGCTAATGAAAGCTTGTAGCTAATAGTTTTGTGCTGTTCATACAATCCATTTGAAAAGAAAATAGAGCATGATCAATGGATTTTAGCAGACACTTTTCATGTGGTCTTACCCACTGGAAAGCTCCTTCCAGATTCCATCTTCACCCTTTTTGAATACTTTTACTGGGAGGCTGGTAGCTGGGATTCCCCGGACTGCATCAAGGACTTTCACCATCAGAGGACACTTTGAATCAGCAGAACTATGGGATTCCTCAATACAGCAAAAGAGGTTTCTATTAGAATTTTGGTAGGATATAGCCTGGTTTGTGAACAATAGATTTTGCTTTACTCATGCATTTTCAAAGGACTTCTTTTGGTAGTGGTGGTGTTATTGGGGAAGCCTTAGTTTGAGCTAACAATAAGTGACATTTAAATTAGCGTTAGAACTAGAATGCAACTTTAGATATTGTTTATAAACTGATATTTAAAACATATGCAAGCACACAGATATACAAAATCCTGATGAAAGCTTTTTTCATACCTGAAACACTGCCCCCCCCATATTAGTTCTGCCACAGGCATTGATTTATGAATATTCATTCATTCAATGATTACAGATGCAAATAACTGATAGTCAGACTTCCCAGTTTCCTTTACTTACAAGTCAATCCAATTTCATTATATTGCTACTGTAGAAATGCAATCATTTCATAAATTTATCTGTGGAATTTGATTCAACATGAAAGACATCTCTGTGCCAACATTTTAAATCCTTTTAATTAAACTAAAAATGTTACTAAAATATATATTCTAAAAATATATAAAAGAAAAAACACATTATTATTTTATACATTAGATTGGTTTTTTAAACCTCTATTTCAATTATTTAAAAGAAATTTATGCCTAAAATACTTTGGATAAAGATGCAATGATCAAAAGATAGAACTGATGCCATGGATTTTCCTGTAGCAGTTATTTTATAATACTTGCAAACAAAGGCAAAGGTGTCACTTAAATAATACTCACCACTGGTGCAGCTTCAATGAGATACACCATTGTAGCCAAGCAAAAGAAAAGCAGAGAAGAGGGAGCCATTGTAAATGCAAACTGGGAGACTCTACCAGCAGCTGCAGGTTAGGTAGGATTTAGGTTTTTATACTCCATCCTCAAACAAAACAGGCTACTTATCAGGTGCCTGTATGACTTGAAACCTGCTGATTCTGATTATTTACTTAACAAGCATCCCACTGTGCAAAGCTCCTATCCAATGGCCTCTGGCTGAAAGCTGTAGAATTACAGTAGATAGGTGGAAAGAAGGACTACACAGGTGCTAGGAATAAGAGAATCAGTAACCTATGCAAACATGAACCTTGCCTATTGGGATAAGTCTGTTAGCATAAGTATAAAGAAAAATGTGTTAAGCAACAGATGTCTGCTTAGATTTTACTGACTCCAGCAACCTATCATACAATGTGAGCCTGTGGGCATCCTTGTGACATTCACTCAACTAAAAAATTCTGTGACTTGTCTGGTTTGTATCCACTTCAGATTTTGAAGTTAAAGTGCTCCTGGATTGCTTTGTCTTACACTATTCATATTTGATATAGAGAAGTAGCTTGTATTGCAGGAGAGGATACTTCTCAAAGCAGTTGATATTTGTGTGCATATACCATTGACTGTGAAAGCATGGAGAATGTTCATTCTGTTCCCCAGTGTTCAGCTGACATCTCTTCTAAAGCAGAAATTTGTTTCCTTGCCCCATTAGTTTTTAACAATAGATTGCTGTATAGATGGCTAATAAATGATAGTAAGGATCTGGGAACTGATTATGTGGATAAATCATTGATATAATCCAAGTATATTGGGATTACAGCTCCCAATATTCCTAGCTTGCAGGCTATTGGGAATTGTACTTCCAACACATTTGGAGGCTATCTGGCTGAGAAAGGTTGCTATGGACTAGGTACAAGATAGCGCCTATGCTAGTTGTCCTTTTATTAATTGAACATATACATTCATATGTATTGCACTTCCTCTACCTTCTGAATACTCTGCATTTTCTCTCCCGGTAGGAAAGAGGTAAGTAAAAGTTTAGTTACATAGCTGAACTTTCCATGGGGACTTTGGAGGCTATTTCTAAGGGCTTATATTTCAGTTCTGTTGAGTCCGTGGCGGGAAAACAGACACGAGAAGCAGCTGGAGTTCTCAGTTTCATTTATTCAGCGTTCAGCTTACAGGAAGATGGCTTCAGCCTCGCCCAAACGCCTCGCAGCCTCTTATATAGGCAACTCCCGGGTAAATGAGTTACTTTTCCCGCGCCAGCACCCGCGCATGCGCACGGCGCTGGCGACAGCCTGTTTGGTCCCGGGCAGCTTTGCACCTGCCCGGGACTGCCTGCAAACGCCCGAGCCGTTTGCAAAGGCTCGGGACATAACACCCCTTTCCCCCGGGCTAAAACTACTACCAACATACAACATTTATTTTATATGACATTTTGCTCCCCAGTGCTCCCACTGTTTACTGGCTTTTGCCTTGCCAGCAATGTTATGTAATCTTCTAGATACTTAGGAGATTTCTTTGCTCTCTGTGACCTTCTTAGCTCTGGGTTACTGGCATAAGTCCCCTGACTGGAGGGAGGCGTGAGCCTGTTCTCTCTATTGTGCCCTGGTGTCTTCCAAGGACTGTGCCCCGATGCCTGGCCTGCTTGCTTGCCCACCGGGCTCGTCAGGCCAGGGCTTCTGTTACTTTGTGACCTGGTTGACCTACCTAGCTGTAGACCCTCAGGCCCCTTGAAGTGATAGCCGCTGCTGGGCGTCTCTGTAGAACCTCCTAGGTCAGTCCAAGACCTGTCAGGAGGCTGTCCATTCCCTGAACCCCATTCTGTGTTCGGGCTCGTGTGGGTTTCTGTACTTTCCCAAAACTCAGGTGTTCCCTGATTTGTGCTAGGGTTGTTGTAGTCGGGACTTGGTTCCTCGACTAACTCTGTGTATGTTTGACCCCCTGTAGGATTTGGGGTAAGGTCAGGCCAACCTTGGGAATTGTGTGCCAGTTCTCTTGCGGGGAATGATTTGTTGGGATGCCCCCGGGTATCCTCCGTTGCTGGAGTGCTGTGTGATGTGTGTGGAAAGTGAGTAGTATGCCCCCGGGGTGACTCCCTGGCTGGAGTAGGCGTGAGTGCCTGTTGTGTGGGTAAGCTCCATGACTTTCTTTTCGGAGCAATTGCAGAACCTTGGGACGAGCCGTTTGTGGCTCCCTCAGTGGAGATGGGCAGTAGCTCTTGCCCTTCCCTTTGCTCCAAAGGGTCCCCCTCCCCCCCTGGAAAAGACCCAGGAGTCTCAGCAGAAAAGTCTCGCCTAGAGCGAAGTTGGTCGATGTGCCGACGCAGGACACGACCGTTGTCCAGGGCAACCTCGTAGGAGAGAGGACCTGTGATCCTGGACACAGAAGCGGGGACCCATGTATGACCAGGCCCGTAATTGCGAGCCCAAACCGGGGCACCCACAAGTAGTTGTCTAGGTGCCCTAGGATGTGAGGTAGATGAAGGCAGTCTGTCCGGATGCAACCGGTCAAGTCTAGTAGTAAGTTGGCGCCCCCAACGAAGTTCAGCTGGACTTCTCCCTGTAGAAGTGGACGGTGTGGTGCGATAAGAAAGGAGAAAGTCAGCCAACCTGTGATGCCAGTCCCCGTAGGTGAGTCTCTTCAAGGCGTCCTTTGCGATGCGCACCATGCGTTCAGCCATACCGTTGGTGGACGGGTGAAAAGGCGCAGACGTGGCATGACGAATCAGGTTTGCCTGTAAGAAAGCTTGGAATTCGGAGGAGGTGAATTGAGGGCCGTTGTCAGACACAATGACATCTGGCAGCCCGTGTGCAGCAAAAATCCCCCTCAGTACCTGAATAGTCTTTGCAGTGGTGGTGGATGAGACAGGCACAACCTCAAGCCATTTTGAATGGCTGTCAACAAGGACCAAGAAGAACTGGCCCTGAAAGGGCCCAGCGTAGTCAATGTGCACCCTAGACCATGGGGACTGTGTTTCCTCCCATCTATGCACAGGAGCTTGGGGCATCTCTGGGCGAGATCGTTGGCACAGGTGGCATGCGTGTACCTTAGCCTCAATATCTTTATCTAAAGCAGGCCACCACAAGTGGCTGCGTGCAAGAGCCTTCATACGAACAATGCCAGGATGACCCTCGTGGAGGGATTCTAAGACCCTAGTCCTCATTGAGGTGGGAATGACAACTCTGTTTCCCCAAAGCAGACAACCCTGAGAAAGGGACAGTTCGTTTCTTTTGGACCAGAAACTCTGAAACTCAGGACTAGGGCAGTGCTCAGGCCACCCGGACAGGACCCAGGAGCGGACACGTGAAAGTGTGTGATCTGTACCTGTTTCAGCGGTAACATCCCTGGCACTAAGAGGGAGCTCGGGCAAGGCTTGGATTGATAGAATGTTGACAGCTGGCGCGGGGTCAGCTTCTACTACTGGCAGAGGCAACCTACTGAGGCCATCAGCATGGCCCATTTCTTTCCCAGGCTTGTGGAGTAATGAAAAATCATATGCAGACAAGAAAATAGACCACCTAAGCATTCTAGGGGAAATGATGTGGGGAGTCTGCTTACGTGTGGTAAACAGTCCCAGCAGAGGCTTATGGTCAGTGAAGACCGTGAAATGCCTGCCATATAGAAAATCGTGGAATTTTTTAATTCCAGCAACAACAGCCAGAGCCTCCCTGTCTATCTGAGCGTAGTTGCGCTCGGCAGAAGACAGTGTTCTGGAGTAGTATGCAATAGGAACCTGAGTTCCATCAGACCTGAGGTGACTCAGGACAGCTCCAACCCCGTAGGGGGACGCATCACAAGCGATGCACACAGGGAGAGACTCGTTGAAATGTGCAAGAACACTGTTAGAAGTGAGCAAGGCCTTGACTTCTTTAAAGCAAGCCTCATGCGCTTGTGACCACAGCCACACAGCCTGTTTGTCTAGTAGCCTGTGAAGAAGCTCAGCTACACTAGCTTTATGTGGAAGAAAAGAATTGTAGAAATTCAGGAGGCCTAGGAAGGCCTGAAGTTCGGCCTTAGACTTTGGCCTGGGTGCATCTAAAATAGCAGTTAGTTTGGATTCAGCAGGATGAATCCCAGCAGCATCAATTTTGAATCCCAGAAATTCAGTAGAAGGCACCCCAATCTGGCATTTGTCTTTTCTGAGCTTGAGGCCTGATTTCCTGAATCTTAACAGGACAGCCCTAAGCCTTTCAGCTAGAATGTGTGTGGAGTCTCCTGCAATCAAGACATCGTCAAAGTAGGGGCAGACCCCTGGTATACCTCGTAGTGTGTTTTCCATTACGCTTTGGAAAATCCCAGGAGCGACATTTACTCCAAACTGTAGCCTTTTTACTTTAAAGGCTCCCCTGTGGGTCACAATGGTCTGAGCTATGGCAGCATCATCATCAACAGGCAGCTGTTGATATGCTTGAGCTAGGTCAAGCTTTGCAAAAACACGCCCCCCCTTGAGAGAGGCCAGGATGTGACTGACCACAGGAACAGGATAGGCATGTTGCTGCAATGCCTTATTGAGTGTGCATTTGTAATCAGCACAAATGCGAATGTCCCCATTTGCCTTTAGAGGTGTGACAATGGGGGTCTCCCACGGGCTGGAATCAACAGGTTCTAGGATTCCCTGTTGGATTAGTTTGTCTAGTTCAGTGTCAATCTTACTTTTTAAAGCAAAAGGGACCCTTCTTGCTTTAATCCTAATGGGAGTGACAGTGGGGTCTAGCTTTAAGGACACAGGTGGTCCTTTGAATGTGCCCAGCTGGGGGCTGAAAACATCTGCAAATTCTTTGCAGACTTCCTGTAGGTCGAGTGTTTGTAAGCTGTTGAGTCCTGTGACGTGTATCCCCAGGGCCTCAAACCAATCGAGTCCTATGAGACTCGTTCGTTCACCCCCTACTACTAATAAGTCTAGTGGACCTTCAAAACTCTTGTATTGCACGTTAAGGGTGGCCTCCCCTTAACACACACTCTTGAGTTCTGAAAATCTGTTAATACAATATCAGAAGGCCTTAACTTGGCCTTAGACCCACTCTGGAACAAATCTTCCTAAATGTATGCAATGAAATGATGGACAGGGCAGACCCTGTGTCTAGTTCCATAGATAATGGAACCCCTTGTAGCTTCACGTTGAGTGACAGCTTTTTCTTCATGGGCTTGTGTGTGCCTGTTCTACAGATGCTTCTTCGCGAAGCGCAAAAACCTACCCTATTCTGGCTGGGGAATCTGGTACCCTTCAGGCGTTCTTCTTGGGGTTGTGCCTTTCGTCGGCCCAGACACACAGCTGCAATGTGCCCTTGTTTACCGCATGCCCGGCAGGTAGCGGAGCGGAACTTGCAGTCGGTTCTCCTGTGGCGACCTCCACAGCCGATGCACTTGAGCGGAGCCGAAGAGCTTCCCTTCTGGTTCTCTTCCTTCGCAGGGTGTAGACGGTCGACTTCCTCGTCCGGATCCTCCTCGGAGTTTCGTCGGACGTCTTCCTGGTGCACGGACGCACCCTCTGCACTGTTTCTGATCGGCCGCATGTTTTTGACGGCGCCGCCTGCTGCTTCTTCTGCGGTGACTTCCCTTAAGGCGTCTTGGAAGGATAATTCTTCCTTTGCGAAAAGTCTCTGTTGTAGCTCTCGATGCCTTAACCCGCACACGAATCGGTCCCTCAGTCGTTCCTCGAGGTCCTTGAACTCGCAGGGCTTGGCGGCCTTCCGTAACGCGGCGATGTATTCCTTGGCTGACTCACCGGACCGTTGATCCCTTTGTTCGAAGATGTGGCGCCATGAGATAACGGACACCTTGGGGTTGAAGTGCTCCTTCAGCAGCTTCTTCAGGTCTGCGTAGCTTACAGACTCTACTGGGACAGGTGCTGCAATGTTTTCTGCGATTTCGAAGGCGTCTTGGCCGCAAACGCAAAGCAGGGTGGCCGCCTTCAAGCTATCTTCCCTCACTTGGTTTGCCTTGAAGTAGTTCTCCATTCTGGATACGTAGGACTCCCACCGCTCTGGATGTGAGACGTCGAATTCCGAAAGCCTTCCGATTTTCGCCATCTTCGGATCTTCAGGAGACGGGTCTATCAGCCAGCCTACCCCCGAATGCGCACCGGATTGGCGGGCAGCTGCCGAGTCGACGCCGTTCCTCTTTCGCCGCTCAGGACTCCTTGGGTAAGCTTACACTTCTTCCTTTCCAGGTAGTGCAAGGCATCCCACCTTCGTCGCCAGTGTTGAGTCCGTGGCGGGAAAACAGACACGAGAAGCAGCTGGAGTTCTCAGTTTCATTTATTCAGCGTTCAGCTTACAGGAAGATGGCTTCAGCCTCGCCCAAACGCCTCGCAGCCTCTTATATAGGCAACTCCCGGGTAAATGGGTTACTTTTCCCGCGCCAGCACCCGCGCATGCGCACGGCGCTGGCGACAGCCTGTCTGGTCCCGGGCAGCTTTGCACCTGCCCGGGACTGCCTGCAAACGCCCGAGCCGTTTGCAAAGGCTCGGGACATAACAAGTTCCCTTGTGTTTTCTGCCTTAAAGTAGGGAATGACTACTGCCAGTTTTCAGTGGAAAGGGTCTCCTCTGAGAGGCCCTTGCTTTAAAGACACAAAGAAGGGCCCTGGCCTGGTTGTGCACTGCTGTGAGAGCACTTTAAAGATTGGCATTTTGGGGAGCCAAATGAGGGCAAAGCATTAATGAGGAAAACCTGGCATTCTCCTTGGGGAAAGGCACTGGTATTCATGGAAACAGATTAAATTGCAAATATTCAAATCCCAAACGGATTATCTGGATTCCAAAGCACTTAAAAATCACACGCTGGTAGTTAAAATACAATTTTCAAATAAAGGGACCTCTCTGGAAATCAGTATTACTCCCAAAATTAATGATTCATCTTTAAAACCTATGTTGATGTAAATGTTGTTTCCCCATTTTTTATTGATTTTACAATATTGTTGTGGCTATTGTTTGATGTTGATAAGAACACCCAGTTGATATTTTCTTAAGAGGACTAGTTGATTTAGCCGGTAGTCTCTTTATTTTTCCAGTTCGATGCAGTTGTCCCGAAGTATTTATCTTCTCTTTCATCTGTTTTTCTTGTTTATCTTCAAATTCCTTCTGGTTTATAAGAAGCTGTTTCCCCATTACTAGGCATTTATTTCACACCCTCAAACTGGTTACTTTGTTCTCCCATTAACTATTAATTTCATGTAATTTATTGCTTAAATTAATATTTTACTCTAGATGCACAAATTCAAATCAGCGTGAACGGAATGAGACTTCTGAATAGACATGCATGAAATTACACTGTAGGAAAATTTCTTTAGAACAGAGGTACTCTTTTTGGACCCTACGTACCATTTTAGTTGTACATAAACATGTTCTTATTACTTTATTTCATAAAGTGGATTCACAAATCTGAATCCACTATCTAGAAGTAATCTCCACTGAATTCATCATGAGGAAATTCTTAGCAGATATTTAAAATGCTAATGTTAATACAAGTTAAAAATTTATATTTAAATTCATGATAACAGCAAATTCAGCAAATTTATTCTGAAGTCATTCTCATGTGTCCAGTGGGACTTATTCTATCAGAGCAACTGTAGAACAGGCATTTAAATAACAATAAAGGAGAATATTTGTAGCACAAGGTTGAAATGAGACTTCCTTGGTGTTTTCTGAGCTTGGTTGTTTTCTTGCATATGTAACATTATCAGTGCACTGATTTTGTTGCCTAGTTTAGGTAATGAAATGTCTGCAAGAAAACAACCAACCTCAGAGAGTAGAGACCTCTCAGGCATTTAAGTAGCAAGATATGTTCACCTCAGGAATAGAGATGTGCACTAAGATTCTAAAATGTATAGATTATATTCTGTGTACAAATCTAAATGAAATACAATGGTTTAAATTTAATGCTCACCGATAGAAAAGTTTCACTATTTTCTTCTGAGGTATAATATTGTCTTTATTTATTCTTCCATGGTCCCAATAACTTTAGTAGAGTGAATATTCACTTACTTTACTAAATATTGAAATCACTAGTTCAGTCTAAGTAGACAAAAGATGTGGAAATGTAAATCAATTTGCATTGTCAGTTGAATTTATGTTAACTCTCCTCTTGAGAACCCCGTGTTTCTTTCAGAAGTGGGTTATAATTTTAAATCTAAATCATTTAAGAGTTTCAATGGGACTATATTCTAATAGTTAATGAATAAGGTGGGATACAGTGAAATGCTACAACAAAATCCTTAGTAGGCAAACTAAAAAAGCTGCAATCCTATTTTCCCCAAGAAGGAAGGCATGTGATTCTTTCAGAAAGCCTTCTTTAGCACTGAACTGTGCTACAACTGTGGAACACTTTACTACAGGGGTGTCAAACTGCCGGCCAGTGGGCTGGATGCATCATGTGGAAGCCACGCCCAGCCCAGCTCCAGCAAGGGGAAAAAAGTCACGATACATTGCGACATGTCACATGATGCAGCAAGTTTGATACCCCTGTTTTACTACAACATTATCATTACTCCCTCCCACATTTAAATATCATTAGATCATCTCACTACTAGACTGATAGCTCTTATCATGTTCTGTCAGATAGACCCCTGAGTTCAGAAAGGCACTTTCCCTGGAAGTATGCATAAGTGTTGCATTACATTCTGAGACGATTAATTGCAAAATCTAGTTTGATTTTCCATTCATACAGTTATGCTGTGCCAAATTACTCTTTTCATTTTCATGCTTTGCTGAAATGGAAGGTGAATTGGAACTTTGGTGCTACAGACTTGTACTTTGCTTCCTTTTCTGCTTGTTAAGATCATAAATATCTTAACTTGTGGATTATTCTTTGGCATTTCTTGGTTTGTTGATACAAGTACAAATGACTTTGTGGAAATGCCTGCTTGATTTGGAACTTTTTTCTTCTTTCAGTTTATCTTAATGTTACTTCAAACCCTATATAAATAATGCAACATTGTTGATGTTGTTAATTGCAAAGTCGTGTCCGACCCATCGCAACCCCATGGACAACATTCCTCCAGGTCTTCCTGTCCTCTACCATCTTCTGGAATCCATTTAAGTTCACGCCTACTGCTTCAGTGACTCCATCCAGCCACCTCATTCTCTGTCGTCCCCTTCTTCTATTGCCCTCAATCTTTCCCAACATTTGGCCCTTCTTCAGTGAGTCCTTCCTTCTCATTAGGTGGCCAAAGTATTTGAGTTTCAACTTCAGGATCTGGCCTTCTAAAGAGCAGTCAGGGTTGATCTCTTCTAGGACTGACTGGTTTGAATGCCTTGCAGTCCAAGGGACTCACAGGAGTCTTCTCCAGCATCATAGTTCAAAGTCCTCAATTCTTTGTCACTCAGCCTTTCTTATGGTTCAGCTTTCACATCCATACATTGCAATTGGGAAAACCATGGCCTTGATATACATATTTTTGTTGGCAGGGTGATGTCTCTGCTTTTTAGTATGCTGTCTAGATTTGCCATAGCTTTCCTCCCCAGGAGCAAGCGTCTTTTAATTTCTTGGCTGCAGTCCCCATCTGAGATGATCTTGGAGCCCAGGAAAATAAAATCTGTCACTACTTCCATTTCTTCCCCATCTATTTGCCAGGAATTGAGAGGACCGGATGCCATTATTTTGGTTTTCTTAATGTTGAGTTTCAAGCCAACTTTTGCATTCTCCTTCTTTACCCGCATCAAGAGGCTCTTTAGTTCCTCTTCACTTTCTGCCATTAGAGTGGTATCATCTGCATATCTTAGGTTGTTGATATAATCAATGCAACATTGATCTATATCAATGCAACATTGAAATATCTTAAATAACTTTTACGAATATGGATAAATTCTTTGATTAGCCTGTACCAGAATTCTCCTAGTAGACAGCCCTCAATAGTTGCAGTTGTATGCCTAGATATACTATATTTTAACCTCAATGTATATTTTCAGTGACATTCATAAGAAGAACAAATATATATGCATTCACATACAAAGTATACATAGAATAAATAAAATAACCTCAAATAATGAAGACTGGCTATCATTGTTCATTTGTACACAAATGCCCCCATTTGTATTTTACTTCCATCAAAGAGCAAACAGTGTTTAAAGAATCAACAGGATTGTAATCTTAATAATGACACCAGTTTTGGGTTCTGGAATTCAAGAAAAACTTGTGCAGAGAAATTTATTGATGAAGGCATTTTTATGGATCCATTAGTCAGGAATAAAGTAGAATAGCAGAAATTGCATCTGCCTGAATAATTGTTTGCCATGCTGGAGAACTTTGGCTACCCTATTTCAAAAGATCTGGTTAGTGAAAACACATTCTTTCCTTTTTCTTATAGGGGGAGATCAAATGAATCTTTGCTTTCCAGGGTTTTCTTTCTAAATCTCCAGATCTTTTTAATCTGCACACATAAACACTGAATACATGACTAACAGTTTGCTATTGTCATGACCCTGGTTTATGGTTAGCCACATACTCAGTTACCTTTTGATAAATACTTTATTGACAATTAGCTGTTAATGAAAGATGGCCCATGTAGTAAATATTCAGTATGTTGGTAGTATCTGTATATGTCTTTCCCTTTGTATTTTTGGATGCCTGATGATGCTTCATTCGCAAGGTAGCTTTAAATCATTTCAAATCCTTACTTTCTCTATTCAAGTGTTTTTACTTCTCTCTGCAAGACTGAAAGCAATTTCTTGAATTTTTTGGTTCCAGGGTTCTTGCATTCTTATGCAATCAAGGCAGCTCAGCACATATTAAAAAAGGATTACAGCTATTGCTAGAGGTGAAAAGCTGGCATTTTTATTTGTTTTAATCTGCAGGAGCAAGAAAGGAAAAGGTCTAAAGTTTCCCAAGGAGAAAAGTTCATAGTTCTGAAGTGATGTCTTGGATTCTACAAGGAGTTGCCACAGAGGCAGTGCAATATCCCAAGAGGCTACTTTGTTCAGTGGTACATGTCGGGAAGGGTGGACACAGTGGTGGGATTCAAATATGAGAACAACATATTTGTGGATGCTGCTTCCGGAAGTCCATTCTAGGCTGGGCAACAAAAAATTAGCTACTGGTTCTGCTGAACTGGTGCGAACTGGCTGAATCCTATCACTGGATGGACAACAATTTGTTTGAAATGGTATAGGGCAGCGGTTCTCAACCTATGGGTCGCGACCCCATTTGGGGTCGATCGACTATTTTACGGGGGTCGCGAAACAACGCAATCCACCATTTTCCCCCAGGGGGCAGCGCCGTGCATGCGCGCTGCGCATGCGCGCCGTGTATGGGGGGGCGCCGTGCATGCGCGGCGCGTTCGTGTGACGGGGTCGCCGTCACACGAAGATTGAGAATCGCTGGTATAGGGTCTCCTGCTTGAGCAGGGGTTGGATTAGAAGACTTCCAAAGCCCCTTCCAACTCTATTACTCTGTAAATAAATAGCCCAATTAAAAAGAAGCAGGGCTTCAATTGTGTGGTCATACTTGCTCTGCCCTGTCCTGCATAGTGGAAGAACTGTTTTGGTAGGCCTCTGTCCTTGCAGGGGCAGAGCTAAAAATTCCAGTCTCTGATAGAAACCAATGAAGAATGTTATTTTATTCTGTACACTTGCATAGCTGAGCAAGCCATTGGATAACTCCGCTATTCCAAACTTTCAGCACGCAGTAACTTCTTTTGTCAAAATAAGTAAATAAATATTGCAATCACTATTTTATGCAATTGGTCTGCAGGCAGAAAATAGAAACATTAGGCTGACAGCAGAAAACCTAAGCTATCCTAGGGCAGGGGTAGTCAACCTTGGCTCTTTTATGACTCGTGGACTTCAACTCCCAGAATTCCTGAGCCAGTCATAAAAGAGCCAAGGTTGACTACCCCTGCCCTAAGGTATTGTTACCAGATAGCTGAAAAGACAAAGAAGAACATGGACAACTGGAAATAAGGACAAATGTGGGGAAATAGAGGATATGCTAACGGTTAACATTTCTTGCATCTTCAACAAAACTACAGCTAAAAGCTGCAAAAAAAAAATGCTTAACATTTCTTGCATCTTCAACAAAACTACAGCTAAAAGCTGCAAAAAAAAAGTGCTTGGGCTTACATGTATATAAAATTGCATATACATAGTTTTTCAACTGCAATATTTTTTCAACAAATCCTTATTTTCAAGAGCATATGCTAGCCATAAGGTAGAATCAACAATGTTAGGTTTTCAAATTTCACCATAGAAACATATAATGAGTCATATAATCTACAGACTTTGGCAATCATAGATTTGAGCTACATTTGAGCTGATTGCTGGAATTAGGAAATATATTCAATAACATAAATCTAGGCTATCAAATCTTTTGATGGATGAAGGAAAGAAAGAAGCAGACAATTTACAAGGTCACAATACACAAATATTTCATTTTCTTAAAATAACCAAGATGTTCAAAAAGCTGAATATTTGATTTTAAGGCTATGTCTATCTGATGGAGGGCAGGAGGATGTCTGGTAACCCTATGCCAGGGCAAAAGTATTTCATTTATATGAAAGAAAAGGAACTGTTAATAACAAGTGAAATTTGCAATTACCCACCTGTACTGACTGCCAATTTAATTCAATTTACGATTTCTTAATCTTGTTTGGTTGGTGCTTAGCAACAGATTTACAAATGGAAGCCCAGATGCCAGATTTATTTTTGTTTGTTTGCTTCTTGCACCAAGATGCTTTGTATGAGCATTTGATATTTACAAGAGCTGGTATATGTATCCCTTGCCTTCTGAGAATTAAGAATAAGCTACAAATAAGCACAAGCAATCATTTGACTATTAGAAATTATATATGATCAGAAATTCTTTTTGCACTGATGCATTGATTGCACAAAAATAAAAAGAATAATATAAAGCTGCAGATATGGGATCAGACATGTTGGGATCAGATATGACCAAACCAGATATTTGTTCTGATGTTTTAATATAAGCAGATATATGTTGGTTTTAGTTGTAGAAAGCAGACATATTTTTCCATCACTCTTCATTCTTCCCAACCAGATGTCTTTCAAAAAATAAAAGTGAAGCAGACACTCCGTTTTTTTTGCTCAAGCTCAAGCTCAAGCTCAAGTTTAACGAAGAGAAGGACAAGGGGGGACATGATAGCAGTATTCCAATATCTCAGGGGCTGCCATAAAGAAGAGGGAATTAAGCTATTTTCCAAAGCACCTGAAGGCAGGACAAGAAGCAACGGGTGGAAACTAATCAAGGAGAGAAGCAACCTAGAACTAAGGAGAAACTTCCTGACAGTGAGAACAATTAATCAGTGGAACAGCTTGCCTCCAGAAGCAGTAAATGCTCCAACACTGGAAGTTTTTAAGAAGAGACTGGACAGCCATTTGTCCGAAATGGTGTAGGGTTTCCTGCCCGAGCAGGGGGTTGGACTAGATGACCTCCAAGGTCCCTTCCAACTTTACTACTATTATTATTATTATTATTACTTGGGTTCAATCATATTTCTTGATAAGCACTCCTTACCACTAAGAGATGAAGCATCTCAAGAAGGAGAATTGTGGGCAAATTGTGCAGTCCTTTGACATTTAATATTATTTTTTAATTATTAAATGAATCAAATATTTTAATATTTCAACCAACAGATTTGATCTCTTTGTGCAGCTACTTTTTAAGCTTGATGTCCCAAGACATTTTGCAAGGATTAGTGTAAGATTCCCTATTTCTCATGAGACGGTATTTTCTCACCACTCCAATTTTAAAAGCCAGCCAGATTGGCTGTTGAGTAATATTTCAGTAATAATATTTCAACGTGCCATCTTAGAGCAGTGTTGGTAGCTGGGGAATTCTGGGGGTTGATGTCCCAGTTGGCAAGGTTGAGAAACACTGTCTTAGAGGGTGCAGGACAGAAGACAGAAATCTGTCCTCTAATGTTACCGTACTCAGTCCCCAACTATCTTCCACTTGAGACAAACACCTTTTACTTGGCTGAATTGTACTCTAGAGCCAGGCCTAAATCTGCCTGTGTTTTTGCATTGTGTTGTATTCATAAGAACTACTTTGCAATTTATGGGAGTAAAAATAAAGCACCTCTCTCTGAATGGTTTAAAGCATATATGTCCCTTGCACAGCTTGAATAGCTGCTTGAGAGGTTGCTTCAGTTTTCACCGAATGTGTTCACAACCTTCTTTCTTCCATTCTTCCCTGCACAGCCAAGTGGTTATATTGTATGTGCCCTCACATGCAGAGAAGCAAGAAAAACCTCCAGGTAACCATGCAGAGGTTCCAGCTGATTTAATGATCTGAAAAGTGGTACTTCATAGATTGCATAGTGTATCTTCCAAATACTTTCCATGCTCCCAACTGAAAGTACTCAACTAGTTGAGATCCACACTCTGTTTCACGCTGCAGAAATGAAAATACATTCTAAATTACCCTGGTCTAGCTCAAGATCAGAGTCAGATTCAGACTTGGTGAGGTCCTTGTTAAAAAGTTTGTTAAAAAGCTCTCAAAAGCGCCAAAACAGGACCTTGAGTCATCACACAAAAAATTGAAAATGTATGTATAGTTATTTAATTGCAAGTTATTTAAAGAGAAAAATACAAATTATTTTCAGATTGATGCATTTATGATTACAATATGATTATATATTATTTGGTTGTCTTTATCTCTCATAATATTTTATATATAAATATACGTATATGTATATGTAAAATTAGATATAGTATATCCTGGAATCAATACTTAATGTAATTTTAAAAATAATTTATATATATATATATATATATATATATATATATATATATATATATATATATAATTTATATATATATAATTTATTCAATAATGCAATCTTCGATCCGGTCCGGGAAGAGTATAATCTAGTTATTTATTGTTAAAACAATATTTAAAACAATAAAAACACTTATATACAAAATTAAAAACAACTTAGCTTTCACTGGTCCTCTGCCAGCGTCCTCAGAGTGAGGCTCAGGGGGTGGGGAAGCCTGAGCCTCACTCTGAGGACGCTGGCAGAGGACCAGTGAAAGCTAAGTTGTTTTTAATTTTGTATGTAACTGTTTTTATTGTTTTAAATATTGTTTTAACAATAAATAACTAGATTATACTCTTCCTGGAGATCGAAGATTGCATTATTGAACAAATATGCCCGGGATTCGCATTTTTAAAACCATTATATAATTTATATATATATATAGTCTCTAATTATACTAAAAATACGAATCCAGGTATATTCATGTTGAGAAATGTTAAAAAAGCCAATCTGGCAACCTCTGATTTGAGATTAGTTAATACATGTAATAGAATAAGTGTTAATTCCTTCACCAATGCAATATGTATTTTTCACATTCAATACTTAGTTTGCAAATTGCAAGTCTCTATTGGCAATCCTCATTACCTGCATTTCTCAGCTTGTTTTATTATCTGGCCTTTTCTTGTATACTTCTACCTTCAATTGTTTTCTTATGAAAATATTTCATACATTGGATGTAATGTACTTATAATCCATAAACATTTATGCTTTAGTATTTACTAAAATTAATGAGTTTAAATTATTCTGTTCAATGCTACCTCAGTCATAAGCACAGCAATTCTTTTTGAACATATTGTAACATAAGCTTTCAGAGGCACAAAGTCTGAAATACTATTTGCAAAGGCATAAAGTCGGTATATTTTAATCTTAACACAAATGATCTTCCAAAGCAAATTCCAAATTTATGGTCAGTGAGTTAAATTTATGGTCAATGAACACCTAGAGGCAAACAAAGTCATTACTAAAAGCCAATATGGGTTTGTCAAAAACAGATCATGCCAGCCATTATTGCATTCATTGACCAAGTGACAAAATTAGTGGATCAGAGGAATGCTGTGGATATAATTTACTTGGATTTCAGAAAGGCATTTGATAAAGTAGACCACAACCTACTACTTGATAAGATAGAAAAATGTGGGTTAGACAGCATCACCACCAGATGGATTCATAGCTGGGTGACAGCCTGTACTCAGCATGTGGTCCTCATGAAACCGCATCTACATGAGGGAAGTGTGTAATGGGGTGCCCCAGAACTCTGTTCTGGGCCCAGTACTCTTCAACATCTTCATCAATGATTTGGACGAGGGGAATTCATCAAATTTGCAGACGACACCAAGCTGGCAGGAATAGCCAACACTCCAGAAGATAGGCTTAAGATACAGGAGGATCTGGACAGACTTGAACATTGGGCGCTATCTAACAAAATGAAATTCAATGGTGAAAAAAAGTAAAGTTCTACATTTAGGCAACTAAAACCAAATGTACAGGTATAGTATAGGGCAGTGTTTCTCAACCTTGACAATTTTAAGACATGTGGACTTCAACTCCCAGAATTCCACAGCCAGCATTGGGAGTTGAAGTCCACATGCCTTAAAATTGTCAAGGTTGAGAAACACTGGTATAGGGAGTGCCTTGCTCAATAGTAGTAACTGTGAGAGGGATCTCAGAGTCCTAGTGGACAATCGCTTAAATATGAGCCAGCAGTATGCTGAAGCTGCCAAAAAAGCCAACACAGTGCTAAGCTGCATTAACAGAGGGATAGATCAAGATCACATGAAATATTAATACCACTTTACAATGCCTTGGTAAGGCCACACTTGGAATACTGCATCCAGTTTTGGTCACCACAATGTAAAAAAGATGTTGAGACTCTAGAAAGAGTACAGAGAAGAGCAACAAAGATGATTAGGGGACTGGAGGCTAAAACATATAAGGAACAACTGCTAGAATTGGGCATGTCTAATTTAACGAAGAGAAGGATGAGGGGGGACATGATAGCAGTGTTCCAATATCTCAGGGGCTGCCACAAAGAAGAGGGAGTCAAGCTATTCTCCAAAGCGCCTGAAGGCAGGGCAAGAAGCAATCAAGGAGAGAAGCAACCTAGAACTAAGGAGAAACTTCCTGACAGTTAGAACAATTAACCAGTGGAACAAACTGCCTCCAGAAGCAGTGAATGCTCCAACACTGGAAGTTTTTAAGAAAAGAATGGACAGCCATCTGTCCAAAATGGTATAGGGTTTCCTGCCTGAGCAAGGGGTTGGACTAGATGACTTCCAAGGTCCCTTTCAACTTTATTATTGTTATGATTAAGTAATTTGCAAATCTTAAACATTGTCATAAGATAGTCTGAAGCTAACATACAATAGAAAATAATGGTCAATTCTTAAGGATTTATATGGACAAAATAGGGAATGGAAGTTGGGGACTTGAGGAGGATATAACATATCTCATTAATGTATAAAGCATCTTTCTTTTGGAACTCATCAACTCACCCTCCATTATTTTTTCCCCAAAATCTCAAATGTCCTGATAGCTTTTTTGATGGTTATTTTGGACTTCTTTGTGCTGTTTGATATAATATGTTCCAAATGGTTGAACTATCAGTTTCATTTATTTGCCAACTGTGCACATTTCACATTTCCTGGAGGTCCATGGGCTGCAGTAGATGAAGGAAATATACAGAGCCACGTTCAATTTTTTTCTCTTTGGTTATGGAGGGTTGCTTTTAGGTTCATTTTTATTTTTTTAGGCCCAGATGATGATTTTAGGGAATCTTGCAATCAATATTTAGCAGTCACTGACTGTGAAAATTCTGCAGGATAAAGACCACATGTAGTGCTGAGCTATGTATGCAGATTTCTTAGAAGTAAGAAAATAACATCTTTCGCTTGTTGTGGACAATAAGAAAGGAGCAAAGGTAAAAGCAGTGTGCTGGGTCAGACAAAGCACACATCTATTTCTGTTTGTGTCAACAAGTAGCCTCATAGCTGCATTCAGAGAATTCATAAACACAGATAAGGACAGTCTATCCTTAGTTGCTGATTACTTCCCAGCATCTGGCATTTAAGGTATCCTGCCTCTGATTCAGGAAATGTTAAACAATTATCAGGACCAGCAGTCACTGATAGTTCTATGCTCCATGAATTTCTCCAGCCCTCCTTAAAACTAAGTATGCTGAGAGAATGACTGGCCCAAGGTCACCCAGCTGGCCTGGTCCTAAAATGGGATTAGAGTCCAGAGTTTCTTTGCTTCTAATCTAATGCTTTAACTGATACTTCTACACCAAACTAACTTCCAAAACTTAGTGAAACATCATCCTTGATAGGCTATTTGTGTGTGTGTGTGTGTGTGTGTGTGAGAGAGAGAGAGAGAGTATTGAGTGAGTATTGATTTCTGCTTGGACAAGTCCTTTCAGTTTACTTTGCAATATTGCACAACTAGAGCTCATACTGTAGTTTGAGCCTGATGCTTTAACCATTGCACTGAACTGTCTCTCTTCCAATATATTAGAGCAGGGGACCCCAACCTATGGTCCACGGCCTGGTACTGGGCTGTGATTATTGGCCACTGGGCCCCCGGGAATAGCTGGCGAGCCCAGCCCACTTGCGGTAGCACCGTTGCACAGGCACTAGCGGCCCCATGTGCACATGCATGGGGACACTAGCACCGCTGCCAGCGTCACATTGGTGCCAATGGCTCGTTTGCGCATGTGTGTGCCTGCCAGTAGTATGCCATGGGTGCATGCAGCCCATTTGTGCATGTGAGAGGGCATCAATGTGTGCCTTAGGAACGCACGGCCCACCTGCACATGCACATGCCTCCAAGCGCCACTAGTGGGCATGCACCATTTGTGCATGTGCATGCCGGCCGCATGAATGCACATTTTCCTGCTGCTCCCTTTCCTTCTGGGCTGCCAAGCTGGAAAGGTTGGGGAACTCTGTGTTAGACCACTGTGATAGTGTTTTAAAATGTATACGCAACAGTTTAAAATAGCCTGGCTTCAATATGTAGATACAGGTAGTCCTCAACTTATGACCACAACTGAGTCCAAAATTTCTGTTGTTAAGCAAGACAGTTGTTTTGCCCCATTTTATGACATTTCTTGCCACAATTGTTAAGTGAATTACTGCAGTTGTTAATAACGTGATTGCTAATCTGGCTTTCCCATTGATTTTGCTTGTCAGATGGTCACAAAAGGGGTCACATGACCCCAGGAAAATGCAACCGTAATAAATATGAACCAGCAGCCAAGCATCCAAATTTTGATCATGTGACCACGGGAAGGTTGCAACAGTTGCAAGAGTGAAAAATGGTCATAAGTCACTTTTTCAGTGCTGTTGTAGCTTTGAACAGTCACTAAATGAATGATTGTAAGTTGAGGACTACTTGCTGGTTTTGGATGCCAGTTAAAAGCTTGGAGTCTTCTGTTTTTTCAAGGAACTGTTGTTCTCTCTCCCTGACAAAGGTTGGTGAAACAAAACAAGGTGTTAGTTTAGTCCTTTAGTTTCTTTTCACATTTCTTACAGCTGTACACCGAGAGCTGAAATACAAGAGGCTTTCAAGTCAGCATGCAGTAACAATATTTTCACAAGTGTGATAATGGCTCCATCTAGTGGTATAAAATAAGAAACACCAATGTGATCAGTATAGAGATTACGATTAGAATTGAGACTATATAGACAGTTTTCGATAGAATTATGTGTTATAATTGATCTAGTGCAGACATGTCAAACTTGTGACATCACGTGATGTCGCGCGACGTATTGGAACTTTTCCCCCATTGCCGGCAATAGGATGGACGCAGGCAGTTTCGTAACGGGTCTGGCCCACTAGCCGGCAGTTTGACACCCCTGATCTAGTGGTTAAAGGCACCAGGCTACAAAGCAAGAAACCTTGAATTCAAGTCCCGCTTTAGCCATGAATGCCAGCTGGGTGACTTTGGGCTAATCATTCTCTCTTAACCAACTCACCTCAAAGGGTTGTTATTGTGGGAAAAATAGGAAGGTGTGTGGGATATGTTCACAACCTTGAGTGTTTGTTAAAAATAATAAAAGTGGAATAGAAATAATTAAGTAAATAAAAATAATTTGTACTTTCATTTGCATCTCATTTTACTGTTTTGTTGGCTTTTGATGTGTGAGCATTAACAACTGTGACTGATATAAAAGGCTCTGGAGTTGGTATTTCCAGTAAATCCTGATTTTGATGATTTAACTAACTCAAGGAACCTGTCAATTTATGATCCCCAGGGTTGAAAACAATTGTAAATCAGTAAGCACAATACAAACTTCATGCTTACAGCACACCCACTGATTTCAGAAAACGAAGATGAGCTCCAATTGAAAGACTGTTTGTAGCCACCTACAAAGTGACTATGCCAATGATACAGCGTATTTGTAACCACAGAGTTGTGTGTAACCATTTCTATTTAATTATATTCATAACTATGTACCCCTCTGCATTTTTATCTAGATCAGGGGTAGGCAACCTCGGCTCTTTTATGACTTATGGACTTCAACTCCCAGAGTTGAAGTCCATGAGTCATAAAAGAGCCGAGGTTGCCTACCCCTACCCCTGTTGTAGATAATATTTTTGAGTGTGATAGAACCAGAGAATTGTAGGCCTGGAAGGGACCTTGGAAGTCTTCTATTCCTTTTCACATACTGTAACTAAGTTCATTGTATTTACTCCTCACTGTGTACCCCCAGTAGGGTTTAGGTTCAAGTAAATAAGCATCACATCATACTATTCATGTGAGATTCTCCTGTCCCAGCACCCACTTTGTCATCATAAGTTTATCACTGTGAACTTAACTCCACGTCTCAACCCTTTCATTATTCATTAACCAGGTGTTCAATATAGTTTGTCTCTTATGAAAAAAAAAGTCTTCTTTCAATAACAGAACACAAATCTATGTGACAAAGGCAAAATCTGGTTAAGGCTACTGTCCTAAATTCATTTATCTGAAGCACGTTTGCATTGCATTTACTGCATGCCAGTGGTCCCCAACCTATGCAGCTTGGAGGCCTGGCTGCGGGGGGGGGGGGAAAGAGGGGACGTGGGCTATGTGAGCCCGTACACACACATGTGCAAATGCAGCCCTTGCACAAGTGGCAGGCCAGGGCAAATGTGCACGGCTTGACTTCTGTGAGTGGTGGGCCAGTGTGCATATGGGCGAGTGTCCATTGGCCCACCACCCGTGCAAGTTGAGCGTCATGGTTTTGACAGAGACGAATAAAGCAGAACTCTCATTCTAGGTTGCCATTGAGTTGCACACATGCATGCTCTGGACAGCCACGCGTGGCCCAATTCCAAATAGGCCAGAGCCTGGTAGTGGGCCATGGCCTGGGGGGGGCTGGGGACCCCTGCTTTATGCTAGCGATGTTTGAATCATCACAATCTAGCATGTAGGTTTATATCTCATTACAAAACTTTCATTGGCAGCTTACCAACTTACAAAACTTACTAATAATTGGCAGTAATTTTGACAGCAGGTTGAATTTAATGTGTATACTAACCCTATGAGTTAAAAGAATTGCAAAGCACATAGGTTTTTTTTTAATTTTATTTCGAATTCCATTAAAAAATTGCCAGCATATCCAGCCCATTCCTTGACTACAAAACTAGTATTTGAACAGCAAAGTCATTATATAAAATGAAAGCTAAGAATCCTAAAATCAGTACTACATTTTGAAATCAAACAGGCTGCATTCCCATACCAGATGAGAAAAATATGGCAATAACTGTAAGTCCACTGTGGACTACTGAAGTGGCTTAAATTCACGATAACATGGGATCATATACAACAGCCATAGACAAAACTATGGATTTAAAAAGGAAAGAGAAAAGGTAAAATAAGCAGATGTCTAATTCCCTTTCCATGTATGCATTATTCATTCCCAAAACATAAACATATGTATTATACTTCTTCTCATATTATTCAACATACATATGTACAAGAAAAGCCAACTGAAATATGCTATGGTCATTATTTAGATTAAGCCTTTACAAACAAACCCCAAAAAATATATCCATGGTACAAAAGTATCAAACAGACCTCAAGGTTGAATTTTCTCCTTCTCTAAGACCTATAAGACCATCCTACATTGGATACATTTTTTTTAATTTAACCAGTCTCCAGTGGCTTATCTCTTATTGCCGCAACATAGGAAGCCATTTCACATGCAAAGAAAGCAAAAGATGATTTCCATATCTTACAAGTGCATTCCACAGGCTGATTCTTATCTAATAAAAAAAACGCACTTCCCAAGAGGGAGCGATCAGCAGACTGGAAGAAAACCCTTGGGAATCATCTTTAGGGAATCCTTTCATAAAACAGACTGTGCCTGTCTAATGGGTTGTGGAACCCCAACAAACTGTTGGGCGGAAAAAGCAACTCAGTGCAAAACCTTTTTTTTTAAAAAATAAACTTTTATTTTTTTAAATGGCAGAAATTTTGAGATTGACAAATGTTAATTTTTTTGATATTATGGTTGTGTGATATCTGGCATCTGAGGAAAAAACACACTGAATGGAATTCTGCATTCAGAAATGTATTACCTTGTTCAAATACAGTATCTGAACCAACCACACAGACAAACTAATTCATCTTGAAAAGAATATATCAATACAAGAAACAAAACTCAGTTTCACTCAATTTCTATTGGTAAAGAATTTATACAAATCTATAAAGTTCAGTTTTTTAAAAATGAAATGAGATCCATTCTTTTAAAGAATAGGAATGTTCCCTAAGTATATAATGAATAAAATATCAGTTAAAATTGTAGTTTTAAGGCTGCATCCTGATTGTACTGACTGAAGAATAAATCCCACTAAACTCAATGGAAACTGATTGTGAATACCGCACTCTTTAAAATACATTTCTGAAATCAGTTTTACTAAACTGAAACATGTTCAAATTTGTAGATATATGCATTTTAATATTAACTATATTGTTGAAACAATAAATTCAGTGAATTCATTAGAAAAAAAAATCTAAGTTCATGGTGCAGGCCAGTAGAATTTGCTGCACAATGAATACTGAACTAACTTCAAGTGGACTATCAAACTAGACAAAAGATATTGATTTTGGAGTCATATAGAAATTTATATTACTCTTTTGATAAACAATATTCTTTTCTAGCTGTGTAAGCTTGGGGAGTTTCTTGCAGGAACTCTTTAATAGAGCCATTTTATGAGTAACTTCTCAGAAATAAATCCTATATTACACAGTGAGGCATTGCACCTAGTAAATGATTTTAAGGTTGTATCCTTATGGATTGTTAAAAAGCATCATTAGGAAAGTGAAACAACATATTCAAGCTCTTGAGAAGACAATCAATCAATCCTAATAGTACATATGAATTGATGGGTGGAAATCCACCACTTATGAACGTGTATATTGGACAGAGCTATAATTTTTTTTGACCGTTGAGGACTTGCTTAAGGTTGAACCTGTGGGAAGCACTTCCTGTGGGCTACTTTGGTTAAAGAAGGAGTCAGAGATTAAAATCTTTTCCTGCCTTTCATTGTTAGGAAAAGTGCCAGTTTCAGCTGTGGCCCGCCTAACAGGAGTTGGTGTCACTACTCTCTCTGTTATTAATATATTCTGTCCTTCTGACAGATTGGGGATGCTTACAGAAGCCTTTAAGTCAGAACTAGGCACCAGGACTCTCTCCCTTTCCCTCACAACAACGTATTTTGAATCTGGGAGGTCTGGGAAGACGCCAGCAGGCATTTCTAACATGTCCTGCAAATTGGAAGCAGGTGCAAGGACCCTTTCTGTCACTACCACGTTCTCCTTAAACTGAGGGTCAAGGATGACTGTTGATGGTACCGTCCCATATGATGTTTCTGTCACTACAACATTGGTGCTACTGCTAATCGCAGAGTCTGGGATTCGCTTCACTGGCTGCAGATTAGACTTAGTTGTAACAGTTGACTCAGTCATTGTTTCCTCAGTCATCGTTTTTGAACCAAAGCCTTTCACAGGTTCAGATAAGTTGTAGGCAGCCCCTGATGAGTGGGTGTGTTCAGCATTCACTGTATTCTGCTGTTGGGAGTACTGTAGACCAGATTCATTCACTGCAGGATTGGTTGTATCTTTCTGAGTATGAGAGCTGAACTGCTCTGCTTTTAGGCCTGTGTGTTTGCCCATGCAGATCTCAGCCAGAGTCTTAAATTTGTCTCCCAAGTCATCCAAGAAATGTTCATCAAAGTCACCATCAATAAAGCTACAGCAGCCAATTGAACCATGAGGGGAATCGTGTTCTTCCTCCTGGGAGTAAATGAGTAGGCAATCTTTGGCAAGCAGCACTTCATCCTCATCAGCAAAAGCATCAGCTTTCTAAAATGTGGAAGGAAAAGAATAAAGACACACACATTTCAGAAGTTACCATTTTCGTTACCTAAAATGCCTAGATCAGATCAGATTAGAGTTACATAATATTTTCATATTACAAAGTTGAACACTTCAACCCAGAGCTATTCTATGCAGACAAAAAGAACAAGGATCCCCACATTCATATTTTGGCAGCAGAATTCCAGGACAGTAGATTTAAAAAGGTCAGCTTTAGTCCCTTGCATAGTTACCTCATAAGCTTCCCCTCTTTTTCCCCTCAAACAATCTTTTTAGATGTGTTAATGGTAAGACGTATATTCGGCTGGTGATAGTGGCAACTTTAGGATTGAATTATACAGATAGTCCTAATTTACAACCACAATTGAGCCCAAACTTTCTGTTGTTAAGTGAGATATTTGTTAAGTGAGTCTTGCCCCAATTTACAATCTTTCTTGACATAGTTGTTAAGTGAATCATTGCAGTTGATATGTTAGTAACCTGGTTGTTAAGTGAATCTGGCTTCCCCATTGACTTTGCTTGTCAGAAGGTCGCAAAAGGTGGTCACGTGACCCTGGGACACAGCAACGGTCATAAGTATGAACCAATTGGCAAGCATTCTGAATTTTGATCACATGGTCATGGGGATGCTTCAAAGGTCGTAACTGTGAAAAATGGCTATAAGTCACTTTTCTCAGTGCCGTTGTAACTTTGAATGGTCACTAAATGAACTGTTGTAAGTTGAGGACCAGCTGTTTTGAAAGTTTATTCATCTATGTAATATCAAAATTTGATGAATTAAAATATAACCAACCAAACATTAATTAGTAAGTCACCTTTATTTATATATGACTAAAATATTGCTGGTAATCATGATAATCAGTGAATAATATTATTTGGAGGGGGGGGGGAGATAATGCTTTGAGAGGCTCCTTAAACTGGATTTTCTTCAAATGGTTTGGGCTACTACTCTGACCTGACCCGGATAGAAAGGTCAATGGGAGAGCACTAAGTACAGGGTGTGTAGGATAAACAGGAAAAAGTGGTTGAAAAGACCCTGGAATGGTTGTTGTAGAAACCTGAAGAACTGACAACTAGAAGAGTTTAGGAGAAAATAGAAACAAGAAGAATGGGATTTCCATGCCTACAGAAATCAAACATTTACCTTGGCCTCTATCCAATGCTGGACAGTGTAAGAAGACTAAGAAAACCATGAATCTGGGCATGTTTATATTGATTTTCTAACTGAACTCAAAATTATCAAAACCGTGGGCAACCAAAAACCATTTAAGGAGGCTTCTGCTTCCGGATCACGGCAGGCTCAGCCATACAGTACGAAGAGCTGTCGCTCTTCGTTGGCTGTTTTCTCTCTACTGGTAGACCCTTAAGCGAGTCTTAAATTGCCCTGGAGGGGCGACCACCGTCGAGGAGGCTTTTGCTCAGTTGTGGTGGAGCGGTGGCTCCCCCTACAGTCCGAGCTAACTCTGTAGGGCCGATGGAGAAGAAGATTGGCCAGTAAAATGGCCGATCACTTCGCTGTGCCAGCTGAAGTCAGAAAATCATCTAAACATAAAGAACCACCGTGGTGAATCCGGGTGAGATCTTTCCTCCCTCTCTCCGTCCTGACTATTTCCTTGAACTATTTTTCCTGCAAAGAGCTTGCTTTTTGGATGACTTCCCTGTTCTAAGAAAGCGGCGTCTGTCTGTTTGGGGAAAAAAATATTTTAAACAAAACTACAGAATAGCACTTATTATATTTTGAACCTTTTGAATATTGGGCATTCCTGGAAAGATTTGTAATTTAGAGCATTATTTTACTTACTATACTGAAAATATTTGCTTTTTTCTGTCTCTTTCTTTGTCATTCTTAATGAGATAAAGGCTTTTAACCTGCAAAGAAAAAACTTTCTATAGCTAACTGAGGACATCTTGTGGTGAAAATATTAACTGCAATTCTAATGTCTTTGCTTCGGTGTTTGGAGATGTTTTTGACCTTCAGGAATTAACAAGAAGAAAAGATAAAGCCTTGGAAACAGCTGTGGGTTGTGTTTGTGATTTAAAAATTGTGGAGGCGGATGTATATGGACTCTTAATAAATATAGTTTCCACAAAAAGATTAAAATACTCTTTTACTATGGAAATAGAAGACTTTTACCCACAGCTTGACTATGAGCTGATATTGGAAAAAATATTGGAAATGACAGAGGAGATGAAGTTATGGAGAAAAACTAAAGATTATTTTGCAGAACCACAAGCTGAGCCTCAAACTTTAAAAGATCAACCTATAGGCCAAGAAGAAGCCTATATGCAACAGTATACACATTTGAGCTGGAAGAAGAATTTACTGATCAATTGAATTCTGGACTGGATTATGAGCTGATATTGGAAAAAATATTGGAAATGACAGAGGAGATGAAGTCATGGAGAAAAACTAAAGACCATCATCTAGAATCACAAGCTGAGCCCCAAATTTCAAAAGACCAATCTACAGGCCAAGAAGAAGCTTATATGCAACAGTGTACACAATTTGAGATGGAAGAACTCACTGATCA
The DNA here is from genome assembly GCF_016545835.1 of Crotalus tigris. Taxonomy (NCBI): domain Eukaryota; kingdom Metazoa; phylum Chordata; class Lepidosauria; order Squamata; family Viperidae; genus Crotalus; species Crotalus tigris. The sequence continues at coordinate 4,993,067 of NW_024100678.1, forward strand.
ATTGAACTTTAGAAAAATTCTGGACCCAAAATCCCAGATTGAGACCTTAAATGGCTACTCTATAAATCAACTAACTACTACAGAGGAGGATATTTCACAAGTCTATGTACAAACGGAGAACTTTGAAGATCAAAAAATGACTATAAGTGAAGTACTCCCAATGCTAAAATTAACAGGAATTGACAGCCAGATGCGATCGATTGAAAGTTATGACAACCTGGATAATCAAGCTGAAATCATAATATGGAATAAAATGAACTATATTGCTTACATGATACTGGAAGAAGGGGAAGAGAATTTTGATCAGATCGATCTGTTGATAAACATTAGTACTCAAATACTGAGATTTGATGACATAGATGTGATATTACGGAAACCAGCTTGGTATAGAAAAAAGCCAGAGTTAGATTTAAAAATGTGATTTAAAATCTTAATTATTGGGTCAAAAAGGCTTTAGAGATTTGGACTAATTTGACAATCTAATTGAGTAAATGAAAGCAGTAAAATAATAATTGGTGTAATAATGATAGTTAATTTGGTTGAGAGTTAAATTTTACTTAACAGGTTGAAATGATTCTTTTTTTGTTTTTTTACTCTGTTTATATAGAAAACTATTTTGTAATAGCAGAAGAATTAGAGAGATCTATGATAAGAGAAGAAAGGGTATTAATTAATGATGTATTAAATTAAGAGATGGAATATATGTGAAAATATTAGAATGTTATTCTTGGAATATTATGTGTGTTGTAGAAGGGATACCCAAAATTTTATTAATATGTTTAAGATTAATTGGAATATTTTAATTGAAATTAGTGGAGCTTAAAAGCAGGAGTGATTTATGTAGATGTAATAGTAGGGATGATTCTGTGGATTGATTGAATTTTAAGAAGAAATAGATTAAACTAAATTTGTTATATCATGTGAGGAAATAGAGGGGGGAATTTTTAAGGTATTAATTTTAGTTATATATATATATATATATATATATATATATATATATATATATATATATATATATATATATATATATATATATATGACTTGTTTTGCTATGATTGATTACCCTTTCGTCACGGTGTTTTCCTGACCACTTTGATGTTAAAATTAAAAAAAAAAAACAATAAAATGTGTATATAAAAAAAACGTTTAAGGAAACTGGAGTAAGTCATGGAGGAAGAGGAGAGGTCCAGATTCAACAATGAAGAATAGCAAAAACTTCATACCCACCTTAAGCCCTCTCAGAACTACTGTTACAGAAAATTAATTACTGGACCAAAGCTTTAGGATTTAAATGATAAGGAATTATGGTTGTATCAAGCACAAAGGGAAAAAAATTGGAAATTTGATTAAGTCCCATGTGAATATATATATATCATCAAAGAGTAGAACATGTTGATCAATAAAGTGAATTAAGAAAGTAGACTCTTACCTCACTGAAGTAACCCCGTAAGAATTCTTCATTCATGATCATGCCAGTATCCATGGCTAAAGTTCTGCGAGCTCCTAGCAGCATTGTCCCACCTGCTGTCAAGCCTGCCCCTGCGGCTGAGGCACCTGCAAATTCTGCCCCAGAAAGAAGAGCTTCTCGCTCTTCTCTCTGCCATCTTGTGATTGTGTTGCTGCTCATGTTCTGCTCCTTGATCGTAGAGGAGAAGCCACTCCCTGCTGCTGCTGCTGCTGCTCCTGCTCCCACGGCTGCTGCTCCACTGCCCACATACTTTTCCGATCCAGAGGAAGTAAGGAGGTTTAGCATTGCCTAACATCAAAGGCGACAATTAAAAATCAAAGATGGGCCTGGAAGGAATAGCACTGAAATCCTGACAAGAATGGCTTTTCTAGATTGCCAAGTGAATTTGCTATTGGCATGGTTTGGTACTTGTTGCTCAGAGAAAAAGGAAAGGTTTATAATACACCAGCAGGCAATCCAGGGTTCTAAACTATGGCTGCCATGTAGGACTGTATTAGTATTTTATTATTGTATTACTAATATGTAGTAGGACTATATTACCAGTATCTTTCTGATATTTCCTATTAGCTACTCCTATTGGTATCTTATGACTATCACTTTGTTGGTTGTATCTTATGATTTATGATTGTATCTTATGATTTATGATTTATCACTTCGTTGCTTGTATGTATACTGAGAGTTTATGCACCGGAGACAAATTCCTTATGTGTCCAATCACACTTGGCCAATAAAGAATATTCTATGTTGTGTGTTCCACTCAAGCCTATCCTAAAAGCACATGGTTTGGAGAATAGCAGGTAGAAACAAATTTGGAGAAGCACAGTTTTTTGAAGTTACACCAGAAAAAAAAAGGGGGAATCACTTTCTCGCATGCTGCTTATGTTGACCTGAAACCAATAGGACATTTTTATACATCATGATTCAGCAGTTGATTTGACTTGAGTTCCTAGTAAGTGTGATTATGGCTGCAGTCTAAATCCAGTGATTTAAATGGCACTTACTAAGTCATCACATTTATGACTGCGGGCCTGGGAAATTCACATTGCTCTAAATCAGTACGTTTTTCAATCTTGGCAACCTTAAGATGCTGGCTGGGGAATTCTGGGAGTTGAAGTCCACACATCTTCAAGATACCAGGTTTGAAAAACACTGCCCTGGATGAATTAATCCTTTAATTTCCTCTTCATGTTCCCAAGGAATGGAAAACTGAAGTAAGAGAAAGAAAAGGCAAAATACAATATACCTTATTTTCAGGTGCTGCTCCTTCACTGTTCCAGTTACGCAATATTTCTTCACTGTTGTCAGGTATAGCTGCAAATCCTTTTCCACCGCCTGATCCAAAGCCTGATCCAAAGCCACAGGCCAGCAGTAAGAGAGGCACGACTGCAAAGGGACACAACACAACAGTGAGCAACAAAGATCAAACGCTAGGGGAAAAAAATATTGAGTATATCTGCATGTGCAATATGATCCATCTCAAACATTTCACAATCAGAACAAAATTTTTAAAAATTTCCAGGAGAGATGAGTTACTTACATAATGATAAACAGGCACCTTTCCAGCTCAGCTCTGATCTTTCTTTTTTACCAGTTCAACAGTTTTTAACAATCTAATAAGGACAGAGCATTCACCACTATCGTCTCTCTTTTTATCTTGCTTGTTTTTTTAGTGAGTTTTATATATTCAGGTTTGTGCACATTCCAGACTGGCAAGATACTGACACAGACCGTGTTGCTAGATGTAAAAACAAGCATCTCAAAGCCCTAACTTTTTCAAAAAGTAAGCAAATATATCTATATTTGGTAGTAGCAAGATAAGGTCAGGTCTGAGTGTGTATATACATGTATACATACAAACATTCTGCTCTAGTTTGACCTTCTTACTCCATGTTTGGAAGCTTCTTGGCTGCCAGTAAGGTTTTCTTAAAAAGAAAGCTAAGGAGAATTTGAGCAACAATCAAAGTGAAAGAGGAACACCAGCTCCTAAATAGACAGGAATAACAAGAAAAAAAAAACACTCTAACATTTTAATGCCTTTTTAAATGTTCCATTTCATATTATATGCAACAAATAAAAAGATGGATTTCTTAAAATCTATTTCAGTAGGAATTAATTATGATTGGATAACTTTACAGTCTTTTTTTTCAAGCAAAGTGAAATGTTTGCAAGCTCTCATATGAAGGAGTCTTTGTGTCAAGAGTCCTGCTTATGTTGATCAGAGGTCACCAACCTTTTCATGCTGGCAGCCTGGAGGGAAAGGGAGCAGGTGGGAAATTTGTGCGTCCACGCACGAACATGCGCACACAAACAGGGCCACGTACAAACGGGGCTGTGTGCACACGCACGGCACTAGCAGTCCCGTTTGTGCATGCGTGCAGGTGCTAGCCACTGCTAGCCCTGCACGCATGTGCAAATGGGCCATGCAACCTGCATGTTATTAGCAGCCCCATTTGCGCATGAATGCTGGTGCTAGCTGCTGCCTCTGCTAGTACCGCACTCATGCACAAATGGGCCATGCACTCTGTATGATGCTAGCAACCCATTTGCATATGCATGCATGAGCTAGCCACTGCCTCTGCATGTGCAAACAGGCCATGCAGCCCGTGCCCACTAGCGGCTCCATTTGTACATGAGTACAGGCGCTAGCCACTGCTGCTGCTAGCCCCGTGCACATGTGCAAATGGGTCTGGGGCTCTAGTGTGAGTGGGGGTGAGCACGCACACACGTGTGTGCACGTTGGCCAACTTGTCCCACAGCCCAGTGGTCAGTAGCCCACAGCAGTGGGCCGCAGACCATTGGTTAGGGACCCCTGCTCTAGATGAAGGGTGTCCAATCTTGCCAACTTTAAGACCTGTGGACTTTAATTCCCAGAATTCCCCAGCCAGCCATATTGGCGGGGAAATTCTGGGAGTTAAAGTCCCAGGTCTTAAAGGTGCCAAGGTTGCACAACCCTGTTCTAGACATTATGAAATAACATTAAAAACTTACGGAGTAGTAGCAAAAATGCCAAGATCATCAGTGCAACTGCAGCAGGTCCCAGAAAGATAGAGGAGCTGATAATTCTTTCTTGGCAACCAGCGCCATCCTTGCAATTACAAACTTCCACCTCCAGAACTTGTTGGTCAGGGCAGCTGAGGCCTTGGTTATCTTTCACTAAAATAGGAATTTTGTATATGCCAGGTGTCACATCCTGAAGCATAAGCTGAGCTCTGGACCCTTTGTAGGGAAGGAGAAAAACAAAAATAACAGTGTTCAGCAGTGTAGTAGAGAAAGGAATGAAATCAGAAATCTTGCTACTTTTGGGGTTACCATTCTGATAGCTAAAGCAGTCTTCCCCAACCTTTCATACTTTAACCCTCAGGTTTCCTGGTCATTAACAGGAACTCTGGGAGCTGATCTGTGCTTCTAAAGCACACCCAAGTTAGGAGCAGCTACTCTAAAAGAAAGCATTCTTATTAGGAGACAACAATACATTTCTAGATTCTGTAACTACTGCACAGTGTTTTGGGAAACTGCACATTCTGTGCAAAGCAACAATTTTCTGGGTCATCGACACGTTACTTGGTAATTCCACCTCTACAATATATTCAATCCATTCAAGGCAATTCAGTTAATCATGAAAACATTTTCTAGCTGTTGAGCCACCCTCCTAAACCTACTTCCATTTTACTTTGCAACTGGTGCTAAACATGTTATCCACTTTCATTCATATTTACCAGAAACAATCCCTCCACTTGGATGCATTGAATCTGGTCTAATCTGCAATGAAGCAGCACCATTAATATTTCTCCCCTGACTTTGACTGCCAATTCTTTGGAGCAGAAAGGAAAACAGGAACATTTCTTGGTCTACTTTTGTAGAAGAAAAGTTATACTGCAGAGGTACAGATCTGCTGCTCTTTGGCGTGAGATCTGGTTATCCAAATCAAAACAAAAGATGGATTCACACATTGTATTTAGCTATGCTTTGCTGAACAAACCATAGACAGCTATATTCAAACAATATGCTAAATCAAAAATGGTGGTTTATAAATCACAGTTGCTAATTTTTTTTATATAATGTCTTAAATCAAAACCAAACCAACCTTATTTAGGATTAGTACAATGCATTCATCAGGATAAAAAGAGGCAGCAGTTTATCACTGGACAAATCTCTGTCTCAATTGTTCAATATAAGATGTTTTAGGCTCAGCAAGATGAAGTTCAAGGCTAAAGTTACTTACAACCGCATTGGTTATGGCAGCTCATATGATACTAAATGGGTCACAACTGTTCATATAGTTCTTTACTGAGCTAGAATTCTAATACTGCTCTCTCTCTCTCTTTCTCTCACCTCCAGGTGAGGCAGCAAACTACCATCTACTAATGGAATGTTTGCCATGGATTACGTTCATGCAATGCTAAATTAGCATCCTTCATGAGATTTACAAATTATAATAATTGGGTTCATGTATGTCAGCTAAGCTAAAACCAATCTAACCACATGACTGCTCAGCATGATATGAAACCAAACCACAAGCTCTGCTCTCATAAACTCTGTAGCTTCAGAGCTGCTCCAAACTTGATGTGGCAGAACTCACACTTACCATCTATCTGACCAATTTTCCATTTGTCTGACATTCTTTCAGGTTCATCAATGACCACGAAAGTGAAAGGACCAGCATTTGGATGTCTATCTCGATCTTCAACAGTGATATTAATATACTTTGCATCAGTACAGACAGTTGTTTTTGGAGTCACAAGAATTGGGCAGTGATCATTCTTATCTTCAATCTGAATAACGATGGTACCAGTAGCTGTTTTTGGAGGGTAGTCTGTAAAGCACAGAAGGAACAAACATCTATTGTTATACAAAATGTTGATTAATTAGAAACTTGTTTGCTTTTTTAAGCATATACAAGTTTTTAAATGTGAACCCAATGTTTGAATTATGAGGAGTTTATAATTCACTAGATTACATAAACTGAAAGTAAAAAACAATTCATACCCATGAAAATTTTGGGGGTCACTGATATATAGGTAGTCATTGACCTATGACTTTAATGGAGCCTACACACGATAACAACTATTAAGTGAGACAGCCGTCCTTAATGACCTTTGCTTAACATTCATAAGGGTGAATGACTGCTGGGCTGCTTCAGCCACTGTAAGTTTGAAACAGGGTTGTAATGAGCTTTGATGAGGGTGGGGTTTGTAACTTTGAATGGCCATTAAGTGGCTGGTTATATTTCAAGGATTACCTGCAGTATTATTTCACTCTTGAGGTCTTTGTTAGTTAATCAGGCAGTTATTCAAAAACCCAGAGCCTCAGATTGGATTGTGGTCAATGTTAGATTCGTAGCTCTCACTGTAACAATGCACCAGCTTTACTACAGCCTCTGCTCCTGCATCCACTTAGTACTAAGAACGCACCAGATATTCCACATGATATAAAAGGTGTATGATTGCATTATGAATTTATTCAAAGGGAAAAATAACTTGTGCTCTAATAAGCAGAATGTTGTAATTCTGATTGTGCATGATGTGATGGACTAGTCTGCTGTTGTTTTCAAGGAAGGGATTCAGATGGTAATGCAGTGGCAGATGACCAATGGACTCCAAATCTGCCTTAGTTATAAGGCCCTAGTTATTCCTCCAGCATCCTTGCCTCTTTTGTGGAAATTGGACGGCTATCATGGGGTGGCAATTTAAGAAAAATAGAGTCAGATGCAGCATATATGGAAAATGAGATTTATACTTTTCTAAACCATTATCTGTACCTATTTAAAATCTGAACATTCACCAAGAATGGAAAGAAAGAAAGCTCTTAAAAGAAATGGAAAGCTTAAAGAAATCTCATACTGAAAATCACTCCAGGCACTGATTTCTCTGCCGGTAGCTGGAAAAGAAAATTACCTTACATTAAATCTCTTCTCTGGTTTTGCGTTTAAGGTAAGCAGATTAAAGTAAATGACTCAAAACCAATTTGTAGTTGTTCTGAGTTACTGGAACCTAATCTTGATGCAGAAATGATCAGTCTTCTGCCTTAGCATGATAAGATGTTTCGATGTTGTACAACCTTAATCTTATTTATTCATCTAAACAGGATACTAGACCATTAATTTGGCTGTGGTTTGATGAAATTAAGACAAGCACAAATGTCTTCAGAGTAGGATTATTGGTTCCCCCCCCCACTTTCTCTATTCCATTTGCTGTCATTTTGATAAAGCTCTTTTACACCCTCCCAAAAAAATAAAAATAAAAAAGAGAAAAGAAAAAGAGTAAGGCACGGGTACTATAGATCATTAAAAAGTATAGTCTCCACCAGATCTTACAACTCTTGGTAATTAACAAAAATATTCACTACGTACCAGTAGTTATGGCCAAAATTGTTGCAGTGTAAGTACCATTGATGACATAGGGTGATTCATAGTCTGGGACTTTAAGTAGTTTGATTTCAGCTGTTTTAGCATTTATTGTCAACCAGTTTGCAAAATCACTTCCTTTGGCATACCTGTGTAAATTTTAAACATATGGAAAATAAGCATACAAACCTGAGATTACGCATACATATGGAAATATATACTTCTTAGGAGACATACAAACTTCTTAAACATCTACTTACCATATTTCTATTCATAGTTAATAAATAACACCCAAATAATTGTTAACAAATAGCAGTCAAATCTCAATACATTTATTTTTTTGTATTTCTAGTTGTGCCCTGTTCAAATCTCTTAGCCAATCAACAAAGGGACATAGTGAGGACAGTTTAATGGGAAAACCAATCAGAAGTTGGCCCAAGAAATAATTTCTGAGTTGTTCTTTTGCATTAACTCTAGTTTATTCAACAAACAATGTGCAAAATCATCCTTTAAGATGACATGTGAACATTAACTTTTTCAGTATTTATTTATTAATCATATTTATATGGCTGCCTATCTCACAAAAAGAAATTTAAAACAAAACACATTGGGAAACATAAGGTATAAATTGCATCTCTCTTTTCAGCATAAATAAAAGGATGAGCAATCTTGGAATACGACAGTAGTGAAACTATATATGGCATATTGAAAGCACATAGACACAGAATGTTCTCCTTCTACAGTAACTCTTGATTGTTGTGGGCCACTCAGAGTATTGGAAGTTGAGAGGCATATAAGTATACTTATAAATAAATAAATAAGTCTTACGTGATGCGTTCTGCTATTTTTTGAGTGTCTTCATCATAAGCTTGAAAACTGCCAATAATCTGGTTTATTTTCATTGTTCCACTTGTCTTAATCACTAAAGTTTGGGGCTTAAATACGGGGCCTTCCCTCACATTTTCCACATTAATTTTGACAGAAACTGGTTTTACTTGGGAAACTTGACTAATAATTGATTTGTGATATGCTGCTTTGTTAGAAACTGTTATCTTCAGGTCCATTGTCTGCAATTCTTCATAATTTATTTCCTGCAGAGAGAATAAAAAAGTCATAATTTAGAATGCAATTAACCCACTTGCATATCCTTCTGGACTTTTGGTGGAAGTTTACTATTGCAACTTCAATATTATTTGATATGAAACACCCTTGAAAATTCATTCAAAGTTAAGAGTCCGTTCAATATAAAAAGAACAGAAAAGATTCTTGAGTTTTCATGTCACTGTATCAAATGGAGATCAAGATACAGAAGAGAACAAAGCATAACTAGACCTTATGTTAAAAAACAAACAAATCAAGCAATTGAGTTAGGAACCTCTATTTACCCTTATTCATGGGCATAAATAAACTATGAAAGCAGGGGATGAAATAGTTCCCAACCACTTGTTAAACGGCTCAGCTTGACAATGGTTATAAAAAAACTGATGCTATATTATCCCACAGTTTTAAAGTAAAACAAGAATTGTAATGTAATTTGTGGAACAGAAAATGAACTATTTAAATTATTATGAAATATGAGAATCTGAACTAATAAATGCTCTTTGTTGGTATGTGTTGTAGGTGGGCATACAAAATATAACTATTTTATGGGCAATACATTCCTACCATACTATAAAATCTCATCATAATGGAAAAAGGGGCAGAGATGTGGTTAAAATGAGATTATAGCAATCTATGCAGAATACTCATACAGAACACATCAGTTTGCCCATTATGCTATGTGTTCCCATTGTCCTCTTCTTTTGCTGGGTATCATCACTGGATTGAGGTCAATGTGGCAAGCATACTGCCTCTCCCCATCCACTAACCTTAATCAGAGTAAGAATTCCTTGGTTGGTTTGTGAATCTGTTTCTATACGGAAGTAGCCTCCATCATTGCCAGACACAATCACAAAGTTTGCCAGCCAGTTATCAGTAAATTGTTCATCTCCATCAAAGACGTCCAAGCGCATGATTTCCACATTAGCTATATTTTCCTTTATACTTCCTTCAAACTGTAAGTAAACAAGCCTTTTTATAATAATACATCTTTCTGATCATAACTGAAAAAACCCACCCAAATAATAGCGAGCACACTTTTTACTCACCACAGACTTGTTAAGTTTAGGGATATTGTCATTAACATCCAGAATCTTGATCTGTAGGCTGGTCACTTGACCATTCCCATGTTCTTTTCCATCAAGGTCTTTTGCTTCCACAACCAAGGAATAACTACTATGCAGCTGTGGAGCAGTCAAACAGCACGAAAGTTAGGATATAGAAAAACAGTGTCTAAGTGAAGGTTGAATGACAACACCAATAACTGAAAAAAAATTGTGCCCCAATCTGGGGAACTTTAAAGAGAGAGTGGGGACCTAATACCACCCCAGAGATTGCTGAACTACAACTACCACTATCTCTAACTTCTGGCTACATTTGCAAGCCACAGATTTGTCACTCTTTTTCTGAAAGCTCATGGTAGGAAGTGCAGAAACTTAACAGATTCTTGCTGCCAGAAGACACAAAGAAAATCATGTGCCTGCGAGTGGAGGTAAGCAAAATATTCTGGACTACTGAAAAGCAGAAGGTCAGAGAAACAAAGAAGCAAAGGTGTAAGCCATTTACACATTGTGATCCTCATCAAAAGATAAGGACATTTTCTTTTTCTAACACGCTGAAATAATAATAAAAAAAGGCTCACAACGATATTCAGACTTTGCAGGAGAGTCACAGTATAAGCCCTACTGCAACTCCACTATGTATATATATTTCATAAACATTCAGTATACTCATAAGGTCTAGCCAAAATGAAACAAGGTTTTGGAAAAATATATATTAGATTTTGCATGTGTGTTTATGCATATATACCATAAATATATATTTTATTTATTTGGTTTACACACCAATGACTTTCAGCCAACTCATAGCCTAGATATTTAGCTAAAATCTTCTGCAGGTCTCATGGGAAAGAATCCCATTTCAGATACTTATGCTGAGTTTCAAAGTTGACATTCAAAGATCAGTTGAATCTGGATCACTACAGAAATATCAAAGAAATCCTCTTAAAATTTGACTAAGTGAATCCTATCCAACTTGGCTTTTATTAATGATTATGTTTTACTAAGTTAACTACTTGCCAGTCTTTTATGAGCTGTTATTACTTTGAAATACAGGCAATCCTCAACTTACGGCCATAGTTGAGCCCAAAATTTCTGTTACTAAGCAAGACAGTTATTGAGTGGTGCCCCATTTTTGCCACAATTGTTAAGCAAGTCACTGCAGTTGTTAAGTGAATCTGGTTTCTCCCATTGACAGAGGTTGGCTGGGAAGGTTGCAAATGGTAATCACATGACCCCACACCAACACAACTGTCACTATCACTTTTTAAAGCACTGTTGTAACTTGGAACGGTCACTTAACAAATGGTTGTAAGTTGAGGACTACCAGTATTAATATGATGAATTGGCTTATTAACAGTTTCTATATCTTTTAATTATCTATTTGTAAACTGAAGGTAAGATAGTGAGTGACATTTAGCTTACTGGAAATGACCAAGAAGGCAGCTGCAATTTCTCCTTTTACATGCAGCATACTCAACCTCCTGAAAAGCTGTTCCTTGGAACTGGAAGGTCATCTGGGCCAGCAAGAGAAAAAGAGGATTGACAGAGATTGGTTGCTCCTCTCTTGTTTCATAAAGGAATTTTCATGGAATCTTAGTATCTTCCATACTTCTACTAAATCAATAAGAAACTAGATAAATAAGAAACCATTACAAGAATATTAAGAGAGAGAGAGAGAGAAAATACCTCTCTGTCAAGCTGGAAAGATGCTGTCCGAACTTCACCTGTTGCTTTGTTAATGACAAATGCATTAGGATCATCAGGTTCTTGTGAAATAATCTTAAAAGCAATTTGGGAGTTGGGTGTATTGGGTTCATCTGCGTCAGTTGCACTTATTTTCAGCACAAGAGTACCTAAAAAAGAGTAAGCATTTTACAAGGGTATATCAAATGGCAATGACCAAAAGTGCACATTTTCTTCCTACCACTATAACTGTCCTGCTTTTAACACCATGGCCACACACCATTCTTGAAGGCACAGGGGAGCAAACTAATCCAATGTAATCTCAGCTTCTGAATACTGGAAATGTACAGGTAATAGAATAGAATAAAGCTGGAAGGGGCCTTGGAGATCTTCTAGTCCAGTCCCCTGCTCAAGCAGGAGAACCTATACCACCTCAGACAAGTGACTGTCTAGTCTCTTCTTAAAAACAAGCTTCCATTGGTTAATTGTTCTCACTGTTAGGAACTTTCTCCTTAATTCCAGGTTGCTTCTCTCTTTGATCAGTTTCCAACCATTGTTTCTTGTCCTGCCCTCTGGTGCTTTGGAGAATAATGTGACTCCCTCTTCTTTGTGCCAGCCTCTCAAATATTGGAATACTGCTATCATGTCACCAATATTTCTTCTTTTCTTTAGACTAACCAAAACCAAGACCTGCAGCTGTTCTTCATGTGTTTTAGTCTCCAGGCCTTCGATAATCTTAATTGCTCTTCTCTGAACTTTTTCCAAGGTCTCAATATCTTTTTTGTAGTATGGTGACCAAACTGGTTGCAGGGTTTTATAAAGCGGTACTAATACTTCATGTGATCTTGATTCTATACCTCTGTTTATGCAACCCAGAATTGTATTAGCTTTTTTGGCTTCTGCTGCACACTGCTGGCTCATAGTCAAGTGATTGTCCATTAGGACTCCAAAGTCCCTCTTGAAGTTACTGTTTTTGAGCCAGGTCTCACCTAATCTGTACTTATATTTTTGATTTTTCTTGCCTAAATGTAAAACTTTGCTTTTCTCCACATTAAAACTCATTTTGTTGGATAGAGCCCATTGTTCAAGTTTGTCAAGATCTTTTTGAATCCTGAGCTTGTCTTCTGGGGTGTTGGCTATTCCTGCCAGTTTAGTGTCATCGGCAAATTTGATGAGTTCGCCTTCTATTCCCTCATCTAAGTCATTGATGGAGATATTGAAGAATACTGGGCCTAAGATGGAGCCTTGTGGTACCCCACTGCTTACTTCTCTCCATGTAGTTGTAGTATCATTGAGGACTACTCGTTGAATACGGTTTGTCAGCCAGCTACAAATCTATCTGATGGTGATGTTGTCTATTCCACCTTTTCTAGTTTACCAAGCAGTAGATTGTGGTCTACTTTGTCAAATGCCCTACAGAAATCTAAGTATACTATGTCCACAGCATTTCGCTGGTCTACTAAAAGAATGAAATAAGATTGGTTTGGCATGATCTGTTTTTAACAAACCTGTGCTGGCTACCAGTTATAACTTTGTTTGCTTCTAGTTGTTCACAAATTTGTTTTTTGATTATCTTTTCCAGGATCTTCCCAGGTATTAATGTTAGACTGATTGGTCTGTAGTTTTCTGGGTCCGTTTTTTCCCCTTTCTTGAAGATGGGAACCACATCAGCCCTTTTCCAATCCTCAGATAATTCCCCGGTGCTCCAGGATTTTTGAAAGATACAGTGCAATGATTCTGAGATAACATCTGCCAGTTCCTTCAGAACTCTAGGATGTAATCTGTGATTTATATTTGTCAAAGTTGGATTTTCTTGCTTATTTTAATTTTTGTTTCTAGTTTTTCTTTTGCAGTATTTTTTGGTATGATGTGCTATAATTTCTTTTTGTGTGAAGACTGATGCAATCCTTGACTTACAACCACAATTGAGCCAAACATTTCTGTTGCTAAGTGAGACACTTGTTAAGTGATTCCCCCCCCCCATTTTACAACTTTTCTTGCCATAGATTTTATGTGAATAACTGCATTGACTTTGCTTGTCGAAGGCAACAAAAGGGATCATATGAACCCAGGATATTGCAACCATCATAAATATGAGTCAGTTGCCAAGCATCTGAATTTTGATCATGTGACCATAGGGCTGCTGCAACGGTCATAAGTGTGAAAAATGATCATAAGTCACTTTTTTCATGCTGTTGTATGGTCACTAAATGAACTATTGTAAGTTGGGGACTCCTGTATTCGTGTGATGCATGCCATCGCAAGTTCCTAAATGAAAAGCAGATTATATAAATCCAAACAAATAATCAGTGCAGAATAGGCACACTAAATACATGGAAAGGGAAGGTATACTTATGTCATCCCAATAACAGAGGAGGTGCTGCTAATAGCAGCACCATAAAAATTTATCCTAAGCAGCAATTTATCTCACCCCCTATATTCAGTCTGTTACGGTTCTACCCAAATGCACTACAAGATTTTGCCTTTTTAATTACTACGTAGTAAGGAGAATAAGGTTAGGGGGTAAAATACACGTAGTCTCTATTCTGTACTATTTTGAAATTATCATGACACTAAAAACAAGGGTTTTTTGGCTCCTAGATCTTATATTTTGGCTTGTCAATAAAGCACTGATTCTCAACTATTTAATTATGTTTTCTAATGTCTCACCCGAACAATACTATAAAATAAAAGTCTGTGATATTTCTACTCTATTGAATACTGTAATCAATAAAATACTTGTTTGTGACAAGGGCACAAGAGGCAATAGGAGGGAAGGGATTCAAAATAATTGTATAGGGAAAAGAGTATGAATGCTGAGTGATTGAAAATGTAAATAAAAGTCTAGAACGTACCCACTTCACATAATTCTTCAACAGAACCCATGAAAACTGTTTGTGAAAACACTGGGCTATTGTCATTTACATCCAGAACTTTAATCCGCAGATCCAGTGGCCTTTCCAGATTTTCACCTCTTTGATTCAGTGCATAGCCCCTCAGCTGAAATAATAGTAACGTGAAGTCCACATGATTAATTTCATCCAATTCAATTGATTCAATTAGCAGGAAAATAAAAATAACAATTATCACTGAATTATACTGCTCACTTTTTTCTATTGGCACATTAAGAAAAATAAATTCCTATAAATACAGTAAAAATCAAGAGTCGATAACTGGTATGAATCTATATACCAAAAAGAGACAAGAGTTTCATCTGCTTACATGTATCATTGGTGTTTGTTCCCGGTCGACTATTCCAGTTATGTTCAATTCTCCAGTTTTCCCATTAATCACAAACAAATGATATGGTGGTTCTGTGACTCCTTGGCCAGAGATGGTGTAAGTAATAATTACTCCAGGTTCAACATCTTTGTCAGACCGAATCTATATGGAATAGGAGAAAAGAAACAATATTTTTGTTTGTCCGTGAAACTTAAAACAAATATGTTTTAATGTTTAAAAAAGATGAAGATTTAAGTAAAGATGTGCAAAACTTTTTATTCTGGGAATATAACATTCTGAGAAACTCTAGAAAAACTCTGTTTTTTTCTCTGGACCATTCCAATCTATCTGCTTCAAGGTTGGCCCAGCAATTTCCTGAATGTAAATCTCCTGGAAGAAGTGGTCTCTGAATGCAGCCTGCTTACTTACTGAATCAATGAATCATAGAAATCACAAAAATGACTTAATTCCATAACCAAGTCAAGTGTTTGTATAAACCAGCCTTTATAAACTTAAAAGTAGACAATACTTTAAGAGGTAGGCAGAAATTTTAAACCATATTAAAAAGATCTAATCAGCAAAATTGCAACTCATCCTCCAACAGATAGATTATTCTATGTAGAAAAGGCTGCCCACAAAACTAAATGGAGAAAGGAAAGAATCTTATGGAAACTTCTTCATGCATGTGCAGAACAGATAATTGCAAATGAAACAAAATAGTATAAATTTGTCTATGTACTGATGTTCTCTTCTGTCCACTGTCCAGGATCTAGCTAATTATAATTACATTTCTGATTCTCATTGGGGCAGGCAAAAGTCTTTTTAGTTAATCCTCAATTTTGTCTAGTAGGTGAGAGTAAGGCAAATATATTAAATCCTTTTAATAAGATCACTGTATTATAATTTAGCTATACTAAATAATAATTGCGGCCATTTCATTTTTTTAGTAATAAATCAGAATTATATAACTGATAATATGATTGTTTTACTCAATCTGACACCTTCTATCCTTGATAGGATTGCAACTCCAGCTCAAGTTGAGGAAAGCTACTAAGGACAAAATAAAAGACGTATTTGTTTCCAAGCCTGACTTACCTTAGCAATTGGATTCTTGTGGGAATTGTCACGTTCTTCCCAGATCATGGAAGGTGGAACAATCCATTCTCGCTTTTGCCTGATTAGGCTTTTCTGATGGAATACTTGCTCATGCCTTCCGCCAAGAATCTATGAGGAAATCCAGTTTTATTTGCAGCATTGCAAATTTTCTTATTGCCATACTGTCAAACCAAATCATGAAGCCTGCTATTTTAAATGCACATTCTTATTTTTCATATAAATAATGGGATTCATAACAGAAAATACATGGCATACTTCAATATAAGCAACAACACAATATTTGCATTATAAGAATTGACATTGTTTCTAATAAAGTATGTATATTCTGAAAAACCATAAGCACTTACAGGAAGGAAAAAAATATTATTGATCCTATGTACTGTTCATCTTTCAACAAGGAAATTGTAAAATTTTTTGTTCTATTCTATGTTTTCTACAATATTTTACATTACTTTCTATATATCATATATGCATTTTACAAGTGTTGGAAATAAATTATTTATAAAAGTTTCTCTAAACCTTTAAAAATCTTCTTAGTAATATACTTAAGCATGTGCAGAAAACCCCTTAAAATTGATAGTCACTTACCTCTAAATGAAGTCCATTCCCAAAGATTACATAACTCTGCAATAAACAGATATAGCAATTAAAAATATAACTAATCTCCCAATATAAACCACTAGGAAAATTAACACTGAACAAATATTTTGGCATCAGTGAAATTCAGTTAAAATAGTACACATTACTCCACCCAGATAATATTAAGCATATTTAAACTATTTTTTAAAATAATAAAATAGATGCATATTTAAAACCAAATCAACAGTAGGTTTTCACATTTAATATGGTCAGAAAATGGAAGTAAACTGTGAAATTTCATAGATGTGAATACAAGTGAACCCTGAAAACAGTTAAATCAGCATTAATAGGTTAGGATAGTTTTGCATTTTAGATAAGCGCTAACAGAAGAGAGAAAGCAAATACAACTTTTCAAACATGTTCCAGGGATGTAGTAATGCCCCTTTCCTCTTGAAACCTTGAAATTGATTAATTACAATACCTAAGAAAATTTCGACACCTCTATTATTTAAATAGTGGCTTACCACATGTAGTCAAGGACCATGCAGCCTTGAATTTCCCATGGTAGTCTTATAAGTCAACTAACCATAATTAAGCTATCATTAACAGAAGATGATCCAGAAATGTCAGTTTGGTATATACTCAGCATACCTTTAAAAAAACAATTTGGTTTAATTTGCTTTTAAATTAAGATCTTTAGTTTAGCTAAGCTTTTTATTAAAAAAATACTGTGGTTTTCTCCCTCCGATATGCCCACCTTATATAGACTTAATATTTCAGATATTGGCAAACAAGAATGCATTTGGAGTTTCAATTTGAGAAACCACATGGTTTTATAAATTGTGAACAGAGAACAGTATTGTGCTAGGGAAACTAAAAGTGTGCACAATAATTATCCGGAAAATTGCCTGCCATTAATATGAAATGTAATTATTGTAATGTAAAGTTAATTATTGTCTTTCAAGTCTTGGGAAATTCTCAAAAAGCTTTCTAGTCTAGGGAAGGTTTCTATTTTAGGGTGGATTTCTTTGGTTTTAGTGATAAATACATTTTCTTTTCCCATGTCAAAACCTGTCCTACCCTGATATGATTCATATCTCTGTCAGAAGGGCGAAGTTATAAACCAAAGTTTCCTCAAGAAACTTCATAGTGACATGGAACTGCTCTGTATGTGTGGCACAGTTGTTATACATAAATAGAACATTATGAACTCCTTTACAATCTCTCTGATATTGAAACACATGAACTAGACTTAGGATCTAAATCTACAGCTGTTTTTCTCAATCTCAGTGGCTTTAAGATATAGTGACTTCAATTCCCCCAAATTGCTATCTGGAGAATTCTGGGAGTTGAAGCTGCCCATCCTGAAGTTGCTAAGTTTGAGAAACTCTAGAGCAGGGGTTCTCAACCTTGGCAACTTTAAGACTTGCCAAGGTTGAGAACCCCTGCTCTAGAGCAAGCAAGTTATCTCATGCTATCAAACATGAGACTCTGTATTAAAATCAGTATTTATCACCTGAATCAATTTTCCTTGATAATGTCCACTGTTTAAAATATATTGGAACAAGGCCAGCTGTTAAATATCAAATTCTCCTTCAGCCATCACAGCTCCCTCTCTCTAGAGCAGTGATTCTCAACCTGTGGGTCGGGATCCCATTTGGGGGTTGAACGACCATTTCACGGGAGTCGCCAAACAACACAGTCCGCCATTTCCCCCCCTTTTCCTTAGCTGTGCTACTCCCTTTTATTCTATTGGCTTTTGAAAGCCAATAGAATAGACTCTCTTGAATAGAGAGTCCCATTCTGCAAACGGTGCTGCACCAGTTGAGTAGTCCTCGACTTATGACTGGTTGAGTAGTCCTCGACTTACGACCGGTTGGGGGTCGCGGCATTAAAAAGGTTGAGAACCACTGCTCTAGAGAGTTCAGAGCGATACCCAAATCCTCTTTGTTTTTACAGTCAAGTTTTGTACAAGGGAAAAATACTTAAATAGACATAGTGGACATGTATTTCTTTGTGAGTATTAAAGTGAACAACTTCATGCCAACAAGAAACTGTCATTTGTTTTGTCCTCTCTCTTAAACCAGCAGTCCCTAACCTTTCTGGCTCCATGGACTGCAGTGGCAGGGGCAGTGGGGGAGATGGTTTCATGTGTGCATATGTTGATTGTGCAAATGGGGCTTTGCGCGCTCATGCGCTCACCTGCAGCTTTTGTGGTCTGGTTCCCAACGGATCACAGACTGGTGCTGGGCCACGGACTGGGGGTTGGGGACCCCTGACTTAAACTGTTATTGGCTTTCAGAAGATAGACCCCCCCCATTTAACAGCAATATAAAGATTGTTGCAGGAAAAAAAAGCTAAATTTCCTCACATCCAAATGTATTAATATTCTGCATGCCTTCAGCTGGTATTATTCGCTTAGAAAGATACAAGGGTCAATATAGTTTCAGTCATGCCAACCAAGAACCACGCTTCAGGCCCCTTCGAAACAACCAGCAAGGTGGAGGCCATTTTGAACTGGGGATACTTCATTCCAGCTGCATGATAGAGAAGGCTTCCTTCTGAGGTCCTGATAGATGGCATTGCTTAAATGAAGGAACCTGGAGCACACCCTGCCAAATAAATTGGCTAAGTAGATACTGCAGAAAAGATGCTCTCGAAAATGAACACATTATTTAGGCTTTCCAATCAAATAAAAAACAGCAATGTATATAAGAACTCATTCTCCTAATACTCCAGGTCCTTCTACTTAGGGTTTGATGTGCATTCAGCTAAGCATTCACCGAGTTTGTGCCTTTTGGACTTACAGTATAGAAGTCCGATTTTGTCCACTATTTCCAGGGTTTCCATGCAGGATTTTTCTGACCAATGTCATGCTTTGGAGGTTATTAGCATGCCAATTATAAAACTATGGATTTATTTTGAGCTCTGTGTTGATTACACCAATCCAGATTTGATATTGGAAGAAAGAGCAGAAATAACTTTGTGTTGTAAATATAATTCTAATCCTCTATGACAGTGGTTCTCAACCTTTTTAATGCCGTGACCCCCAACCGATCGTAAGTCGAGGACTACTCAACCAGTCGTAAGTCGAGGACTACTCAACTGGTGCAGCACCGTTTTCAGAATGGGACTTTTGGCGGGCTCGGCAGGGCAGAGACAGCCTGGACAATTCCTATTGGCTTTTGAAAGCCAATAGAATTAGACTCTATTCAAGAGAGTCTATTCTATTGGCTTTCAAAAGCCAATAGAATAAAAGGGAGTAGCACAGCTAAGGAAAAGGGAGAAAAAAATGGCGGACTGCGTTGTTTGGCGACCCCCGTGAAATGGTCGTTCGACCCCAAATGGGGTCCCGACCCACAGGTTGAGAACCACTGCTCTATGAGAATAGCATTGTCCTATTTGAAGATGTGATACTCCCATTTAAGGGAAAGTAGAGATAAGAATGCACTTTTCCCTTGTTAATACATCCTAGTTATATTCAATTCTGAACCTTAAGTATGTATTTGCAATGAATCATGTAGCAATCCATCACTGAACCCAATGAACTCCCTATATGTTGCAACTAAAATTCCTTTGGGCATGCAGACTATTATTACATTGGGACTGAACACTCAATATTTCTATAAGGCACCAGGTTGGAAAAGGGTGATATCATTACTTCTGCAATGCATGAAAGTCATAGACCTTACTGAACTCGGTCAACTGACTCATCACAAATTCCTTTTAAACTAACTTTCTTCAGTGTGGTTTTCTTCAAACACAGTGTGTGAGAACTCAGTTTTCATTGGTTAGAAGCCATCAGGTTGAGTAAGTTTGTCTAGAACAGTGTTTCCCAAACTTGACAATTTTAAGGCATGTGGATTTCAACTCCCAGAATTCCACAACCAGCATTACTGGCTGTGGAATTCTGGGAGTTGAAGTCCACATGCCTTAAAATTGTCAAGTTTGGGAAACACTGGTCTAGAATGTAGACCTGAAAAACTCCACTTTATCAAAGAATAGTGGGAAAAATTTGGGTTTCTGTATCTGCTGCTGTTACCTAGTTGTCATTCAGAGTTCTGGGAACAATTTACAGACCACCTGCGTTTAGTGGCTTACAAATAAAATAAATACTTTATGGAGGTACATTTAAAAAACATGGGATGACTGTAAAAAAATCAAATTGCATAGATGAACAAATATAAGGAGCTCCATAACCAAATACAGTATGCTTTACAGCACGATTATGAACATTATTTAAAAAATATAACAAGCAGAAATACCCATCACTCCTTTGGAGCTTAGGGAGAATTCTAATCCTTCGCCAAGATGATAACATATATTACCATAATTAAAAATAAGGAAAGTGATCATGTATGTAAGACAGCCTTTTTCAAAAGAAAGGTAAGCAGAACAACATCAAATTGTATTGGTGTATCTATGTGAATACATTCATTGGCTAGAAGTTATGTTCAAAAATAGGATGAAAATTTGATTCAATTAATGACTAAAATTAATTTCCTGAAATAGCCTATTCTGAAAACTGATGCCACATCTACTTATAGACACAAACCATTTTCTTTTCACAAAATATTTACTTATATGTGTCTCAAACACACTTACATAGAGAAAACAATAATCCAGAAATCCAGGCTAATGATCCATAAACCTATGCATGGTTTCTCTGTGGCAAGGCCCTTGAATTCAATTGTTCTTACTTTGAAGTAGCATGCTTATACTGCTGAAATAGTGTTCAGATCTGTTTAGCCCAATTTCCTTTATGTAAGGTGGGATACCTGAAGTCCTTGTTATCCTCAGTAACTTCCTCTTCAGTTTGAAGCAAGGAAGCATGCTGAAAGGTGCAATCATTTTTACTCTGCAGTCATCTTGTTTATAATCTCTCTATATGTGCCTGCATAAAGACTGTTTTTATGTCTCTACCAGAGTGTGCATTTCCATGAACAGCCTCCAATGAACAGTGGAAGCTGTTTAGTGCAGATACTCCTTCTATATTATTCTCTGCGACAAAAAGCAGGCAAAATAAAAATAGACTGGTAAGCTTCTGAGACTGGTAGAACTTGTTTGACCATAGTTCCTAAGTGAACAGCATTTCAGGAAATTAATTCATATTTGCAGGTATTTTCATTTAAGTCTGAATACATGGTGGCACATCTTTACAATGGGCACTCATTACCATTAAAAGATTCAAAATATCTCCAAGCATTCCAAGAGATAGGAATATCTCTGTAATTCTAGATAATTACTCCTGTACTGTAGTTCTGAATTTGAAAAAATTGCTTAAGCTGCATTCCTCCCTATACTTGTTTTGGAAAGAAGTCCTATTTAAGTCAAAGAAAATAAGCATGTAGATCAGTTTGTAAACTGCCTATGGCAACTATATACATTATTTAATAGCAGTGAAAAGATGGCATGAATGGAAAACAGAATACCAAAGAAAGCAAAACAAAATAAGTTAAAATAGGGGAACCGAGACTAAAACTGAGATATTTGCACCTCAGTTTAAAATTCCCCACTCACACCATTTGTTTTTTCTATTTCAGTTGATTCTGAAGACAAAGTTTGTAATAAAAGGGAAAAAACATGCTTTGCTTATTTATATGCAGTGATAAGCTTTAGTGTGGATTTTACAAGAAAAATCTGGGGCTCAAGCATGAGAGGAAGATGTATATTTAATTTAAGGTGGAGTCCCATTCCTTCAAGAGTATTATGAAAAAGTGTTCTTTATCCAAGACAAAATTAATCATCCTCAGATCTAACAAGGCTGGCAGGACAACATAATGAAACTGGCAACCTTTTGAACTCAGAGAAGAAAAATCTAGACTTCTGTTTTTTGTTTTCCAATTTCTAACATGCAGAAAAGAAGTTAAAACGTTTCAAAATTCCCAACCAAGAGTTCCTTTATTATACTGGGTGTTGAAAAGTAGCAACCAAGCAGGGCCTCAAATCCTGAGATATTCTAGAAATGAAAGATGTTGATCAGCAATCAATGTATGAAGAATTGGTGAATCTAAAATAAGTTTTCTACTAGCCTCTCTACATATTCAGGAATGAAAAAAATGCTTGATAAAGGCAATTGAGGCAAATGAATTTTGTACCAGAGAAATAATGGGCTTAACACTTATGCCATTTTCCCATTAAAATCCTACTCATTCTCTTTTTTCTCCTATTTTTTACCTTTTTAGAAAAAATAAAGTTAGCTCTATATTTTTTTCAACAAGATTAAAAGCAGTTTATAAGGAGGAGGGATTTTCAATAACAAAAAGTTACAATCGAGAAATACATAGTTTAACTTTGAAGTAAAAGCCCTCCATAGATGATATTACATTTGCTTATAAAAACATGCAAGGAAAACAAGAATTAGCAAGATGGTTCTATCTTCCTATCACCATTTCCACGGCTTTTGCATTTCAAGATGAAGAAAGAAGCCTTTTCTTTATGTAGAAGGCTCCCTGTGTAATGCTCAGTCTAGATTTCAACATTATCCAAAATACTTTCACAACTGGTTCCTCATTTCAGATATTACTCTAAATTAAAAAGAATAAGGAAACCAAGATGGGAGTGTATGTGCAGGATGATCCCTCTACCTTTTCACTCATTAATGCTGAAGTTAGACTGAAAATATCTGAATAGGACTCAAGTCAGTTGCATTTCAGGATTTTCAAAGGCCTTCTGAAACTTAGCATCCATTTGGTCTAATATCTATTTTATGACAGTGGCTAGTTAGATGCTTTGAGTTAGTCCATTAATGCTTTTGTTGCCCCTCACGTACCCTTCAGAAATATTGCAAATGCATTTATTTAGCTGCCATGACCAAAATCCCTGACAGAACTGATTCTCCATTAATTCAACTGATTCACTTTAAATTCCTTTTAAGGGAAAAGTTGACATCATACCCCATAGTAGTAAATTCCAAAAATTCTATGTTGTGTAGAGAAACATTCCTTTCTGTTGCTCCTGAATTTACTACCAGTCAGTTTCATGGAAAGAGTGAAAATTCTAGTAATGTGACGATGAGCCATAGTAATGGTAAGAAGACATATTTCTCCATATTGTACATGATTTTATATACTCCTCCCAGAGTTACTGAGAGTTGGGTGGCATGCAAATTAAATCAATTATTAGCTTCCTTGATCTGCTTGATTCACTGTATTGGATTACATTCCATTATTTTCGGTATACCTCTGCTAGCATGCTAAGCATTTTGTAGACTGTCTTGAAGGATATCAGAATTAGGCAAGCACTATGAGATTCTTCTCAGACTTTTTTATTAATACATTGAATCTCTCCTCACAAAGGAGGTATCCAACTGCTTTTTTCTAAATCTTTTGTTGTTCCTGTTCTTTTGGGACTCTCTGAAAACAATTTTTTGAATTTTATTTGTAATCCTCTTAACTTCTGCATTAAATTTGCTTATTTTGCTCACAAACAATGTAATTCTATGTATTTATTTAAGTTATACGGCTGCCTAATTCATGATTATGACTTTGGGTATTTTAAAAGTTAAAAACAGAACAATGGGGGAAAAAAGCCCCATAACTAGCAATCAAGGTATCTGCAAGTATTCACAATGAAATCTTAGTGGGAAATGCTCATAAGTTAAGTGGATATAAAATTGTTTGCTTTCAGTGAGCTAACTAAAAGTTTACTTGACTCCTTTCAGAGTCTGAAACAATGAACAATAACACTCCTTTAGTCAAATTTTGGTCTTTATATTTTATAAAATTTAAATGTTCACTTTTCAGCTCGGCAACTTTATATTTTAGAAATTAAATTTCTGCAGTAGAATTTAACATAGAATTATTCTTTTTTCAATGCTGTGAGTTTCATAAACTGTTGTAATTGCAGATCTTCATGGTGGCATTAAAATATAAGAAGGAAGGAAAATGACGGTTGATAAAATTCCTCTTCAAGGATCTCCTCTGCAGTGCCCATTAGTAACAGTAAGCCCTCAATAGCTTTCTTTGATCATTCCCAACTTTTTTTTTAAAGAAAGATAATTTTTTGTATCCTGACTTACAGCCTAAATGTTGGAGATGCGGATGTTTGGATGCTACTTATTATCATATCTGGTGGTCGTGTAAAAATATAAAAGCTTTTTGGATTAAGATATGGTGGAATATTCAAAGAATTTTTAGAAGGAGGGTAAAATTTACCCCACAATTGTTCTTGTTAGGTATTGTTATTGATTGTGATATTAAAGAGACCATATTGAAGTTAAATTTAATTACAGCCGCAAGGTTGTTAGTAGGGCAAT
Source organism: Crotalus tigris (assembly GCF_016545835.1). Lineage (NCBI taxonomy): Eukaryota > Metazoa > Chordata > Lepidosauria > Squamata > Viperidae > Crotalus > Crotalus tigris. The sequence goes on from NW_024100678.1 coordinate 5,017,894, forward strand.
GTTGGAAGAAGGAATCTTTGCCTACTTTGCAAGAGTGGTTTTTTAAAGTTTCTTATTTGGCGGAAATGGCAAAGATTTCGGCTTTTTTGAAGGATCAATCGCAAGAGAAGTATTTTGTGGTATGGAAAAAATGGATAGATTTTATACAATATAAGTTGGATATAAAAATATTATTTAGTTTTTCAATAACTTATATTTAAAATTTAAAATATTTTATAGACTTTATTCTTTTTTATTTTTATTTTTAATTTTTATTATATTTTCTTTTATCTTTTTCTTTTTTCTTTTTTTATTTTTTTTTCTTTAAAGCATTTTTCTTTTGGTATTTATCTTTTTCTACATATATATTATTGTTAATTATTTTATAATTTGTTCAATTGATGTATTTAGATTTATTTATGGTTTATATCTTTTTAAAGATTTTTTGAAGAAATTTCAATTAAGCCTGTATTCAGCTCTGGGAAGGTCGGGGGAGGGAATGGGAGGGTTGGGGAGGTTTGGGGAAGGGTTGTTTTGTTTTTGTAAAATTTTAAAAAATTTTCAGTTAAAAAAAAAAGATAATTTTTGGCTAGAAGGACAGGCAGAAAGGGTCAGAGAGAGAGAAAAAAGGAAGGAGGAATCAATAATTGGTGATTTGCCATATATCTTTGTCTTTCCTAACAGTCATTTTTAGTGCCCTGGACACTTTATAAAATTTAACACGGCCACAGAAATGTGGAAAATATTTTACTATCACTCTTGAAAGGATTTCGGTAAAAGAGGCCACACTCAAATTAATTTCAGCTAATATATGCCAGAGGATAACTTAATAGTGCTTGCAATATAATATTGTTCACAACAAATCTTGTAATTCCTACAATCATTTTAAAGATTTCAGGAGAAATCTGGGTGCAGCTTTGATATGCACCAACTTATCAAATTAGACCCTTAAAATGACAAATGTGTATGTGTTTGTGTGTGTGTGTGGAAGAGGTCAAAGAATGTTAATCTAAGCCAGTGCGGGAGATCCGGAAGAGAAAGTCCACATATTTTTAAAATTGCCCAAGTTGAGAAACACTGATCTAAACTAATCTTTCTGGGACAGCCTCATCCAGATTTGCTGGGCATGAAGGCCAAGGTTCTAGAAGCTGAAGTCCATAATCTGAATGGCACTCAATGGGGGAAGGTTGATCAAAACAAAGCTGAAGGAACCATAATATTTCTTCAAAAATGCCTGCTGTTTGAAAGATGGGAAAATGCTACTTGTCAATTTCAAGTCAATCGTATAAATGAACTGTTATGTCTGCCTGTACCTTATTATCACGGAAAGTTTTGTCACCAATTACCTTTACAACTGTCTAGCAATTTAGCAAAAATTATTACTTTAACAGGTTTTATTGGCTGCCATCCCATGCAGAACTCTCTTCATTGTAACAGCATCCCTGCTAGACCAGCATCTTGCTTCCCCCCCACCTCCAGTGGGTGAATAGAAATCTTCAAAAGCTGACAAGAGGAAGCAAAAACAGCTATTCCATGTGTGTGTGTATATGTGCGGGCGACCCTTAATCAGTTTATCAATATTTCATTCCAGTTGTCACATTCTACCTATCCCCCTTCCAATATTACTCTTTGGCACACTTTGCATATTTTTTCCCTTCAAATGTAATGTCCCACCCCCAATGTGACTGATTACTTGCTTGAAGATGACCACAATCAATAGGACCAAGCAAGAGATTACTTATCACAGCTCAGTCTAGGACTATTGGGGTGTATTGGAACTACTCCTCCAATAACCATGCCTCAGAGGATTCTGGGAATTCTCTTTCCCAGCCATCTAGCCTAGTGGGCAACCCGATAGTGTTTGTAGAAGGGGGAATTCTAGCAGGCAATTCAAGGGCTGCAAATCTGGTGGCTAATCTCTCTTGCCATCCCCAGAGCAAGGAGCAGCATTTCTCTGGAGCAGTATTTTTCAATCTCAGAAACTTTTTAAGTTCTGAGAACTTCAACTCCCAGAATTCTCCAACCAATATGTTAGCTGGGGAATTTTGGGATTAAAGTCTACATATCTTAAAGTTGTTGAGGTCGAGAAACAGAGCTCTAGAACTTCCTAGGTTAAGACCTGCCTTCTTATTAAAACGTAAGTTCATCTGCTAGAGCAAAACTATTAAAATGTCAGCAGAGCGTGAAAATATAAGCAAAAGCTTCCAGATTTCCCCTGCAAACCAACCACTGAATAAGCCAGTCGAGATTGAAGGTCAGGTTGCTTCCAAGAAAGCTCATACCATATATAAAATGGCAGCCTAAACAAGTTTCTCGCAATACCAAACACCTCCAGAACTTCGCCAGAGTTTCTTTCTGCCCCGAAAGGCACTTTTTAAAAATATTCCTCTTTCAACAATGCCATAAGCGCGATTAGCATCTCGAGTGAACCTCCTGAGGTTCCGGCGCTGGGTTCGCAGGGCGTGGCGCGGCTGTTCGGCTGAAAGAGGAGCCTCTGTTCCGGCCGGCGCCCCATTCAGCCTACGATTTGCCCGCAGCGGAGAGCGCCCTCGTTCCGGCGGTTCTTTTCCCCAAAACAGGCTCTCCTTACCAACCCCTTTTTCTTTCCTTGGCGGGCATCTCGGGCATCGCCCCTTCCCGAGAGCCCCAACGAGTTGAACCGTCGGGAGCAACAGGTGACTTCCAAACTCACCAAGAGTATCCACAGGCCGGGCCCTGCCATGCCGAGGTATCCAGCCATGGTCCAGCCCCCCCGTCCTGAACTTTCGCTCGTCCTGAACTCCGGGTCGACAGCAGCAGCAGCCCTTTCCGCTCACCTCTCCGGAAGGGAAATAGGGACTCTGCTTGGAGCGCCTGGACTCTTGGTGGCGACTTAACCCAACCCCTTTCCTGCTGGTGGGGAGTAATGAAAACAGAGCTGGCTATCAGCGGCGGCGGGGGGGGGGGGAACGGAGGAAGAGGAACAGCCTAGGGGCGGAGAATACCGGTCTGGAAAGGCACACCAGGTGGGTGCGGGAGCCCCGCCCGCCCTATGACTCGGGTTTCTGCGGGACTGGGGGAAGGACGGAGAGAAAAGGAGGGGAGGGAGTAGCTGTTGACATTTGCCTTTTAGGATGAAGGGCTGCATTTGCAGAAGGCGCCCCTTTTCTGGAGGCAAAGTGCGAGGCTGCTCCTACGAGCTTCAATGCAACCTGAGTTCCTGTTGCCTCCAGCACGGCCTCTTTGCTGCCTGGCGGCGTCCAACTCAACCCTTTTCCTCTTCCTCGCTTGATCCTGCTCTACTCTTGTCCCGGCGGAATTCCTGATCGCTTTCCTGTCTGCAATCGCCTTTACTTCCAGCTCGATAGGGAGTTTGGAACCGTCTTATTGCTTTACGTAGCTTTTATCCGCTTGCCATGAAGATACTCTCCTAACTCGACTCTCTCTTCATCACTGGGGTTTTTAAAGTAGGGACTGGACAGTCATTTATCTGAAATGGTATAGGATCGCCTGCTTGAGCAGGGGGCTGGACTAGAAGACCTCCAAGATCCCTTCCAGCTCTATCCTGATTCTGATTCTGTTGTCGGTCGATCCCACTGAAAACAATGTGCCCAGAGGATTCTGACCCAGACACGCAGCTCGCTCCTCTCCCTTCTGTCGCGAACCCAAACAGTCTCCGGGAAAACGGAGAGAGAAAAGGGAATTATAAAAGATGTTTTACAACTCGGCCGCTTCTTTTTCAGATTATTAGACGTCTTGGTAAACTATAGTTTGTAGTATCGGTTGCGGCTTGCAAAGATTAACACTTGTAGGCAGTGGCCAAATTGTTTACTTTCCCTTAGTGGGTTGATACTTCATAAGAGCAGGAATGATTAGTTTACCTACAATCCTTTAAAAATTCCATTTAAGCTTGTGGTTGTCATAAACTCAGGGCCGGATTAAAATACTTCTGCGGGTCAAAAGAGATGCACTTTCGACAGTGATAGGAGAACGGTAGATGCTTGTTAAAGTAATTTCTTTTAACTGCAAAGTGTAAGGACCCCGTCGCTGCTTTGGATTTGCTGTTAATAAATTCCTTTGAATGAATTGTGAGTGGAAAATGCTTCTCTTTTCATTCTCTGCCTGCCACTTTGAATATTAAAGTTTTCTTTCCGTAATTGCCTTTTTATCTTTTGATAGTAACACTTCCTTTGCTAAATGGTGTTTTCTCTGTTGTGTTAATGGTTTTTCCCCAAGGTATAATTCAGACCAATTTCTGTAGGAAAGCTGCTTCAGCTTATTGACCAAGGTTAATTCCTGCCTAATTTCAACACAATCATGTATTCCTTAAGTTCATCCAGTAAGGCGTGTTTTGATACTAATACTGTTGTAAGGATGAACAGAAGTGAGAACATAACAGAATAATAGAATTGGAAGGGACATTGGTGGTCTTCTAGTCCAACCCACTGCTCAACAGGAGACTGTATACCATTCCAGACAAGTTGCTGTCCAGTTTCTTCTTAAAATCTCCCAGTGATGGAGCACCCACAACTTCTGAAGGCAAGCTATTCCACTGGTTCTCATTGTTGGGAAATTTCTCTTTAGTTCTAGGTTGCTTCTCTCCTTGATTAGTTGATCAAGTGATCATGACCAAAGTAGATCTAAAAAAAGGGAGAGGTTTACAAAGATAGTTTTTTTTATTAAAAAAATGCAGAATAGACTATGGCTTTTGTTCCTTCTTTACCTGACACTGGTGATAAAATCTCAGGTCCAAAAAGGTTTTGCCCATCATACAAACCAAACAGTACATTCAAAAATATATATTGATGACCATTATATTGATGGCAAATAAATTTGTACATGCAGGTTTTGCAAACTTTTATTAATCAACAACTCAGTTATGTGAAGGCATTTCTGTAGAATGCATTTGAAGATATCTTTGTTGTGATTATGGCACTGATACATACACAGTTGGTACAATTGGTGTGCAGAACTTTTTTGCAGGCCAAAAAGAACAAGATATATTGAGATTGTTGAATAAAATTAAAAATTGTTGGGCAAAAAACTTGAAGTCATAAAGGGCTAGAGTATCTGAGGTGCAAAAATTCAATTGATGGATCATGTGAAGTCTTTTGCCATCTAGAAATTATTTGGGATTATATAACCTAGATAATAGTAATCCTAGTTAACCCTAGATTTAGAACATATATTACATTAAGCCAAAACCATGCAAATCACAATGGTGTAATGGAATTTTTGAACCCATTTGTAAACCACATAATTATTTTATAAACTTGGGTTTTGTGGGTGGGTTTTAAACTGGGAATTTTGTGCAAATCTAGCCATTTGTGATTAACTATAATTATGTAAACTGTGTTTGGCTGGTTAGAACCCTGAAGTGAGACACTGCTTTTCAGTAGTGGTGCTAAATTTTTTATATTTTGTTACAAATTGTGCTACACACACACACACACACACACACACACACACACTTTGAACAACTGTACAAAGTTTTTCTTTGCAGCATCCATCCTTAAAACTTAGAAACAATATATTTATTGGATGAAAAATCAGAAACAAGCTGTAACCTGCCAAGCAATTATTTCTGTTAACAGGACTTGCTTAGACTTGTTACGATGTTTCTAATGTGGATTCTTTTTAAGGGTGTAGCAGTACCCTGGTTCTTGGACAAGAGATTTTAAAGGAGAGAGAAAGAAAAAACAGTGGTGCTAGTTCTTCCAACTGGAAACATATGAAAACATAAATTTGTTCTTATGAATGGAAAGGTTTGGATCAGTTTGGTTTATTATGGATACTATGCTTCTACATTCCTGCTCCCAAATCAGTATCCAGCTTCTGTCCCTACTGTCTTCCTCACTATGACTCAGATTATGGATGAAGAAAAAGATTTAGAAAGAGAACCACGTGGTGTTGCAATTTAATGAAGAGGGTAGAATCTTGCAGAGAATTGGGACCAATGGTTGTAAGTGTGAAGTGGAGAGCTGATCAAATGCCTTTTGGGGAACACTGTCTTCCACTAGGGAACACTGCTTACTAACATGACCATGAATGAATATATATTGAAGTCATTGTGGCAAAATTACAATGTCATTTACTGTAGAACAGGTTGCTCAATGTTCTTGGAGAGATGGAATGAAATATTATTTTGACGTGGGAGTCATATTTGACTGACAGGCCTTTGGTGGGGCTCCATTTGTTATCTCTGGATGACAAATTGCAATATCATCCTGGTAGTCTAGACAGAACCGCTAGACAAGAGAAATACAAACAGCTACTGGCCTGCTCTTTGTAGATATAATGTTATATCAATGTACATACTTACCTATATCAAGGACATATGTCTTTAAAGTCAAGCTTAGTTCCTAATAATTAAGATTTATTTGATAATGGCTATGGGCTCATGGCAGTGTATATGGAACTGCCCTCTATTTTTTCTCGTATAACACCTTTGCCAGATATATTGAGCTGAAAAAAACCGATTGCTCCAAAGTCATCAGTGGGCTTTCAGGGCTGAAAGTAGACTCAAATCTGATTTTCCCAATTTTAGTCAAAATCTTGTTAGATGTGATTGATGCCAATATTCCAGCCCACTTCTTGGATTGGTAGAAGTTCAAGGGAATTTAAGGAAACATCATCCAATCCTGTAAATTTCCCTATGTGAAAAAAATTGCTCCGATATATAGGTTTCAGGGATGTCTAGTTTTATTGCTGGAAACCAATCCAAATCATCCCAGAACTACGGTAAGTCTAATTCACTGATCTGTCAACTCCAGAAGTTGTATTAGATTCATAGGCCACTGAAGAGGGAGGTGTTCCCTGCCTTGATCTATACATTTCATTTTACTCCTTGCCTGAATCTCATCTTGTGCCAAATGAGGACATGTAACACCAGGATTGCTTCTGCATTTCATTTGTGTGCTTGTTTTTGTTCTTTTCAAATGTTTGTTGATAATTTTTAAAAAATGAATTCTAAAATGTATTTAAAAATAAGTGTAAATATATCTATGCCCTTGCACTTTAATGATTCAATGATAAGAATCATTTGCACAATGATTAAGCCTTATTTTCCAGTATCTATTGTGTCTCAACTAAAGGCTTGATGGTGATGTCATGCAGTTGAATATTGAAAAAGCAATTCTTACTTGTGAAACTTTCTTAGACTTCATTCACAAATTCCATTCCCAGGTTGAGCTGACTAAGCCAAAGAAAACACATTAATCATGCACAGGCCTCTATATACAATTAACTGGTTTACAAGTTTGGGAAGACTCTACCTTGACTGAGTCATTTATTATTTGATTCTGCTCAGTTTGAAATCAGGGATTACTTTGGGATAAAGTTCTAACCTAATATATTTTGAAAGTTCTGCCTTCCTAGCTGATTAAAGAATTTTGGTTGTTTTATATTGTTCCTCTTTTAACCACACTTAAATGCAAATAGATGGGGAAGAAATGGAGGTAGTGACAGATTTTATTTTTCTGGGCTCAAAGATCACCTCAGTTGGGGATTGCAGCCAAGAAATTAAAAGACGCTTGCTCCTGGGGAGGAAAGCTATGTCAAATCTAGACAGCATACTAAAGAGCAGAGACATCACCCTGCCAACAAAAGTGCGTATAGTCCAGGCCATGGTTTTCCCAGTTGCAATGTATGGCTGTGAAAGCTGGACCATAAGAAAGGCTGAGCGCCAAAGAATTGAGGCCTTTGAACTATGGTGCTGGAGAAGACTCCTGCAAGTCCTTTGGACTGCAAGGCAATCAAACTGGTCAGTCCTAGAGAAGATCAACCCCGACTGCTCTTTAGAAGGCCAGATCCTGAAGTTGAAACTCAAATACTTTGGCCACCTAATGAGAAGGAAGGACTCACTGGAGAAGGGCCTAATGCTGGGAAAGATTGAGGGCAATAGAAGAAGGGGACGACAGAGAATGAGATGGCTGGATGGAGTCACTGAAGCAGTAGGTGTGAACTTAAATGGACTCCAGAAGATGGTAGAGGACAGGAAGACCTGGAGGAACGTTGTCCATGGGGTCGCGATGGGTTGGACACGACTTCGCAATTAACAACAACAAAAATGCATTTAATTCTGCTTGCATTGTTTTTAAGGTTACTTTGAGTCCTGAAAACACATGCACATGTCTTTATTTGCTCTGCAAAACAATGACAGTATTCGTAGCATGATTGACTGACAGTAGTATAACAATAAAGCATGGAGAAACAACATTTTGGGAGGTGGGGAGGCCACAGATATTTGCCATTAAAGGCCATATACAATAATGTTACTCAAGAGGGAAGATCTAAAGTTTTTGACTCATATGGATTCACTGGAGAAAACATTGAAAGGCAGTTTCAAAGGTAAAAATAGTGTTGTCTTTTAAATAGTACATAGCAAAGATATCTAATCAATAACAAAACAAAGTTGAAAAGCACCCTAAAATAAAACTATTAACAAAATGATATATAATCCATTCCTCTGCTCAGTTCTTATACTGAACAGACACCAAAATTAAGTTAATGGCCCTTGAATTTTGGTGGCACAGTCTTCTTGAGTGGTGGGATAGGTTTGGGATGCCACAGTAATACGAGTCAGGCCTTATAGGAGGCCTGCAGATTGCCTGCTCCTGTATAAAAGTGAAGCTTGAAAGCTTGCTACTACTATATATGAATTCCTTAATGAAAATAATGCAGCTATAAAGCATGCATAAAATATTGACAATATTTGGACTGGTGATGCTTCATTATTTCTATAAAGTTATGAAAATATATAATTTGTGAATGCTACATGTGCATGATGAATTACAATGAAGAGCCCTGGTGGCGTAGTGGTTAGAATGTAATATTGCAGGCAAATTCTGTCTGCAGCCTGGAGTTCAATCCTGATGAGGTTCAAAGTTGACTCAGCCTTCCACCTTCTGAAGTTGGTAAAATGAGGACCCAGATTGTTTGGGGCAATATTCTGACATTGTCAACCACCCAGAGAGTGCTGTAAAGTGCTATGGGGTGGTATATAAGTGGTATTACTACTGCTAGGATGAATTACCAGCCAAACTATTCCAATTCAGTGTCTTTCAGTTGGGTTGGTCCTAGTTACTATCTGAAGTTGGAAGAGAGTTCAGTAAATTTGGAGAGCCCCAGGGAAAAGCTGTCATTACATTTTGAAAGGATAGGTTTATAAGGATTAGCAAATACTATTCCATCAGAATCCTAGGTCAGATGAAATCACTAAATATGCAAATTTATTTCATCATATTATTTTCTAATTCCTCTGTGTGTAATCAGTGAACTCATTACTTTTCCTTACTGGAAATTACAGCTAAAATTTACTCAAGAAAAATGTCTATCTCTGTAGCTACACTTCCATATGAGCCCTATGCAAGTCCCGAATGTAAGTAATAAAGAGTAGGAGTCTTCTTTATCCATTCTTTTAGTTAGTCTTCTCCCACTTTAAAGAGATCAATACTGAACTAGAAAAGTTCAATCTTGAATTAACTTTTTTTTGGTAGGATTGGTCATTGTTTGGAGATTTCCTGGGGGGTATCAGTTGCTTGGTGATATGTTACGGTGCTAGCACTATTTTGACTAATCCTTCATGTAAATCTTTTGTGTATGTTTTAAATTGGGTGCTTGACTGGATGGTAGATTGAATCATTTGCATTGATTTCTTGATGACTCCTTTATTTGAGTGCCAGAATTCCAGGAATTCTCTGGCTCTTCTGATGTTTCTCTGGTCTACACTTTCTATATTTTCTCAGTCAAATGTGTGATTCATTCTGTGGAGGTGAGTGACTTTAGGCCCTTGTGATTTTGGATCATTGTTGCAGATGTGTATTCTGTGATTCTTCAGTATAAATGGTGCCCTGTCATATCTAGCACTGCCTGCAACCCAGACAGTTGAACCTCTGTGTGATGGTGGCAATTTATGATGAGATTATAGTCTCTGGCTTATACATGATTCTTTCTAGAGTTTTTCAGGGTGTGTGATGCCTGGTGGCTTGGAAAGTTTTTTAGTGTTGTTTTGTTTCCTGGTGTATTTTTTGATGAATTGCTGAGGTGGAGATGGATTTGTTCTTACTGGATGTGCTGTGATGGTAGTTGAGTTCTGCTTTTATAGAGCTGGTGAGCTGCAAAGTGTTTTTGCTCTGTTGATGATGGTTCTTACACAGCTGATCTCTTGTATTTGTATATTAGTTGCTGTAGAAGTTTAAGATTCAGTCTGGGTGGGTGACTTCTGTAAACTTGAGTTTGCAACTTACCATCATTTAATTTAATGATGAACATATCTAGAAACAAATGTTTGTTCCCTTTCTACGTCTCTATGGTAAATACGATTCCCGAGCAGATATTGAATATTTGAAATACACTTTCTTTTTGGTTTTCTTTTTAGGATGAAAAATAGTAATTAACTGATTTGTGCTTGGGATTAGATCTTAGAAAGAGCAAAGGTTTCTTGGTGTTGCATAATAAGGCTGGCATCATTTCCATCCACTAGTCAGTTGATTCTTTCCTAGAAGCTGTATTCAAATTCCACACAATCTATAAATGCAAATAAATCCTCATTTCTGAGGAAGCATCCCTGGAATAGGGACAAAACATCTGCAAAAAACCACGATTTTAGTATATTTTCTTATGCCCAGAGGATCCCTACTAAAAGTATGTGCAATGAAGTACAATAAAGCTTGGCTATTCTTACCCCAGGAGATCCTGGTTCTCTGTGAAGATCATCTCTTCAGTTTCATAGGAATGAATGTCATAATACGTAATTTCCAAATCCATGAAATTATTGTCATATTTATATCCTGCCCTTCCTCTAATGTGCTCCAAACAGTATACACAGCATTTTAAAATACTCTGGAAAATTATGGATTGCATCATATATATTGGGTTGTGTATATCCATATTCATTGGCAACTGTGGCAGTCAAGTAGTGAAATTAAAGTGGGACGGAATCCCAACTTCCTTCACATACAGAATACATAAATAAGATTGCTGTGCAAGAGGAAGCAAGAAGGCCACCCATCCCATTCCATCTATGGAAGCTGAACAGATTGGCAGTTAGATCCTGTTGCATGTATTTGAATATCTGAGATATCTGCTTTTATTTTGCTGAGTGACTGGACCAATGCTGGACACACATAATATTTATGGAGGGTTTCATCTGGCTTTTTACTGTATAAGAATGATTCTGAAATGTTGTTAGCTCAGCTCAGTTTTGAGTCACATAAGTAGCCACACCTTACCTAGCTGCAGTGCGGTGTCATTGAAGCAAGGATTGAGAGTTATATTTTAAAAAGAGAGAGACCATTATCCGAAATTTAGGATTGAATCACTTAGCTTTTTGTAACAGGCATGTGAAATAAAAGCTTGACATTTCACACTGAAATCTTTACCAGTTTTCCTTGTTCATTGCTGCTAAAGACTAATGGCAGATGCTTCCTTTTAGATGACCTATGTTCCTTCAGAGGGAACACGCTTGCAATTGTAACCTAGTTTAGAGGATTTTCCAATGGATTGTATTGTTAGTTTCGTTTAAGAAATATTTATGCAACACTATTTTGAAAAAACACACAAAGGAATTAGGATCTTTTGCTTAATTGTTAATAGAAAATCAAGAAGGTCGTATGATTCAACGGCATATTTTTTTTAAAAATGCCATTTAACTAGACCAGACTGACTATCAAGTGGTTGGTATGAAGAGTGAGAACTCTGAAAGCAACTTTGTTGTCTCTTATGCCCTTCAGATTTCAGCCTACATCATGTTCAGTAGTAAGTAAACATTTAAAGAGTAAAGAGAAATTTGCCCAGACATTTTATTCATATTATGTTACATCTTCAAATTTAAGCTTGTGTGCAAATTTATTGTAATCCCATAGCTGTGACATTTCATTCCCTGAAAAAACATTCTTTCTTAAAAGCAATCACACCCAAAACCAGCGACGGGAGGTTATGGTTAGAAAGGATTTAGACATCTTGACTTGAATGTCAGACTTGTTTGTTTTGGAAAACAAAAAAGCCTACATTTTTTCAATATTAAATTTGTAAAGAGAGTCAGGGCAGTTAAAGACAATTATTTCCTAGAAGGATGCTCATTAAAAATGTTTTAATTGGACTTACTTGCATCCAACATGAATTCAAACATAAAATTTGCTTTCAGAAGAATAAAAATAATTTAAAAAATGACTGCAAATGCAGCCTTGTAATATTATAATGTCATAATATTTTAACTCATTAGATATGTTGTAAGAAGTACACCTATAAGGCGTGTGTTGATGCCTTTTATAAAATAGAAACATGAAACATATTTGTAAAAGGCCATTTATCAATAGACTTTGTGATTCCTCCTGTGGAGAAACATTTGCCATGGATTTTAGCTTACAAGGTCAAATAATACAATTTTCTTTTTTCAGCCCTCAGCTTTGCAGCAGTTCTTTATATTGTTCAACATATTGTCATGGGTACAGTTAAATAATATTCCCTTTAACGGAGGAATTCAAATGACTACTTAATAGCATTGGCTTTACCCTGTATTCAGTGGTGGGATTCAGCCGGTTTGCACTACTTCGGCAGAACCGGTAGCCAATTTTTTGTTGCCTAGGCCCAGAATGGACTTCTGGAGGCGGCATGCACACAGAGAACAGTTGTTCACATATTTGAATCCCACCACTGCCTGTATTACTATAACCGAATCAAACTTGGGCAGCAAAGTTCATAAGGGGAGCAAGGGGGTGGGTTAGACAACATAAACAGTGTTATAGCATTGAAACACCAGCTCTGTCCCTTTTCTACACACATGGAAGTGTCATGCTGGCTACTTGAGCTCAAGAATGAAACAGAGATTTTAATTAAAAAATGGGTGTTAATTTTCTACAGGCATAAAACTTTTCATACTTGACCTATGCACAATTACGGTGGTGACTGGGGTGATTTCTGCATATAACAAAATAGGTGTGGCATTAAATAATTACATAATGGGCAGTGTTTCATTAAATGATTACAAGACATAATCAGATTAGTAATTAGGGGAAGTAAGTGAAAGATATCTCATATTTGAAACTATGATTTCCAGGATTATTTGGGAAAGAATTACAATATAAATATGCACAATTTGAATATTTTGCAAGGTTTCAAGTTGCTTTGGGCAGATTTTTTTTAAAAAAGATATAAAGACAAATTAAAGGTACAGATCCATTGTCATATTTTTGTATGTAGGAAAAAGAGTTGAAGGGGAAGTTTTCTGCAAAAGAAAAATCAAGTGTGGATACTAGATAAAGTTGCTAGATATACCAGAAATTGCTATTATATTTACATCTTATTTAGTATCTTTGGGATGATCAACATGCATGTTAAATTGGGAAGAAAATTAAACACCAGGAGTAGAGACAAAAACCCATATCCTTACTTTTCTATAGAATTCTATACCAACACTAATAGTGTACATAAAAGGTAAAAGGGATAGTTTACCATAATCTGATAGGGAAAAATTCCCTGTGTTTAACAACTGTATTTACATTGGAGTGTATTCTGTATATTGGAGCTACTTTTAGTTTACATATGATACATAACTAAAATGTAAAGGTCAGGTTCTAAAGAACTGTGTTATTTTTTCATGCCAAACATGGTTATGAGCTGTTGCTCTGAAACAGCAGGGTTTTATTAGAATTAAATTATTAAAAACTGATGGGAAGTCATCTGAAATCTTTTATTTGAGAATGGAATCAACATTTAAAATTTTCATAATCATGTATCAATAGGGAATTACTAGCAATAGTGCATTGTGATTTTTTATTAAAAAATGAATAGATCTAAATTTCTACCACTTTTCTGTCAATTCTAAGGCTAAAATAGCTTTTTGGATTCTGAATAATGAAGCAATGTTTTATGTTAATAGCTCAGCATTTGGGATTTAAACATGTAGAGACCTTGTGTCTTTATTTTCTTGGGAGAAAAATATTTTGGTATTCAAATTTCTGTTTAAATCACATATAGCATCTTTATCTCTGTATAATCAGAGAAAGGTGGTTGTTGCTGTTTTTTGCTTTATGATTAAAATGGAAATTTAAATGAAATTTCACAAATACTTTTACAATACATGATATGCTGCCTAAATCTGTTAACAACCTGTATATTTCTATTGTTACAGCAGAATGTTGTCATTCTTAAGGACTGCTATACTGATTGTAATTCACACAGGGTCTTATTCAGAGATACAGAATTAATATATGCCATTTTTTTCTAATGATACTTTTTTGTCTGGTTGCTTATGTTGACTAACTGTTTTAAGATGAAATTAAACTATGCTGAATTTGGAACAGTTACTGTGCAACTGCTTTAAAATACAGTAAGGAATTCCAGAATTTTACAGTTCCTATAAATCACTTTGTGCACAATTGCATTCCCTTACCATGGTGTTAATAAGTACAAAGACGAAGTGATATGTCAGTCCAAATATTACTCAACAGCAGATATATACAAAAGGTAAGGTGACCAACCGTCCTCCTTTAGGGAGGACAGTCCTCCTTTTGTAAATTCTGTCCTCCCTTGAAAAGTGTCCTCCTACATGTCCTTCTTTTTGATATTTGAAGACTAATCTTCAGGGCCTTTGTTTTTCTCATAGAACGCTCAGAACGGCATTCCGGCACCTTTTTTGATTTTTTTTTCAACTTTTGCATGAGCTGTGCTACTCCCCCTATTGGCTTTCAAAAGCCAATAGGAATTGCTGTTGAGCACGCCAAAACACCCGGCCGGCAAACTTTGCACATGCAAGTTGTCTGCAGCGAAAGTGAATTGGCAGGAACTTTACCCCTTCCTGCTACCCAACTACACCATCTCCTAGTTAGTTTCGAAGATACCTGGAGGACACTGGAGCGGTAAGTTTCTCTTGAACTTCGGCTCTGCTAGGACAATAATGGTTGCAGGCACAAGAGACAGGGACAGCGGGGGTGCTGTGAGTGGGGGTGTGAGGGGCGGCAGGAGCTGGCTGCCCCCCATGCTGTGGGAGCCACGGGGCCCTCTCTACATGGGGCTGCGCAGGGTGGGTGGTGGTGATGGGGTGCCTGCAGGCGGGGTGTGTCGACGGTGGGCTGCCCCCCGGAGCTGGAGCTGGTGCGTCTGGTACTTTGGGAGTCACGGGACTGGCTCTACACGGGGCTGCGCAGGATGGGCAGTGGTGCTGGCAGGGTGGCTGCAGGCAGGGTGTGTCGATGGCGGGCAGTTGACCTTCCATGGGCCGGGCCAGCTTTTACGATATTTTTTTCTTCAATTTATTTGTGTCCTCCTTTTTATTGTAAAAAAGTTGGTCACTTACAAAAGGCCCTGTTAGTGATTCCTCCATTATGTAAACTATCATGTTTCCAAAGGCAATATATCAGCATTTTCTTAAATTGGCAGTGCTCCTATATTTTGGCTTATGACTAAATAACGTTAGGAGATTCTGTTTCAGACAAGAATAATTTTTCTCTGATTTTTTTGATTTGCTACCTATAAATAATAAAAACATTATTTAGCAGCAAATCTAAAAAACAAAAAGGGGTAGGGGAAACATCTAGTCACAAGTGATCTTTATTAATTAGAATACTGTATAGTGCTGTATTTTGTTACCCTTCTTCGAGTTGTACCAGGAGAAGCTGTTCCAATTGTTTGACTAAGAAGATTATCAGAAGCCAACAATGGATTAGGACCACCACTTAGATTTCCAGGGCCACCACTTGCTCCTGTTCCAGACACAACTCTTTCAGTTACAACCACATTATGGGCATTTGATATATCAGAAGGGAGGGTCATGTTGCCATGTACGCTAGCAGCAGGTCGAATTACTCTTTCGGTCACAACTACATTTGACCCTTCGGTCAGATTGGGAATGCTCAAAGAAGCTGGTAACCTTGAATTAGGAGCAATTACTCTTTCTGTGACCACAACATTTGAACCACCTGGTAGGTCAGGAATATCTATCATGCCATGGATATCGGTGACTGGGGCAGAAGCCAGCATTCTTTCTCTGACCACAACATTTGATCCACTCAGAGAATCAACATTAAATGTGGGGGGTTTCTTTGTTGAGCCTGAAGTATATGTTTCTGTTACAACTACGTTACCATGGAGCATAGGATCAGGTATTGGCCTTGGAGGTTGTACATTGGAAGTGGTTGTGTAAGTATTTTCTCTAACAACGGTGGTACCACCAACAGCAGTAGGTTGAGGCATAGATGAAGATGTGTTAACAACAATTGTGCTTCCAGGTGGTGGCAGATTTACCTCAATATCAGGATTGGGCAGAGGCATACTGGGATCTGGGAAGGGCTCAATCTCTCTTCCCAAGCAGATCTCTGCCAAGGTCTTAAACTTAGGACCCAGTGTATCCAAATAGGAATCGTCCAGATCATCCCCAATAAAACTGCAACAGCCAATGGAACCAGCAGGAGTGCCTATGCCCTCATGATCATATATTAGGAGACAATCATTTGCAGGTCTGCCTTCATCTTCATCAGCGTAGGCAAATGCTTTCTAAAAATGAATAGGCAAGAGAGAATTAGCATTGTTTATCATTAACATGAGAAAGAATATCAAAATATTCTCCAAAAAGGTAAGTACTTAAAAGCTGGGTGATTAATTTGAATTTCAGTTATACCAACTGCTTCAAATTGAATCCAAACTGATGTATATTCCCATTCCACAACATGGATAATTTATATTTATTCCATACATAAAATTTATTTCATACTGTGGAGAGGCAGTCCAAATTTTGCATCAAGGAATATCAAATACTCTAAGTTATGAACACTTTGCACCATTACTTGGCATAATATAGTTTAGGTTTGTATTCATAAATATGAACATAACTCTAAGCAAATATACCTAATAATGACTTATTACCATTCTCCATATTTTGTTAGGTATAGTATAATGGTTTACCTCAGAGAAGTAGCTGTCTAGGAAAGCCATATTCACACCACTTTCTCGGTACTCTTTTATTCCTCCAAATGTATCTTTCCGTCCCATTGTCCCATAGCCAGTGGTTGTCCCATAACCAAGTGTAGTTCCATAGCCTTTTGCTGCTCCAAGTCCTGTTGTTTCTTCAACTCTTGAACTCACCATTCTTCCATCACCATATTTAGTTGTGTAGATATCTGATAATGATGATTATTTATTTATTCAAAACAAAATAAAAGGACAATACAATCACCTGTCCTCAAGGCCTGGGAAAATAACTAGCTCTTCAGCAGCTTATTGAATAATGTAAAGGTGGTAGCCAAACAACTCACTAAGGGGAGATCATTCTAAAGGACAGGAATTGAAACAGAGAAGGTACAATTCCTGGGTCTTGCAAGATGATATTGTTTAATTGAGGGGACTTGCAGCATGCCCGCTCTGCTGGACCCAGTCACATGGGAAAAGATGATAGAGATACACAGTTTCTCAGGTAGCCTGGCCATATGCCTTGAAAAGCTGTAAAGGTTATAACCAACAGTTTGAATTGTTCTCTGAAGCCTAGTAGTAACTAGTGCAACTTGCAAAGCAGCAAAGTGATGCACATATAATACTGCCTCATTGTCTGTGTCGTCGCATTCTAGACTGGTTGTAGCTTCTGGATGGTCTTCAATAACAACCCCAAAAGGTCTTATTAATCACAGCTTTCACCTGTTCTTTGAGAACTGAGAGTTCAAGAGGATTGCACACATCTTAAATGGGTAATTTCAACACAATGGAACACCAGAAATGGAGAGTCAGCAGTCGGGGGACAAATAGACATAAAAACTCAGTCTTGGTAGGATTCAGCCTGAGGCTGTTCTTCCCCATCCAGGTCTAAAGTCTCCAAAAATGGGGTCACTAACTCAACCAATCAGGGGTCAAGATGTACAACATCATCCGCATGCATGTTACATATTGATGATATGTGACACCAAACTGGAAGATGATCTCATCCAGCATTTTCATGTGAACAGAAGGGGACATGTCAAGCTCTGTGGCATCCAACATGTAAGGGCCTGTAAGCAAGTTTTCTTTCTACCTGTCAACACCGGTTGAAATCAGCCACAGAAAATAGAGGAGAACCATCATAAAACAGTGGCTATGATGATAATTATAGTGTTGATGATGACACCTAATAGTTTCAAAGAACAGTTTCAATTCGCTGATCAATTAAACAGTGCAAAGCTGAATGTAAAACAACTGAGGCCCAATTTCTATTGATATGCTGTGAATATTACGGTCACTCCTATGCTCCTATGCAGACACTCTTTGTATAACAATTTTTGTAACTGTGGATTTTTCACGGGCCCACAGAGATTCCATTTTCATAAATTATAAGAATTAGATGTAGAATAATAAGAACACATTCACTCCTTTACTGCTATTTCTATCCCCATCAACTATCAGAATTTGTTAGTTAAATGTCACTTTATTTACCTGAAGAATCTGCAAACTCCCCTTTAGTTGCAGCAGTTACTGGTGCACAGATATTTGACACATCCTGGAAAGAAAGCCCAAGCTAAGTTATTAAAATATACTTTTTAAAGTAACATAAGATTGGTAGAAACAAGACTTTAGATTTGTGTGGAAGTATGTCTTAGTTTGATTATAGAATCTATTATAGTTCCTTGTGACAGTACTGTCAATGGATCCATCTGGTTTGGTATCAGCACATAAGTGATCTTGGCTTGGTTTGGAAGCAATCAGTGTTTGGACCTGATTAGTTACTGGGATGGGAGGCCATTGTGGCAAAACATCCTGGAATAAGGTAGCAGCAAACCATTATTGTAGAGTTACCAACATCCCCCTCCCCCCCCCCAGATGGTTGTGTTCACAGAGTCACATTGGGCATGTAGAAAATAAAATAGGTGACATTGACAGAAATATATGGAATCTGTTACCTAAGGCAAAGGGGGCTAAATATTTTTCAGGTGCAGAATGAGATAACATTCAGAAGAAAATTAGTCAGATGCTTCCCTAATTCACTGGACTATAAGAAGGAAGTACAGCAGAATCGGACTTGCAAAATTCTGTTATTTATACTAATCTCAATAAAAGTAATATCAGCCTTCTTGTGGGGTTGATTTCCTGTTCTGAACTTCCTAGTTGAACTCAATGGCAACTTTTCCTTTGGCTGGAAAAGTTGGGTACCTGCTGAGGTTCATCACTAATAATGTCTTCTAGGCTTCTTTGTTGCTGATTCTGCCTATTCATCTGTCCTTTCTGAGAGTATGTCAGTGATTAAGCAATGGAAAGCAAAGGCAGCCTGTGCTTTTCTTTCTTAACAAGGTACAGATTGGCCTCCTAAGTCATGAAAAAAATGGAGAACTACTGATGGACAGTGGCAAAGAGGCTCCCTAGTCTAAGATGGGGTAAAGATTTTCTGTAGTCAACTCCTAGCCTTTGGTCTTGGTGGTTGGGGATCTGGTGGGAACTCGGGCTAATGCATCTGGAAGGAACTAGTTGATTGATGCTGAAATAATATGTATCTGCATGTAGATATTTGGGAATATGCACATGTCTCTGTGTGTTTCAGTGAAGAACTAACCCGGTCTTCAGGCTGTGCTCCTTCAATTCCCCAGGAATGGATAGCTCCTTCTGTGCATTCAGGCACAGGCTCAAATCCAGCTCCCACTCCACCAGCCTGTCTGGATCCCAGATAACCCAAACAATCACTCTGTGACATCAGAATTGGTACCACTGATAAACCAAAAAAAACCAAAAAGTTATGTACTTTTCATCAGTAGACTAAATATTTGATTTGTATATAAATAGAGGCACAAAATAATGTGGGACCAGTCTATTTCTAGTCTACAATGTCTACTAAAGCCATATAATCATTTCTGGAGATTTTTTGCCCCAGGTTCCTTTACAGGTTGAACTGTGCTGGGGGCACAGTTATCTCAGCTGTCCCCCTGACATTGGAAACCTTTTCCTGGACAGGCACACCTGGCATCTTCATTACTGCTTTTTTGTGCTAGACACACAATTCTTAAATTTTAATTGCTTCAGTGCCATGTATTAATCATTGTATAGCTGTTATCTAAAGCTTTTAAAATCCTTTTTGGTGATCATTGTCATTATTTAATGTGGTATTTTGGTAGCTTAACAGACATATTCTTGGGAAAATTTTGCTTTGAAAATCAAAATCACATTCTTAAATAAATGAACAAACATTTTTCAGGATAATAGCGAACACTTTTTAACATTATCAGCATGTGTATTTCCATTCAGCAGATGATGCATCTCAAGATGGACATTATGAGTAGAACACTTTTTAACTGAGCGTTTGTTTTTTTTTTTGCATGGAGAAATTGAGACTAAGTTCATAGCAACATTCTAGTGTTGTCAATGTACTTTACTAGTCAATCTTTAAAGCAAAGTTTGAGGATGCAAAAAAGAATTGTTTTCAATTATTCCTTCCCAATTAATGGGAATCAAAAGGCCTATTTTACAGAACCATTATATACTGAGCAAAAAGTTTTATAGAAGTCAAAAATCATATTATATAGAAAACACATTTTTAAAAAGGAATAAATCTATCCTTATAGAATACTTACACACAAATATTAATCCTCCAAGAAACATCAGGCCAATGGCAGCAGCACTAAGAGAGGTTTCTCCACCATTTTGCCTTGCTCCTCCTACGTCAATAGCATGCCCACTAGTGCCACCATGCCCATGTGTGTCATCAATGCCACCTGTACCACCACCACCTCCAGTACTACCTCCACCTGTTCCCCAGTCAGTGCCACCTGTTCCCCAGTCAGTGCCACCTATTCCTCCTCCACCTGCTCCTCCACCACCTGCTCCTCCACCACCTGCTCCTCCTCCACCTGCTCCTCCTCCACCTGCTCCTCCACCACCTGCTCCTCCTCCACCTGCTCCTCCTCCACCTGCTCCTCCACCACCTGCTCCACCACCACCTGCTCCTCCGCCACCCGCTCCTCCACCGGCTCCACCACCACCAATAATTATAATTTTGACTCTCTTGGTAGCCATTTTGACACACATTCCATTTTGATCACAGTGACAGGCCTGCAGAGGAATTACCAGTGGCCTTTGGCAGCTTTTGCCACTGTTGTCGATCACTTTGACTTGGACCTCATAAATTATGAACTCTATGTTGTTAGTGAACAGAGCTGCTGAAGTAACTGGAGGGAGAAATAAGGGAAAGGACTACATTAAGAACTCTGCTTTGAAATCTCTATAATCAAAGTTCATTCTCTTAAATAATTATTGTGAATTTGACTATGAAAATTCAATGAACAAAAAGTCTCTAACAGGATAAGCATAACATATATGTATATTTGTGTGTGTGTATTCATGTATGTATACATGCACACACATATACAAGTAATTCTTGATTTATAATCAAAATTGAGACCAGAATTTCTGTTGTAAATCATTATGATGATAAGTTGAGTCAAACTTAGTTTTATAACAGTTTACATGGTTATTAAGCAAATCCAAATTCTCCAATGGAAATTTTTGACGGAAATTAGGAAAAAAGGTCACAAATCACTATTATGTAACTGCAGGAAGCTGCAGCTGATTGTAAATACAAACCAGTTGTCAAGTGCCTGAATTGCAATCATGTGACTGCAAGGGTGGTGCAACAGTTATAAGTGTGAGTACAGATCACAAATCATTTTCCCAAGGCTGTCATAACCTTGAACCATCATTAAACCAAGAGCCATACATCAAGGACTTTCTGTGTTATCAGTTTGTATCTGGTCTGATCACAGTGATGGCCTTCACCTTTATACATTTTTCTCTTCTTTTTTTTTTTCTCCCCTTTTCAGCCCTGGAAGGTGGGTAAAGACAGGCTCACAAGCTCAAGGTTGGCTCAGCCTTCCCTCTTTCCAATGTCAGTAAAATGAGGACCTAGATTCTTGGGGGCAATATGCTGACTTTGTAAACCGCTTAGAGAAGGCTGTAAAGCACTGTGAAATGGTATATAAGTCTGAATGACATTGCTATTCGATAAAACTTATTTTGTTTCTCCTCCTCCTCCTTATTTCCATACTGCTGACTTTCCCCCCTCCTTCTCTAAAAATAACTGACACTAAGAGAAATGGATGCCACTGCCCCGTAGTGCTGGGATTTGTATATGACTGATGGATTAATCTTTGAAATTCAGATAGATCAATAATTCAAGGCAATAAAATGCATCAGTTAAAATATCCCCAGAGCTATTTCTTTCTTTGGGTTTCCTTGTATTTATTTGCATATTGCATATTGGAGAAAATATAGTTTGACAAAAAATTCGGAAAAAAGAAAGGGGAGGGGGACTGTAGTGCAGCTGTCTGAAATGAACATTTGACCTCAAGACTTCTTTAAAAAAACCCAAGCCGCCATCAACAGATTCTTATGTGCAACCATCAGTTGCATATATAGTATTCCATATGTGAGAACAATGTTGGACACTCCCCAGCAAGAACAGATATAAAGGGAGGGTTGAATGGGGAAGAAAAGCATATTTATTAAGATGAAAAAACCCTGAACATGTAATTTCACTCACCATTTATTGGTTTTATATCCCATGAGCTGTCTTGAGGCTGAGTGACAATACTAAATTTAAAGGGTGGTCCATATGGAGAATCATCTGGATCTTTAGCTGTGATCACCACGTTTGGATTGTCCATACACACTCTCCTGATCTCCTCAGTCACAATGGGACAATTATCATTGACATCTTGAATAGTAAGCATAATAGTGCCAGTGGCTGTTGTGTAAGGGCTGTCTGCAATAAATAATACCCACGAAGGAAAACAAAATCAAATAAATGTCACAACAATTTATGTTGCACAAGTACAATTAACTCAATGCATAAATAAGATCCCAAGGATCATCTGGAAAAGTTAATTCGAGCAGATGAGGAAATGATGGGAAAAAAAGGACAGTTTTTTAATAGCTGAATGGCATATATAATTTTAAATGCATCTTCCAAAATGAAGGCTAATTTAAAAGATTCCCAATTCAATTATAACATCTGTGGACAACACTAAAAGCATGTAAGAGTAGTATCCAGAGTTTGTCAGATCTCTAAGTACATAATAAAGACTACCAAAGACAAGATTAAAAAGTGTGGGAGGAAGTGGTGGTTCTTAGTACAAATTTTGTTTGCATCCCTGTGCAGCTGAACAGCAAATTGTTAGCAATGCAGTTTCATGGCTGGCTGGGGAATTCTGCAAGTTGACGTCCACACATCTTAAAGTTGCCAAGTTTGATCAACATTGCTATAGAGATTTAAAACAATCAGCAAAATGTTTGTTCATGATGTTTAGGGAAGTGTTTACTTTCTTTTATTTAAAAGTTACATAGAACACTTTTGCACTTAGTCAAAACAGCTAGGATTATAAATATTTAGAATAGTAATTCCATATTTCTAAGTGTGTACTGCTTATGAGCAATAATGAATATTAAAACAAAATCTATGATCTTACCTCTGGTAATAGCAAGCACCTCTGCTGTGTATACTCCTTTGACTACATAAATTGATTCTCGATCAATAGTTTTCTTAAAGGTGATCACAGCTGTTTGAGGATTGATTTGAAACCAGGCAGCAGGATCACGGCCTATCTCATACCTGTGTTTTGAACAATGGAAATGCTTAGAATGAATTATGAATGGTAAAATAGTGGCAGATACTAAACTTTTGCTAATGCATGCTGTCCAATTTGATTGACTCGTTCATTTGTACATAAAAACAAAGAATTCTGACATTTGCAGTCCTAATAATTTCTGAGGGTGCTAGCCAATTTTTTTCTTGAAATAGCACAGGAATAACATGTATTCCCTTTTTCTCTCTGTCAAAATACCAGCTAATAATCACACTGAAGCATTTCATACTCGACTATGGTAAGCAATTTTCAGAAATATGGAATATTCTAACGTACACTATGTTTTTTGTCAAAAAGTCTCAAAAGGTTTGCAACCCTTGCCAAGGCTGAATATCAATTCTGGATTCACTGGCTGAATTTTGCCATGAGACATTGAGCCCCATACTAGTCAGTATGATTTAGCTTAGAATCGTGAATGAAATATAATACTTGAGGTTGATTTATGGTGAATATCCTGTTTTGGGGATTTGAGAAATAAAAGTTCTAAATATATACAATATATTTAAACCAAAACCATATGAAAGCGTAATTCATTGAGGGAAGACAACATTGAAGTAGAGAAAAGTCTGCTTAAGGGCATGACTTTCGGTATTCTAAGCAATTAGTTATCCCTTTCAATTTGATTTAGCTGAACACATAAGTTTCAGGCCAAAAGCTATCTTACCGAATATTTGTGGCAACTTTTCCAGTATCCTGATCAATGGCTTGGAATGTCCCAACCGTGTAAGTGAGTATAGTTTCACTTGTTAAGCTCTCAGATGCAGTGATGGTCAGTGTAGATGGACGAAAAGCTGGTCCTTCAATTACATTAGTTATCTGTACCACAATTGGGGTTCCAATAGGTTGATAAAGAGAAGCCACTGAAGAGTGGAAAGGGGCGATATTTCGCACACCAATATTAATGTTTATGGTTGAAAATTGTTCATAATCAAATTCCTAAAATAAAGAAATGGCATACATCAACTTTTCATTTGAATTATGTGTGTGTGTCTGTCTCTCTCTCTGTCTTTCTGTGTGTATACACACACACACACACACACACACACAAACAGAGAGAGAGAGAGAGAGAGAGAGAGAGAGAGAGAGAGAGAAAATATTGTCACCATTCAGGTGTATATTGTATCTGTTGTATGCACACATAAAACATGTCTCTTAATAGTATATCCAGATATATATATATAATCTTAATAATATATCCATATATATATAACATAGTCTTTAATCATGTAGAATGACAGATCATCCAAGAATAGGAAGAAATAATTTCTGAAATAGAGCCAGCCATTCAAAAACTTCTAAGTACAAATAAAGAGGAAGATTGGAGATTCTTCTGAATATTTAAAAAAATGATGCTAATGAAATCAAATACCACCAAGAAACAAATTAACTCCATTAGGAATATGAAGCTAAATAAATATATATGTATTGTTTATTTATTTATTTATTTATTTATTTATTTATTTCCTCATTCTGAGCAGAATTGCCTTAAGCCTTTTAAAAAATGAATCAGTGTGAGTATAGAACAATAGTAGCTTAAATGATAAGTATTATAAATGTATATATTTACAGAATTTAATATGTAAATAAAGTCAGTAGAGATCTTGATCATTTTCAACACCTTCCTTTTCCATTGTGATGCCTATGCTTTGTTGCCAACTTCCAAACAGCTGATTGTTGTGCTGGTTGCAGTGACCCAACTCTATAACTGCTGCTAGTCTTATCTTCAATAGTCTCTCCCCCCCTCAATTGACTGCATCTAGGGCAGACCTCCACTACCTCTGCCTCATCCTGCCCTTGGTAAGTTATATATACTTGTATCACATAAATAAGATTTAACAATCAATTTAGCTGCTTTTGGCTCATAGCCAAGGCATACAATGATATAGTTCAGGAAAGACTGCAGAAGTAGGCTAGATAATTTCCATTTAATAACAAAAAATCTCTACAGAGACATTGTTCTGGGCGCTACTATCATAAACAAAATGCCAGGGAAGATGACTGATTATCACACACTCAAAATCAAAAAGTAAGTTTAAAAAATAATAAAAGAAAATTTGAAATTCATACCTTTACAACACTCATGATACCTTCATTAGTCGTTCTGTCTATTGTGATCTCAAAGTTGTGGTTTTCATTTCCAGAGATAAAGAAAAATTCTGCAAACCAGTTATCTGTAAATTCTTGATCTGCATCAAATACCTGTATCCTCAGCAGCTCCCGACTCAGAGAATTTTCTAGAATTGATACTGAAAACTAAAAGAGAAAGAACATCCCAGTTGGCAATGAAGACATGTATTAGATTCCCGTCAGTTTGAAAGAAATTTGGCATACTACACAGTGATTTCAAATGCAACAAATAGCATCCACTTCTGTTCTTTTATTATAAGTTTATGATATTAAAGGTAGTTGTACCTCAGGCTTACTTATTGGGTAATATACAAAAATTGTGGATAAACATGGAAAGAGTGTTTTTAATCTGGAGAAGTGAAAACTTTTTAAATGTTTTTTAATCCTGAGAATAGCTTGACCCTATTCGAACATATACTTAAACATAGGAGCTTAATGCTCTCAGACTACAGAGTGTCACCTTGCTACTGCAAAAATTATATATAATTTATTTTAGATGTTTGCTCGTGCTGCCTAAATTGGATGAAATGAGCCACCAAGATCATACAACTTCATACATGAAGGGCTACTCACTATAGAAGTCTATACTGTAGACTCAAAACAGAGTTAGCAGTATGACCTCATTCATGGCATGTGTATTCGAGAGAATAGAGTGAATAAGTGCAATGAACTCAAAGATCATCCTTAGTTTACTATAACAATCCTACCTGCTCACTTTTCTATTTCCATCATATCTGCTAGAGCATAGTAATTTCCTCTCTTCATTTTTCTCTTTGCTTTTATTGGGCAGTAGCTATATTATCACTCATGATGACAACATGTTATTATGAACAAGCAACTTCAATGTCAGGAAGAGGAATCTAGCCTTCAATTGTATGTTTTGTGTTCTCTGAAGAATTTATTTTAGAGAAAAAGTTCATTCATTATATGGTGATGTGGAAGTAGCACTGCTGGCCTAGGTATACTCAGGACCATATTACTTGTCCTATGTATTTTTTCATCAGAACATCATTTTATACATGGTTACACAACAATGAAGATAGATTTTCACTGAGTGTTAATTCACCAATGATATGTAGTCAATCCCATTTGTTTTAGAGGTCAGATCATATTTTATATAATTTATGATTCTTTTAAAATTATTTTCATGCCATTAACACTGAGTTATGTTAGCTTAATTTTTTTTTTAAAAAACCCTATCTTTAATGCATGTTGCCAATTGGTAGCTGGGAGAAAAATTGAAAGACTGAAACATAATATTGCATAAGAAGGATGTGGAGGAACTGGCTTTTGGTTCCAATGAATCTAAAACTACCGTATTTTCTGGCGTATAAGGTGACTGGGCGTATAAGACGACCCCCAACTTCGGCGCCAATTTCCATGCCTAGAAAGTCATCTTATATGCCAGAAACTACCATTATTTCCGGCGTATAAGACGACTCGGTGTATAAGATGACCCCCGACTTTGGCGCCGATTTCCATGCCTTAGAAAATCATCTTATATGCCGGAAAATACGGTACTCCTTTTCTGGAATAGATCTGTTGATTTCCACTAATTGTCTACTGCAATGAATTAGTGAGTGAGGAAGAATAATTGTAAAATCAAGAATTACCAGACTGAAACGAAACTAATGATGGATCATATTAGCTATCAAGTAAGCTTACCGAGCTCTGTGAAAGAGTAGGAAAATTATCATTCACATCCTGAACTTTAACCTGACACAAACATTCTGATGATATTCCATCTGGCCCTCCATTTCTATCTGAGGCTTTGACAACAAGAGTATATTGACTTTGTTCCTAAAGAAAATATGGAGAAGAAACAGAAGAGGGAATAATATGACAAATGCTTTAAAATCATTTAAATAATAAAGAACATTGGTCTGATCCAGAGCTTCTTAATTTTATGAAATATGGATGTTATATTTTGGAACATATATATATTTCATATATACTGTACATATATATCTTCTTTGCTCTTTCACTGAAATAATTGTTTGGAATAAATGCAGTGCATTAATAAGATTTACTACTAAAATTAGCAAGCACTGGATTACTGAGTTAGAAATAATCAGTATCTCCCCCACTTTATTTGTTTATTCAGTTTATGTGGTTGCCCATCTCACATACATGACTCTGGGTAGCTCACACAATTAATTAAATAAATAAATAAATAAATAAATAAAAACAAATTAAAACCATAAACCATAATCTGGAAGATATAATGCATACAATTACTAGTGGTATAATATAGGATCTATGCCACCATCAGATTTCCCAGGCATAATGATAAAAATGTATTTTAAAGCATTCTGAAAGGCCAGCAGGACTGGGACTGATGTAATTTTAAGGGGAACAATGTTCCAAAGGAGGGATGCTGTGGCAGAAAAGGCCATCCTCCAGGGTGCTGTCAGATGATGTTCCTTAGTACACAGGACCCATACCTATACCATGTCATTTTCTTAGTCATTTTCATGGCATACATGTTGCTTGCAGCTGTTACTGGGTTTCCAGAAATCTCACTTCTTTTCAACACAAGTGTTTATTTCGAATGAATACTTACTGTATTGATTTTATGAATGATTTTATTTTTAACATATTTTGAAAGTATTTGTTTAAGTATGTTTGAAAGTATTCATTTATTTAACAAACTTATATAGCTGCCTAGCCATCAGAAGAAACTCTGGGTAGTGAATAGAACAAAAATACAGGACCCTAAAGAAAACAATAAATACTACTGAGGCCCTGATGAAACTCATAGTCATTGATCCACCACCACCCCATGCCAGTTCCATCAATATCCCGGCCACAGGATATTCTGTTTTCCCAACAATAGTTCTCTGTAAAAGGCATTTCTGTTTTGTTTTTACCTCTCTGTCAAGAGCTTTTGCTATGTGAAGTTCTCCATTCTCTGTGTTCAAGATAAACAGTAATGGGCCTGAAGGAGTCTGGCTTTCAATCTTGTAGGCAATTTTGGAATTTAAATTATTTGGCTCATCAGCATCTGTAGCAGTTATTTTCATTACAAATGTACCTGGAAGGAAGGAAAAGACAAAAGGGGGCAAAAGCTTCAGATGCTAAGATATTAAAACCTTAGAGCTCCATCATTTGTGAAATCTCTAATTTAAGATGCTTATAAAGAAGAAAATGGAGTGCATTTTTTTCATACTAGGAAGGCACATTCATGGAAGGTCAGGGATCAGTTTCTACTGATCTGCAAAGAGTTTTTCAAATTATTTAAACAAACAGCTTGAGTTAATTGTAATGTAATGCTTTGCTTTAATTCTGTTTTTAGGTTATACTTGTCTTTTACCTAGCTATTATTTCAATTATCTCAGAACAAATGTTGCTGATGAGCCATTTTTTTGTTTGCCCAGTGTTTGCCTATTCAGCAATATTAAGTGATAGTGATCATAGGTGGGGGGGTGGGTGGGTAGTTAAATAAGGAAACAGATACCAATAAAAGAGAATATCTGTAGCTCAGGATTGAAATGAGGGGACCTTGGTGCTCTCTGAGCTTGCTTGTTTTCTTGCAGACATTTAATTACCAAAACCATAATAAATGGTATAAATATACAAAACCTGTGAATTACACACCAATGTTAGACATTGGGTGCAACACCTCGTTACATATGATTATTTTGACATAATCTCAATTTGCTGTTGACAGATGCCATAGCAGGTTAGGCCCTCTTAGGCCCTAAATGTTTTTGGTGGATAGATGGAGCACTGACTATATTAGTTGTATAGTCAGTGCTCCACCTGTCCACCACAAACTTATAATAGTTCATTTAGTGATCCTTTAAAGTTACAACATCACTGAAAAAGTGACCATTTTTCACCCTTATGACCATTGTAGTATCCTCATGATCATGTGACCAAAATTTGGATGCTTGGCAATTGGTTTATATTTATGACAGTTGCAGTGTCTCCAAGCCTTTTGAGACCTTTTGACAACTAAAGCCAATGGGGAAGCCAGATTCACTTAACAACCAGTTTATTAACAACGATTGCAATGATTCATTTAACAACTGTGTCAAGAAAAGTTGTAAAATGGAGCAAAACTCACTTAACAAATGTCTCTCTTAGCAACATAAATTTTGGGTTCAATTATGGTCATACGTTGAAGACTATCTGTATATTCCACTGTGGATTAATCAAAGAATTGAGAAATATATCAAATGTGATCAAGAATAAGCCAGGGAACCATAAACAGGCCACACTAATGTGTGTATTCATAACAGAGGAAAAATGTGACTTACTGTTACAAAATCAATTGTTATGTATTCACTGACCAAGATAGCATATCTTGATATCGTGCTTTATTATTTATTTATCTTCAAGATATATCCTTAGCAGAAAAAAGAAAGTCTCCATTTTCCAGTTTTCAAAGTGAAACATTTGTGAGTAGTGACACAAATGCCAGTGCGTTCAATATGGGAGAATTAAACCCCAATTAATTTCTCTGTTGACAAAAATGGGACCCATGGCACAATCCGGTGCATCTTCCTAAGTGCCATTAAATTAATGAATACTCTACTCCCAAGAAAGATACTGCTGCATTCATTTACATGTTTTTCAGAAATTAGGAATTATGCAGGTGTCAAATGATACATGTAACCATATATATTGGCTACTATTCTGGGTAGGGCACATTTATTTAGAAAGTACTTACTCTCCATGCTGCTTTCTATTATTGACCCTGAGAACATGTGTTGTGTAAACATTGGTGGATTGTCATTTATATCCAGAACGCGAACACGAAGATCAAGAGGTGTTTCTACTGATTTTCCAGTCATAACATTTATAGCATGACAGTGAATCTGAATTAAGGTATTAAAAAAAGGTAAACAGCTTTATTCAAAAGGACAATAAAGTAGTCAAAATCTTTCAATAGTGAGCTAAAGAAACTTCATCCCACATTGCAAGAATTCAGGTCATCTTTGACCTAATTACAAAATGATTTCTGACTTTTCTCACAGCTAAGAGTGATAAATATAACTCATATAGTAACTCATATAAAAATAGAAGCAAGTGAATAATTTTTAAAAAAAATTATACCAATCATCCAAGAAAAGCACGCCAATCTTATATTAAAAACCATCAACTTTCTAGAAAGATATATAATTTTAATTCTAATTCTAAAACTGAAAGTGGAACCTCATTAAAAAGACTAATTTTTAGAAGTTGTCAGCAGTTACTGTAAAGGCATATTTTTGGAGTCTTAACAAACATGCTTAAAACATCAAGGGGGTCTCAGGAGATCACCTTCTCTATGGGAGGTGAGTGACCATCATTTAGATACTGTAATCATAAACCATAACAGGTAAAGATCTGTTTTGCCACTATTACTTACCACAAACATTGGAGTCTCCTCTCGATCTACTATTTTTGTTATATTAATTTCACCAGTCTTCTGGTTGATGACAAATACTCCCACAGGATGTTGATCAATGCCTACTCCACTTATTTTATATATAATTGGCTGCGTGTTTTCACAGTCTGATCGGATCTGTTTTTGAAAACAAACCAAAAATATTGCAGTCTTTTATCATTATTTTTACCTTAAATAACGTGATAAACTAGGTCTGGTATGGCTCAGTGGGAACCATACTTAAGACATCTGATAACTGACACCATCTGAGACGACTGGATAGGTGCAATTCATTAGGAGGTAGCTTTAATTTAATTTAAATAACTTCTGATTTGTTTGGTTGACCCAGATCATCAAAAAATGAATGTTGTCCTTGATAGGGCAAAGTAACAGTTTTCCCAAGAAAACTGTTTTTTACTCATCAGTTCTGTAGAGTTAAAGAAAGATAACAGTGGAAAGAAAGAAGCATAAGAATAAGGCCCTGCCTATGAAACTACAAGCTGGAAGCCCAGATCATTTCTCTCCCACTTTCTGAGGCTGCCGGTCTGATGCCATGATGAGATGGGTGGAAAAAACTAGGGCTCCGGCTTCTTAGCCCAATTTCTTTTGGTCCAGTGACCCCAAGGGGTTGGAAAGTTGCCCAGACAACGAAGAAGAAGGGAAACTTTGGGAGTTTCAACCAGAAGGCAGTCAGTCCAAACGAACTGAAGAACCTTTTCAAAAGGACGGAGAAAAAACTGCCTGTAAGCACAGGCAGTCCAAATCATCATCAACCAGAAAAAAAGTGAGGTGCCGTGGTCCACCACAAAACAGCTGATTGTCAACAACGTGCTGAAACTGGGTGAGACTGTTTTTATTCCTCTTCCTTATGGACTTGGAAAGAGTGATTCCCTGATTGGAAAAAATTTTCGAAGTAAAAACCCCAGAAAGACTAGGGGAGAAGGGAGTTAAAAGCAGCGAGAAACTACAAGGGGGGAAGGAATTTAAGGAATATAAAATAATACCTAAAAATGGAACTCAGACTGACTTAAAGAAAAACTGTTTAACCCCCAGGAAGTGGAAAATCTTTTTAGATTCAATTTTCAGGGGAAATAACTTAAAGAGCACTTTAAAAAAAACTTTGTAAAAACTTTTTAAACTTGGATATAGACATTTCTCTCCCACTTTCTTTTCAGGGATGAACATGTGCTGAAGTCCTCTTTAATTAAGCCACAAAGTAGCTAGAGTAATTAGATTGAGTATATTGATTTTATCTGAAATTCTTGTGTGTGATTATTGGTCCATTTGTTTTTGTAACAAGTCCCTTTCCTCAACTCCTTTTTATAATTATGCATTTGTCTCCCTTAGTTCTAAATAGAAATGAAAACCTTCCCAATATGCAAAACTACATGGTTCTATATTTAGCCCTTATGCTTAGGATTGTAGCAAATTTTGTTCTATATCCCTGGCCTTTGGGCAGGAAAATCCAAAGCATCTTTTCCATTTTTTAGACTTGAGAGAAGCCTCAAGTATAAAGACTAAGAACTCATCAGCTGCATAGACTGAGGTGGGATATATGTGTTAGAAAAGTTTAGTGGCAACTTATTGTAATTATTTCATATTGTGGAAGTCTTGGGAGAAAACTTTTGTTAAGGTAGCTTTAAATGGTTGTTTCTCACTGATTTAGAGATTTTTCAGATTTCAGTTTTTATGTGAAAACTTAGTAAATAAAAATCAGGGGAATGGTATGCTTTAGCATAACTTAATTAATATAATAATACATATTCCAGTGCTGAGTCTAGCTAGCATTACCAATTTGGTATTGACTGTAAGGAAAAAATATTGATGAGTAAAGAAAAGAAATTTTGTGCCCAGCAGGATCTATGGATGAATCTTTTTTTACATAATATTTTTATTTCTAAAAAATTACAGTAACTATAAATACTGCAATAAAATTCAGTGCATACACTGAAAGGAAAGGAAAACAAGAAAAACTATTCATAAAACCAGATATTAATAATTCCTTTATATTCCTCCCATACAATAATATATTCATCTGGAAAAAAACAAGTATGTCTCCCCTGCTTAACATAACATATAAAATCAGACCAAATATTTGAAAAACCTGTAACTTTAGTTTGACAGCATGCAAGTGAAAAATGTAGCTCAATTTTTAGCTAGGGAAATATGCAGAATCTTTTGATACACATATTCCTAGTACTCCAAAATGATTGTGTATTTCATCTGTTCCCTCATGTTTGTGGGGGGAAACACAGAAAAAGAAGACAGTACAGTAAAATTGGTAGGGAGAACAGCAAGTTTACCTATGGGAAATATTTGAACTCTACATAAAACTCCATTGATGAGGCAGAATAATTGCATAATAAAAACCTGGTCTGGAAATTCCCTTAGCCAAGTTGTTGCTTTTGTTTGCTTACCTTTTTGCAACTGTTTGAATTTTACCTATGTAAAATGCTTGGAACTTACTCTTGCAATTGGGTTTCTTTTTGAATTATCTTCTCCTTCCCTACAGGCAGCAGCAAATTTAATCCATTCTCGTTTCTGCCTCCGATGGGTTTTCCATCTCTCCATTCCTTTTTCGTTCCATTCTTTTACCTTGAATAAAGGACACACCAATATTATTAGACCAACTAAATGGCATCACAGGTATGTAATAGTACATTTAAAATCCGAAATAGAATAGATTAGCTGCGCATTGTCTGTTGCTTTTTGCTTAAAAAGAAGCCCTTCACTAGTTTTCTAACTTCACAGAATATTTCCAGATATCCAGATGTTTTAAGTAGAATGGTCTAATCCTAGGAAGCTGTAAACTGGGAAAGAAATACCACCAGAATTGGTTCTCTGTTAATGTGAGAATTTGATTCAGAGGGCCATATTATCTCAAGACACAGAGCAGTGGGTCACTGGGAAGACTGATAACTCCAGGCCAGTATCCTGAAGGATGCAGAGGAAGAACATGTGTGAAAATAAGAATATATGCTGGGAATGCTTTTCCTATGGTTATCAAAGGCTCAAGCAATAAGGAGGGCTGAGTCTTGCATACTGATTTACAATAAATAGTGTTTTTCTAGCAAATCTCAATTAGATTTGTATTGTACACATTACTAGCAAATGAACTGAAATGATTGTTACCTCAACATGAAAAGTACCAATGCTGAAATCCAGGGACACCTGGAAAAGAAACAAGGACAAAGTAAACACAATGGTCTCAATAACTCTGACTCTTTAGATAGTTGAAATACATGGAGAAGAAAAAAAAAGAATCCTATTGCACAAGATCATAATGTAGAAACTAGTTTCGTGTATATTTCTTTCTTTGCAACACAACTCTGTTTTTTCTTTGAATTAGAAGTTCCTTCAGTTTAAATTAGCACACATCTCACTTTTAAGTTTACTTCCACTCATCTCTGACTATTGGCAATGTTGGTTGAGGCTGGTTCCATAACATTCAGAGCATCATGAGTATCCCACTCTTAGTTTTAACAAATTTGATTGAAAAAAACCCCAAATTGGTAAAACAAAGTTTGATTTTATTTTAAAATATAATATCAAGCCCTTTAAACCTC
Source organism: Crotalus tigris (assembly GCF_016545835.1). Taxonomy (NCBI): domain Eukaryota; kingdom Metazoa; phylum Chordata; class Lepidosauria; order Squamata; family Viperidae; genus Crotalus; species Crotalus tigris. Next base: position 5,052,501 of record NW_024100678.1, read on the forward strand.
CTAAATCTCAAATGTGACAGTACGTCAATAATTTTAGATAGAACACAAAGAAGTTATGCCTCTTAAAATAGATGGCTTCAATTACACGTATAATTAAAATGTCTGATAAAAATCCCTACTTTGTAGGATAAAGTCGAGCAATTTAAAGACAAAGAAGAAGAAAAAAAGCAATAGTACAAGTTCTATAAATTTTGGTATAAATGTTGCTCTTTCACCAAATGATTGTTGACACTAAGGTTTAGACATTTGCTTTAAAAATGGGAATCTATGATTCTTGGAATATTAAGCTACATGGTTTATACTACTCTATTTTCAACAAATACTGCAATCATGCCTTTGCAATAAATATTCAAGTTGTAATTTTGCTCCATATGTAAAGGAGAACATGGGCACTTTCTATGTCTTAAGGCTTCTGGAATGACAAGCCACTCCCAGGCTATGAAGATTTTTGAGATGATTCTTCCCATAGCACCAAAAATCTGGGTGTGTCTGTAGAAGCATAAGATATGTGTGAACTTCATTTGGGTTTAGGTGAAGACTGAAATTTTGATTCATGATGCACTATCCCAATATTTCTGGCTTCTGGCTTGTTTTATATATTTTAATGTTTGTATTACTTATTTGTTTTATTTTAAATTATAGAATATATATAGGTTGAACATTGTCTGTAGATGGACAGCTTGTCAAATGATCTAGATATGTTTTAAAATGAAATAAAAGACAAAGCAGTTTGGGTATATATGTATGGGGACTTTCTAGAGCTACATCTTCCCCATGCATTCAGATTATAAACACACACACACGATTATACAATACATAATATAATATAGGACAATTATATTACTCTACAACACAACATCAAGTTCATACAGTGAAGCTTACTGACAGTCTTGTCACAGAGCCTGATGTTAAGAGGGAATAGTTGGGGTGGGGACTATCTCTGTGCTAGGGAGCATTAGAACTTGTATCTCTCTATTCTTAATCTAACACTTTAAGTACTAAACAATACTGGTTCTCCAAGGGACCATAAGGGACTTAAAAAAGAAAAAGAAAGAGGAATTGCACATGAGAATCAAGCAAAATTATTTTCTATCAGTTACATAATATTTATTTTAGCGTAATGACAGCATAGTTATTTGAGCATTGATGTGAACAGAGAGGCTAGAGCACATGAGATGGTTTTAACCATTTTAAATCTTAAATTTGTACACAATCCAAAGTGTGCTTGAATTGCAATGGCAAACAAAACTTATATTCATGCATCTGGTTGTGCTAATGATTTTTTTTTTAAATAATTGGAATACTTTGTCCAATTAAATTAAATTGGCAGCTGTGAAGTAATATTTAAATATTCAAATTTAAATAGCAGGAACAAAAAATGGTATATTACAATTTCTTTTGATGTTATGCTGTAGTTTCTCCTATAATAAATTTTAGATTGTATGTTTTCCAGGACAGAAACCTGTCTTGCATCTTGAACTTGTTATTTCAAAAGCCACGTATTTGATAGCCCCAGAACAGTTTAAGTCTTTTGGGAATGTGATGACCATAAAATGAAATAGCCAAAAAAATCTCCCAAACTCTCTCAGAAATAATTTTGTCAATATAGATAAGATAAGATAAGATAAGATAACCTTTATTATCATTTTTATACTGTGGGCACAATGGCACACATCAAAAATGAAATTTAGTGAAACACATACATGACACACACCTAAACATAAACAAACATACACACACACACACACACACACACACACACACACATAAAGAGTGGCTACATAATTTGGTTATACTGGGGGGGGGGATTATAGAAAATTGATCCATCAGCAGATGTAATGTAATAGAACGAGATAGGATTAGGATTAATCTCTACTTGCTATTTAAATCTTTCAGGTCCTTTTGCAAAAATTATTTAATTATTAGTTATTAATATTTTTTTTCAGCTAATAGCAAAGAAAAGATTATAAAGTCCCTCCCGTACTATCCGAAATGATGGAAAGGCCTGGCAGCTTGCAAGTGCTAAAGATAATAGTTTTCAAAAAAAAGCAGCACTGAAGAAAGTTTTTCACACTCAGGCATGTTTTATGAGACAAGAAAGAAGAAAGGAAGAGCTGTTCTTGTATAGAAGAGTGTAACTAACGCTAAAGAAGCAATTGTTTTTTCAATGTGCTTATTATGGCTTTGCCTCACCTCCCCATGATAAAGTTATTCATTATAATTCCATAGCACTTTTTTAGGTCCAATGATATGGGTGGTTCCTAGAACTGCAAACTTAGATAGGTGCATACTGAGTAGGTTTTTTTTTTTTTTACTTCTTTACAGGTAGAAAGGGATCCTGCTGCTCAAGAGTTCCGAACCAGTTTGAAACCACTTTTGGCAATTGTTTTCCCATGAGATCAGCAGTATTGGAGAGCTGAGATTATTTATTTCTGGTTCAACAGCTATGTAATTAAACTTACTGCTGAGCTAAGATTTTTTTTAATGCTCTGCCTTCCTTTGCCTAGTGGAAGGAACTGTTGCCTTACTCCTTTTCCCACCTTTAATGTTCAAGTCCTGTAAGGAAACTCTTCCTTTGATGGTTTTCCCAACTCACGACAAGAGTTTTGTTGGTTTTCCCCTTACCTGCAGAATTTAGGAGATAAAATTTTGGGCTGTTTTCTGTTCTTTTCTTTCTTTTGGCTTTCTGCAGGAATAGTGGGATTTTTATTGTTGTAGAAACTCAGGGTGAAGTAGTTATGGTCTCTCCTTGTTGTCTGTATATCAAGTGGGCAGCAGGAAAAGCAATTATGGGTAGTCTTTATATTGTTGCTAAAGGTTTGGGGAGATGAAATAGTGGATGCATGACATTGCCCCTGGACAGGGCAAACAGCAAGTTCCAGTCTGCTTACTGCATTCAGTTGCAGATAGGAAAAGTCTATCCCTCACTTCCCAATAGCAATTTTCAATTCAATGAAAGTCAATTTGCTTTATAAATTATTTCAAAGCAGAAGACAATTTGGGACAAATCCAAATAGGAAGTGTTGATGTACTTGTTTAGTTCCATGATAGTCAAAAGCAGGTGTGTGTCTATATTGTGTCTTTCTCTGGATAGTTCTTCCTCTGTCTACTCTGCAGTCTTTCTGATTTCCTATATTTCAATTAAATCCAGAAGATTTCACAAGAGAACTTCTTCCACTGGACTTTTAAATTTTATTTATTTATCCAATTTATTGGCTGCCCATCTCACCACAGGATAAATAGAAGGCCTTATTCAATTTTTACAGGGAAATCTTGATTTTGAGAAATCACTGATGAATTTCTCCTTCAGAAGAAATTCAGAGAATATATGTTCAACCAATTTCTCTGCTAAACATTTGGGGGAGAAGAAAACCATCTGGGCAGTGGTGGGATTCAGCCAGTTTGCATCACTTCGGCAGAACCAGTAGCTAATTTTTTGTTGGCTAGGCCCAGAATGGACTTCCAGAAGTGGCATCCACACAGAGAACCGGTTGTTCTCACACATTTGAATCCCATCACTGCACATGGGCCTATCCCAGTTGCATTATTCTGACTTCTCCTTTGATAGGTAAGGCTATTGTTACTGACCATTTCATACCAGTTTGACCTCAATTGCTAAGGCTACAGTGGATTTCCCAAAGCCTGCTCCTCTGGGAATTCGTCAGAGCTTAATTCAGGGTGTGGTGGGTGGTGAATGTTTATGTAGGACTTGCTTACATACCTCCTAATGACAGGTATACATCCTGACTTTCATTCTATATCAGCTGCAGGGAAAAAAAGAACCAATCCTAGATACCCTATTGCATGACTCATAATAAGATATGTCTGACTTTTCTGCCCTGCAATTGTTATGGAATCAAGATCTTGCTATACTTCATTAAGAGACATGGGCTTCAAATGCAATGATGCCATATGGGGATATCTTTTGTGTTTGGTATACACCAAACAATATTCTCAATCTCTGCCATAATAAATAGTTTGTAGGTTATTCATTGATGGTTTAAGAGAATAGCAGAATTGGCTGAATTAGAGAATTAGAATTGCAAATCCTCAGATAATTCTCTAATTCTCTTAATACTTGCTAAAAAGATTCTATCATGTCCTTTCATATAAAAATAGAGTGACAAAACATTCTTTGGTAGTAGGTATTAATAACTTCAGTATAATATTTATCATTGGGAATGGAACATTCCTAGTAAGCCTGTTGAGAATAACTTTTGAATTGAAATATTTTAGGTCACAGTAATTATATAAATTTTTGTATTGAGTAATTTTTTACTAGAATATTTACTTACTATTATTATTTACTAGAATAAATAACAACTGCATCAAAATACAAGAGTGTTCATGAAGGCTCTTCAGGTAGGTTTAAATAAGGTTTGCACAAAAGAACTTAATGATGCCTTCTGCTCTTCATTAGAAGAGAAGCACTAAGTACAATAGATGTGTTTTATGTTTATTATGTGATACCTGTTAAGAAATTATTTACCTGAAGGAGAAAAATATAAGAACCCCCCCCTTCATTTCTTAAGAAGAGACAAGCAGATACATTGGTCCCTCTCAGCTATAATTTGTTGTTAAAGAAAAGAGAAGATGTGTCATTCCCAAATTAAAAGATGTTAATATTGCTTCTTGCCATTAGAAAACTGTGAAGTGAATGTATGTGTATTTTTGTCTTTCTGTCTTTCTGTATGTAATATATATCTACACATTCCACATATTGTATGGAAGCTTGTATAATTGACCCTTTGTTGTATTGGATAAGTTGTTTATTGAAGAGTTGATTCTTAATTAAGCAGTCTGAAACCAAAAAAGCATAATTTCTGAGCACTGACTAAAAACATATATGATGCAATCTGTAACTGATTTTTCTAATAATTGCATGGAAGAAATTATACTCTGATCGTAATATTTGATATTTTGTTTCAGTAATGGTTTAAAGTATGCATTTTATATCCAACAAAACTAAGAGCTATGTATACCTTTATCATAGTTCTGATGAGGCACAATCAATTGCTCATGCTTTTGTCAACAACAGTATAATTCATTCAAGCAAATATCTTAAAAGATAGATGGGAATGCAGCATAAAATAACTGGGAAAGAAATTATCTGGAAACCAACTGCTGTTTGCAGTGAGAGGTCCAAGGTCCTCTCCCAAAGTCCAAGCATGCAGACTTTTGTTTCTTATAGTTAAAAAATGGAAAGCCAATTAACACAGACATTTATTTGGACTGCTCCCCTGAGTATAATTAGTGATTTCCTTAAGATTTTGTATAGCATAGGGTTAAGAAGAATACACAATCAAAATGATAAGTCGGTCGACAATTCTCAAGAGTAATTAAATGATTGATCTAATTCAATATATGAAATTAAGGTTGGAATCCCAGTTAGTAGCCTTATTAGTAGCAAATGTTAATAACTTTTGCCAACTGAAACAGATAGTTTGGGACAAATGAATCCAGCCTTAGAAAGGAATATTGCAGCTATCAAATATCACTTTTAATTGTAGGACTAGCTGCTATGTCTCCAGGAGCCCCCAAAAACTCAAGCTGGCAGGGTGACTATGCCTTCAAAGCCCCATCATTTCTTTACATGTGGCAACACATAAAGAGAAAGGGAGGTGCTTTGATTCCTGCCTTACCTTTTTTGAGAGCTGCATGGCCTCTCCTGGAATCAAGAAGGAATGGTTAATCTCCTTGATCCTTTTTTAAAACAGAAAATCTGACTGTAATTCAGTTTTTACTCTGGTGCTAGACAGAACATGTTTGTGTTTGGGTAATCGGAAAAGATGTACATAAACCATTTTACATTAGCAAAACCAAAGATTAATTATCCATTATACACCAAGAAAAAAAAAAACTGAAGCTAAATTGTATCACATTCCTTAATGCTAACAGTAGGCGTCTGAAGTTATTGAGGTTTAAAATTCTATTCTTTATCTGTTCTTATGTTAGCTACATGTGTAAAAACAAATAAGAAGTGGCCTTCAGCTTTGACCACTTTGTGCTGTAAGTATGGGCATATTTGTTTATAAATATCAGGACCAAATCATGAGCATTTGTTCAAGATGAAAATATTGTAAATGAGAGTAGCCTCAGTTCCCTAACTTTAGCATGCTGCTTTGCAACTTCAGCTTCAAAGCCAACTGCAAACAGGAATTAATTCACTGTGGTTCTTGCCAAAGCAATATTATATGCAATTATGAAATACTCCCTACTCCACCTACTTGCAACCAAATGACTGAACATGCCCTTAATTCCTGATCTGTTCCCTTTCCCAGTGCTGTTCATTCTAGGAGTTGAGTCTGCTCCCTTTGAAGATAAGCAGAATACTGCTGTGAACAAAGCTGGATATTTGAGCACATTATGCTATTAGTCATCATTGTGTCATTGTAGTATGCAGTTGTATCAGCAGTTTGGACTGGGTATTTGATTCCTGAGCCAACACTCCAACTGTACATGATTAGATCTTTCTTTCTTTTATTAAATTATCTCCAGAGTTCTATAATTCTGCCATCAACTACCAGGCAGTAATGTCTTCAAACATAAATAATATTAAATATTCAAATTCCCACCAAAAAGAATCTCAGCTTGCATCACTGTCTTTGACTTATTTACTTAGAAATAAGGCCCTTAAAGTTTATTCCCAGATAAGTAGGATTGTATCAAAAGCTAATCAAAATAGGGCAGTTGGTTACATTGAAAAAATGGCAGTGTTAAAACACTTCTAATATTGTGACCAAATCTCAATGGGAATGTCTCTGTAAAATCACCAGGAATTAAGGTTGCCTTCAGTTCCTTTATCTTTAATTTTTAAATTTATCTTTGAGTAGGATTACAACATCAGTGTGTGTGTGTGTGAGAGAGAGAGAAAGAGAGAGAGAGAGAATTTTGATAGTATAGTACATTTTGATAATGTACTATATTGTTAATTTGATCATAAACTGATTGAATGTGATCCAAGTTAGGAGCTCTCTGAATGAATGCAGGGCTTTGTGCATACCTGTATCCTAATTTAGATGCATACCTGGAGATGTATTTCCATCTCCCTTGTAATTATTCCCCTGAGACCCATTGGACTGGTTAAACATGTATTTTACAATGGGTGGGGATGCTCATTCTTATGAGCATTTATGAGTTTCATACAAGTGACAGTACTTGGGAGGACCTTTGCCTTTTCTTTATGTTAGAGACCATAAAGAATACAGAGGCAGTTTAGCTCTGTTGCATAGACATTGGCTTGTTCTTTGCTGGTGAGAAAACTTGGGTTCTTTATTTTACATAACAAATATGCATGAATCAGGTGTGGGCTGTGCATTAAAATCATAGTATCAATAATTTTCAAATATCTCTTCTGGTGACTATGAATTCCCCAAATTCTTAGCAGCATGGTAGATAAAGTAATTCTGTGCTTTAGACTCAGATGCTGGCAAACTGTTTCTTGTTTTAATACTTTGCAGGTTGCAACTCATCAGAAATACTTTTTAAAGGAAGATAGAGAAATGCATCTCTTTTTACCAGGCCCTTTCCCTCCTAAATTGTTGTCTTCCACTGCTTGTAATACAAGAACAAAATTGATGATCTTAATCTACCCATCAGCTATTGAGGTTAGTTTTGGGGAAAAGATCTAGAAGCAGTTTAGCATTCTTTGATTCTGGAACATTTTCCAGGACCCTAACCCTAGCCAAACTTTCATGTGAGTGCCCTCTAGAATTTGATATTTCTCTGATGTAAACCCTACATTTTTTTAAGTGAATGGATACAACCAGTGTTCACTTTTGGAAATCAATGATGTTTTCCCTTTGGGCCAGCAGCTTATTATTATTAATGATACTAATTTTTTTGGGGGGGGGGTGTTGTTGAAAAAAAGGTAAGCATTACTAAAACTTTTAAGAATCTGGAGACAAACCAGTGATTTTGCTACAAGAGTTTTGATAACAAGCTATTACCTGTTTTGTATTTAGGTTTATATGAAAACAGTTCATTTTTCTTAAGATTGTTAATCTTTACTGAAAAAAATAATCCACCCACAGTTCACATGCTCTTGCAGGTGGACTGTAACTTGCAGTAAATGAAACTTCTGTCATCTGATGCCCTCCAGATGTCTTGGACTACAACTCCCATCATGCCATCTAGCAATATAAGGCAATAGGTTGGAGGATACCAAATTTGTCAAGATTTGTATTCCAAATCTTTATATGAATTGTATACAAATGATGATTGCAGAAAGACAAAAAACTTGGAGAAAAATTATTTAGATCTCTAAAATTGGCTAAAACTTAACTTTACATATTGAAGCAATCCAAACTCATTTTTAATTAAGAAAAAGAGAGTGTTTAGCTGCTACGAACTACAAATCATTTTGAGTGAAGTACAAATGGTAGTAATAAACCGGTTTTTATTAGGCAGGTGGCAAAAATATTATGCTACTTTGCCTTCTTAAAACAAGTCCATACATATACTCTAAACACAACCCAACTATATACTGTAATTTGGTCTCTTGAAATAAACATTTGGAGATGGGAAATATTGTATCATCTCCCTCTTAAATATTGTTTAAGTAATAATAAGTGTTATGAATAAGACTAATAGTTGAATCTTCCATGCATATAACTGTTTGGATTTCACATGTTCAGCAGTGTATATTCCTTCCTTCCAAGGACGATCAATCGTAAATAGGTTTCAATGTATTTTATATTGTGACCTATGCAATTATCTATGTTATTGCAAAGACCTATATTCTACTTCTTCATATAAAACCTCCAAAGTTCTTCTGAAATACTTGTTGGTTCTGCTTTTGATAATCACATCACTTCACCAGTGAGGTATGTTAAAGAGATTCAACATGCCTAATAAATTTATCCATTTTCTCTTTCAAAAATGAGGACTAGCTTCCCTCTCAATACAATATTAGAAGCATACTAAAAATCCTCCCAAAGAAGGTCCCAAAAGAAAATTTATTGACAAATACATAGGACCCAAAACTAGTGGGATTCATGACATGAGTTGTAAGTAGCTTAGATTGAGTCCTGTAGGTCTACCTTTTTAAGAAAGTTTTTTAAATGGACCTGGATTTTATGCTAAAAGACATGATGCTGCAAGTAAAACTGAGGCTGCAGTTGGTATGCTAGATGATCAGAGAAGTGTGGATTGTTAGGTGAACAGCCTAATCCCATTCCATTCCATTTCCACATTGTAAGCAACACTCCAGATTTAAAGAAGCCTGTTTGTTGTACCAAATATTTTTGTTAGTTTTTGAACAGCTGTCTCTCCAGATGAGCTTGATTTTACTGAAATAAAAACAGCAGAGCTGGCTTCATTTGTTGTAGAAATGAGTTACAGAATTTCACATCAAAAGAATACACACACACACACACACACACACACACACACACACATGCAGTATAGACGTACTGTTTACTTAAAACTTAGAATTAATTGTTAAAATTGTGAATACCAGAAAAGCTATGAAATTATGAATGGGAGAATATCGGTGATGAATACTGTATACATCCTCAGCCTCTCTATGGTTCTCAGAATTGAATTCTTGAGAATTAAGATGAATTCTACACCTGTGAGGTCTTAGCATCAACTCTATTTCCCTTAGTTAGGAAAAAGAAGTATAAAAGCCAGAAGCACTAATATGATGGAGGACCATGCTAATTCCACATGCACATGTTTTTGAAATCAACAGTCAAGCTAGAGTTAACAATGTACTGATATTTGTATATCATTAAATTTTAATCTTTTAATTCAAATTAAAACCCACATCTTTATTCCATTTAGACTAACTGCAACACTGTGTTATTATGCTTATACATAAAGAAATATGTCCTGAATGTGAAGGATTTACACTTTGGTAAGAAAGAGGATTGCACCCAAAAGCTTTTCTATCTCCAACTTCATCTTAAATAAAATAAAAATACACTTTTTAAGAATATCCATTAATTAAGTTAAGAAATTCCTGCACCATCAGCATTAACTTAAGCAAAATGGAACCACAGAAATCACCTCCACACAAAAGATCCTTTACTAAAAATCAATATTTGGATTTTTATAAAAAAAAAAATCCATCTTACCATTAAAATAAACAGCACAGCAGCTGCTCTGTAAGGAAGCCAGTCCATTTCATCTGTAGTTTCTTAAATCCAAGGAAGGGGCAATAATGCTCCAGGTGACTGTACCTTTCCCTCCCCCCCAGTGGCAATGCCTGGAAAAAGACACTGCACAGATGTTCTTCTGCCCAGGCTTTGGAGCAACCTCTGGCTTCCTCACAAGGGAGCACTGAAGATGCTGTATAACACAGAATATCTCTCCACCCAAACTTCTGGGCAGGTCTGACTTGAAATGCTTGACAACATCATTATTGCTCCAAGCGAAAAAAGATTCTGACACACCTTGATAGTTGTTGAAATAAAATATTTTCTTGGCATCCAAGAGAACAGAAAGATCAGAAACTATCCAAACTACCCATCATAATTTTTTTTGCTTCTTCTTTGTGTGCACCCATCAAAACCAATAGCTCAATGAACAGGAGTGTGTGGGAGTCCTGAAACAGTAGGATAACTCTTGGGATTCTATTACAATGGATTATTAGCTTTACAGACTGAATCTGGTGTGATTTGGTACATCTGCTCCTTTCAGATAATTTGAGAAGGATTGTCTCCATGTGAAAGACTTGGCCCAGTTCTCCCATTGCTTTAAAAAAAAAAAATTAAAAGACTATACTTCTGAAAGGAGTTTAAAAACTTGACTTCGTCCATCAAAAAAGAGCCTCTTCATGGAGAATACTCCATTTACTAGGATGGTTGAGAGCTCAGTATATATGCTAGGTGAAATGCCAAATATATGCTGTGTTAGAGTGAATGGGGCTGCTTGTGAAGCTTCTGAATCTTGCAGTATATAATAACTAACTGAGTTAAGCTTTTTAATTTCTAAGAGTTCAAAGTTTCTTACATTAGAAATGTCCAGGATTTTTTTTTTTAAAAAAACAAGACTGTTTAAATGTTGTTAAAAATTTATATCTAATTGATTTCTCTCGCACAAACAATTTGGAGAGCTGTGAAGACCTGCCTCTTCTCCAAAGCATTGAGGTAGGATGGGGGTTGAACTGGGAGCATATTTGGTTTGGCACCTGGGGGGAAGGATACATTTATTTTTAACCATGTTTTAATGGATTTTTGTGAGCTGATTAGAGTTAGACAGCCATATAGGTCCTGGAAATGTAAATAAAATAAAATTCACAGATACAGCTATCAGGGGATGCCTATCTGTTGGTGTCTTCCATAAGGAGTAATGCAGCTACCGTACTACTATCCTTAACAGATAATTGAAAGTTATCTGGATGGATAGAGGGAAAAGGGAATAGCCTTGAAGGACAAGAGGAAGAGCTGCTACCAAGTCAATAGTAAGATAAAAGGGGCAGAAGCCCAGGCCAAAAAACCTAACATGAGAAAATGTTACTTTTCTTCTTATGTATGAAGCAAGCCTCTCCCCTTTCCACACAATGATAAAGGAAGGGAGGGAGAAGTGCATTCAGACTTGCAAGACATCAATAAAAAATAGTGAAAAATGTGAGGACCAGCATCTCAGAATCTGGGTATAAGAAGCCATAAGAAAAGTTTATGTTGAGAACCTATGACAAGATTACTATGCGTACTTTGAGGGAATTCAAATTATAAAAATAGAGATTTTTTCCCCCCACTTGCATCAGCTGAGATTTTATTCCACTGGTGGAGATATCCATCATTGAATCTTCTGTTGCAAAGCACTGACTTATTCCTTATTCTGCCTTCCCAAAATTTGCTCTCAAGACCATTTGCAAAACAAAAGTTACACATGCAGAGAGATATTCAAATACACATACAATTAACAAATGAGGATTTCCTGTATAGGCAGATGATTGAATGAGATGACCTTTAGGACATTTTCCCAACTCTATGACTCTATAGTTCTAAGTAATAATCAAACAAAAACAACATGTTGAAAGCAACAACACCAACAGACCAAGCTGAGCCCTAGACTGGGAAGCTGAAAAACATCTCTTTATCAACCTGCACTTGACCAGGGTGATGGATGTCAGTCCATAAACTTTAGGAAAAAGTCATTTATCCTGCAATTGATTGGTTTAGGCTGATAATAATAATAATATATTACATGTTAATTACATATTGTATTACTTCCTTTTCCTTTCCTCTTTCCTTTCCCTTTCATTATTTTTTCATTATTCTGCTTTATTAAATACATTTTTTAAAAAAATATACTGATTCTGGGATGGGTTTTTCATCTCCAATTGTCCCACACAGATTTTATTTTTCTGGGCTCCAAGATCACCTCATATGGGGACTGCAGCCAAGAAATTAAAAGACGCTTGCTCCTGGAGAGGAAAGCTATGGCAAATCTAGACAGCATACTAAAAAGCAGGGACATCACCCTGCCAACAAAAGTGCGTATAGTCCAGGCCATGGTTTCCCCGTTGCAATGTATGGCTGTGAAAGTTGGACCATAAGAATGGCTGAGCGCCAAAGAATTGAAACCTTTGAACTATGGTGCTGGAGAACACTCCTGCAAGTCCCTTGGACTGCAAGGCGTTCAAACCGGTCAGTCCTAGAAGAGATCAACCCGACTGCTCTTTAGAAGGCCAGATTCTGAAGTTGAAACTCAAATACTTTGGCCACCTAATGAGAAGGAAGGACTCACTGGAGAAGGGCCTAATGCTGGGAGAGATTGAGGGCAATAGAAGAAGGGGACGACAGAGAATGAGATGGCTGGATGGAGTCACTGAAGCAGTAGGTGTGAACTTAAATGGACTCCAGAAGATGGTAGAGAACAGGAAGACCTGGAGGAACGTTGTCCATGGGGTCGGGATGGGTCGGACACGACTTTACAATTAACAACAACAAAAGTCATAAAATAAAAGCTCCTGCATGAGCAAATTAGATTCCATAGAATTCCCTTTCCATAAAGGCAGCTAGATCCTTCTAGGAGAGTATCTGTATTCATATACAGTACATGCTTTTATGAACATGCTTATTGTTTCAGGGCAGTTGTTTCATACTTACTGTTTCAATGACAATTGTGAAATATTTGCATAGGGCCATTAATTGGAAAAAATGTAATATATATTTCACTGTTCATAATAGTGCACCTTGAACTGCTATTGTTTCAACTTGTTTTTTTTTTAAGGCAATTCATTACATTCTTCCAGAGACGCCAGGTTGTTCAGTTCAACCCACACTTTCATACTTTAATATATCAACAGTAGAAAACAGCCTAAAAAAAGAATTTTCTGTAAGGAAACTGATAACATCCCAACAAAGTTAATGTTTGACTTGGTTTCAGTTCTTCTTTTAGAATATAACTCTCTGTTTCTCTGGTTCTGAGCCCAGTGGATGAAATAACTTATTTGCTTTTCCTGTATTTTTTTCCTTAACTGACCTTCATCCCGATATATACAAGCAATCTCTGTCCCTCTGTTTATCCAAAGAAGGCACTTTGACTCTTTTGTGATGATAAATAAATACTATTTCCACCAGTGAAAGTATGGATTCTCAAGACTGAAGTACACTTCACTGGGTAATGCTCAGGAGTTGGCAGTCCTTGAAATGACTGCAAAAGCCATGGGGTGTGTGAGGACAGAGTGCTGGGAGAAAAGATGGGTGTGCGATATGTGCCTGAGGAATGACCCAGATAAGATCAGTTGGCTTTGAAGTCAGTTTTCTTTCCCGCTGTTGTTTTCCAGCAAGCACTATATTCCATGGCTAACTGCTTCCGAATGGTGATTCATTTGATTATCGTGGGAATGGTGCTCAGAAAATAGCTTCTAGTTTCTGCCATTTTTATATGCTCTGATAGTAAATTTTATAAATTTATATTGATGGACAAAATCATTTTAAATTTCTCCGTGACCCCCTCAAATCTACTGCTTGTGAAAAACAGGATAACTGCAATATGGCTACTAGGAGTGGATTAAATGAACCTTCAGATTTGCAAAGATGCCCATTATGATAACAAAAACATTTTTAAAGCATAGGCTGACAGGAAAAAGAAATCCTTCCACTTAACTTTAAAAAAGCATTGTGCCTGGACCTAAGCATCAGTAAAGGATTTGACATGAGTCTGGAATATGTCATGTTTAAATGCAAAGCTTACGAGAAATAAACCAGATGAGCAAACAGGATCCCCTATCTTCCTATATACACTGAAATGCCTCTGGATAGAAATCCCCAGCACTTAGCTAGAAACTTTATCAGCAATTGTAAATAGCAACAAAGTTGTGTCTATAGTGTTGTAAATCTTCAAAGCATCCATTTAAACATTAGATAAACTTTTGACTTGACTTGTAAACTTTAGACTATAATTATGTGCAAACATTAAATAGAAAAAAGGGAAAGCACTAAAATAGTACCATGAGTTTGTTAATTTTGTTAATTTTTTACATGCAAATACTTTTATCTTACAATTAGATTCAAATCTAGCAAAAATACTGCATTTTTCTTCCTATCGTACTGTGCAGGTCATCATCACCATTATCCTCACATCATCATTATCATCATCATCATCCAAAATCAGTTCACTGCATGATGAAGGTCACTCAACAGCAAGACACTGGTGAAGCGGGCACAGCAGCACCTGCATTTTCTGCATCACATGAGAAAAGTACATCTTTCTTCCCCTGTCCTTACCACTTTCTATAGAGGGACGATTGAAAGCATCCTGTCATATTACATTATGGTCTGGTTTGGAAGTATCACTGCTTCAGTCAGGAAGGCGGTGCAGAGAGTGGAGAAGATGACAGAAAAGATTATTGGCAGTTCACTCCATTCTATCCAGGACACAGCATATAAGCACTGCTTGAGCAAGGTCTGCAATATTGTCTGGGACACTACACATCCTCTTTGCAATCTGTTTTCCTTCGGGGAGAAGGCTTTGTGGTATCCAAAGCAGAACATCCAGATTCAGTCACAGTTTTATTCCATATAGTATCAACCTTGTGAAGTTTAAAGTTTCCTCTTTCTGCTATGTATTTAAGATGGACAGTGATTAATATTTATATGTATTTATATGTAAGGGTGTAGATATATACATATGTATGTATATAGCATGTTTATATGTCTGTTATGTATGTGTACACTTTTGAGAGCAGGCAACAGAATGCCAGTGTGCCCACAGTAAAAAAATGACAATAAAGATTATCTATCTCTTTAATGAAGGTTATGGACTATGTCATATATTATATATTATTTCTCTGTATAGAATATGATGCATAATATAAGATCTATTAAGCTTTACAAGTTTTGAATATATGTCAGTACGTTGCATGTAATTGTGAGATAGTTGAATGTAAGCAACAGTAATTGACTACAAGATTTGTGGAAAATTGATTAACACATGCCCTAACTGCCTTTATTCCTACATTTTCAATGAATGTTTCATGTGGCATGGATGTGAGTAAGGCTGATATCTATTTTTTTTTGCTTACTAAAAATGCTATGTTGCACCCATGATTAGCCAGAGCCATGATGAGTGGCAGAGCTCACTCTCTATGGACTATCTGCTGAATGAGTGTAAATTGAAAACAAAGTCAATAACCAATATAAAGTAAGTACATTGAGATACTTTAGTCACATAGAGTGAATAAATGAGGATCAAATCACAAAACTCATATATGTTGGAAGAATAAATGGTTCAAAACGAAGGGGACTATGGAGGAAATCTTGATTTGAAGGAATTGATGAGATCTTTAAAAAGTAGGATGAGAAATTTAAAGAATAAACAGAAATGCATGAAATGTATTGACATGATGGAAGCAAAGATGAGATAGAAGAGTATGGAACAATATAATTAATTACAGTAATATGTAGAATTAACTAGATTCTTTTCTTTTTCTTAGTTCATACCTTTAATTTATTTCGATTATTATTTTTATTCACTTTCTCTTCTTTGTACAACATAGTTTGCCTTGAAGGAGATGAATATGTGTTGCTGTGTAGCTACTTCGAGATCACATTCTCCTATTAAAAACCCCTTCTTTAATTCCTAGCAGAAGCCTTTTTTTATATCTGTCAGGGAGCCTCTGGCTGAAACTTTAAGGAATATTGGTGTTGGCTGCTTCCAGAAAATTTTCTCCAGGGAAGATAAGGCAAACCAATGCCAAAGCTCCAAAATATTTTTATTCACATTTATTTTGGCTTTGAAGCTGAACTGTTTGCCAAAGTAGGATTTTACTTCTTGGTGCCATTTATCATCTGGTTTTAATTAATTTAATGATTAATATAACATTTTTATTCATTTTTACATTGCTGTGGAAATATAAGAGTATAAGTGGAAAATACTATCTTTTATTAGCTGTTGTACTTCTCACAAATGAAGGCAAATAAATGTATCTCAGGATGATATTGCAGGATCCAATCTGGGTCCATCACTGGGACCATAGGTTTAATTTTCCAAGCTTTTGTCTCCATCACAAATTTGAAAGCTCAGAAGACTAAATTCTGGTTCCAGTTACCAATTCAGATTGGATCCTGATGGACTTCTTATAATTGTATTTGTTTGAATGGTCTCAGAAACATACAGTATACATATTTATTTATTTAACATATATATATATATATATATATATATATATATATATATATATATATATATATATATATATATATATATGCAGGCGAGAGCTATGACTAGGCAGGGGTTGCGAGTGGGTGCTACAGACTATGGATAGGTGTGCTGGTGGAACATGAGCAGGTGTTGCAGGTGGCTCTATGGAAGGGGGAGGTGTGTGGGTGGCCAATTGCTGCAGGTAGGCACTACAGAGTACAGGATGGTGAAGAAGTGATGGGAGTGGGAATGACTTCCAGGAGTGATTTACAACCTCCTGCTGGCTTCCCCACTGTCTTTGCTTGTGCTAATTTGGCAGGGAAGGTTAAAAATGATGATCACGTGACTGTGGACACTGTAACCATTGTAAGTGCAAGCTGGTTGTGATCACAGGGATCCTGCAAATGACATTACTTTGGGGACCAGTCGTAAATCACCATTGTTCATTGGCGTTTTAACTTGGAATCATCACTAAATAGTGGTTATAAGCCAAAGACTTATAAATTGGCTGTAAATATTGCTATCTAACAAGTACTGCCATACAATTTGATATAGATTCAACCACCTGGTTGGATCATAGAGTATTATAGAGTACCCAAATAATGTAGTCAATTATCACACTGGCTGGGAATGGTTGAATTTATAGTTCAAGATATCCCCAAAACACCAAATTTTGAAAAGTGATTCACTATGTTCAGATCATACTATAATCATTCCCAAACTATCTAATTAACCTACTTTTCCCTTATGACTTTTGTATATGATTTCACTAATATATGCATTTTGCTACACGTTTTTCTGTAATGCACACTTGTTAAAAATACAAAATCAGATATCTACATTAACATAAACATTTAAATTGGCTCTACAGTTTCTTTTTCAAGGAGGTCTTCTGAAATTATAAATAAAAGTATATTCAATAAGAATAGCTTGGTCTTTCCGATCAAGTACTTGCATGGGCAAACTCAGATCCTGCGGCTATTGCTGAAAACCAGTTTTGAGATTTCTGATCATGCAGACTACAACTTTGGAAACCTAGCAAAAAATGGGAAATGGCCAGTTCTCTGTTACTCTTTTACAAACAAAAACATTGTATGTTTTTTAGGACTTCCCATCTTCTTCTATAGCAACATGGATGATTGCAACTGCTTTCATTTTACATGATTCTGGTTTAAACCAGCTGCTCCAAGGTATGTTCAGACAGAGTACTGAGGCTACTGGCAAACCATGCAAGAAATATGTTTTGAACTAGCTCCTGCAAATTACAGGGGGTCCATCATTGTCTCAATGTTAGCCAGCTTGAGCCAAGTAAACAACTGCAGGGCAAACTTGTTGATAAGCCCATCTCAGAGAAACCTTGCTTAACTTGATTTAGAATAAGGGAGTGGTATGTGTATTGAATATTTCCATAGAAACCTCTGGCAGTACTTTGTAACTTAGAATGTAGACAAAGGGCTTATTTTTCTCACAGAAGTAAAAAGACAATGGTGCATATTTTCAGTGAATGTTTATGCATTGTAGAAAGTACTGATAAACCTAAGGTGCCCTTTCAGTTTTTGTGGAGGAAGACAAAGAATTCAGGAAGAGAGCAATAACAACAAACAACTTATATTCATGTAAAGCTGCCCTTAACGTTATAACCAGAGTCCCTCCTCCAGGTGTGTCCCTGAAAAGTTTAATAACAGGCAAGAGTACTGTATCTGCAGGTTAAAAAAAAAGATCAAGACATGATCAAAGCTCTGTTTATTATGTGTGTCACAAATATGACTCATATAAAAGATGGGTGGAGCTTTGTTTGCAATGTCCTAGCTGCTTGACCACACCCTGTGGATATCCCTGGTAACAGGCATCTAAAAAGGTGTTTCCCCCCCTTAATGATGGCATCTTAATTGTGAAATGCTGTCCCAGAAAGCCTTTTAGCATCAAGTGAACCTTTTTTTTTTTTTTTTTTTAAAGTAGTCTTTTCTATTTTCTATGGTATACACTGAATTTGATTTGAAATGTTAAATCAAGCTAGGACTGCCATAAAGAGGCAGGACCGTTTCTGTGGTCATCTGAGAATGATAATTAGATTAAATATTGACTTCCTCCTCTTACTCAGTGCTTTCTCCTGCATTTGTTGCACCTTGTGAGTTGTAGCTGAGTTCATTTGCCAGCGTAACTACAGTGACTGCAGGACTTTTTTCTCTTAATTTACATGGGTGGAGTTCATGATGATATGGTGAACAGGTACCAGGAGCAATCCTTGGCTGTGTACTGACGCTGGGTGGAGTTCCTGCTGCAAGTTCAGTAGTCAAAGCAATAATTAATGTTTACCTTTATGAAATGAAGTTTGAAAAATGAAAAGCTGTAAAAGCATCTAATGAATTTGTTCCAAAGAAAATATTTTCTGTCTTTTGAAATAATTTTTTGTCCTGGATTTCTGTCAACATTACAGATTCATTACATTCATTGTAAACTTGAATGCAGAACAATGATGGCTATCTAGTGAAAACATGAAAAAGGAAGTTGAAGCCAATTTTGCAGAAGCAGAATAAGTGTGTGTGTGTGTGTGTGTGTGTGTGTGTGTGTGTGTGTGTGTGAGAGAGAGAGAGAGAGAGAGAGAGAGACCCTTCACCACTGAATAACCCAATGATGACCAAGTATTCTCAGTTGTCACATTAACTACAGTGGGACTTTATTATGTAAATATGCATTTTTCACTCTACAAAGGGCCTTTTAAGTTTCTTCCTTAATTACAATTAAGAAATTATTGCATTTTGTTTAATGCTAAATCTATTCTCTCTTAACTAGTATTGAAGCTTGTTACAGCTTGGTAGTTTGCTAGATTTATTGAGTTGGTTTCCTCCCGTTTTAGTTTCTAAACCCTACCTAAGAGATCCTGTATTTGCTCCAAAAAGAAGAGAAACTCATTCAACTATTCCCAATATCTAAAGAAATGTGGAGGGGTTTAGTGTTAAAGTTATCCATTCCCAAATTATTAACACATTTTATTGCTTCGAAAACCATTTACACAACATATAATTTTTCTTTTCTTTAGTTTTCAAGTAATCTTGAAATAGAAACTGAAAGGAACTGAAGAATTCTATTTGGAAAAAGTGGGGTTACTTTCCAGTGCAGTCCCCACATTACAGAGTAAAGGTTCAATGAAATAACAAATGCAATATGTGTAACTATTATGCCAATCGATAGGACTGGATGTGAATTTAATAAGAATGCTGTTCATGCCCATATTATGTGTTGAAATGGAATGTTCTGGGTGAGGCAAAATTCAGCTGGATCTCCTTTCTCTGGCGGTAAGCCAACTCATGTTTTCTGCTTTGATCATCTGAATTACAAAGAAGAGGTTATTTTCATAGTATATGAAACAATATACTTGTTTAATATAAAAATGTATAAAATATATTAAAATATTAAAAATAATATAAAAATAAAAATTGTCTATACAGAAAAAATCAATATTTTTCCCACTTATAAAATAAATTTAATTCCTTCAAAGCAATCATACACAATGTTCCTACTTGAATGGTGGAATAATGAAAAATGATCTATGTTAAATCTGTTTAATCCTAGAAGATTTATTTGTGCCTAACTGAATGAAGATGCATGAAGGGATGCACAAAGACTATAGAATCACCAAGGATATTAATGGGATCATCAGAAGGTTCATAGATATGTCATATTCATCTGGAAGTAACTTTTCTGAGGGAATGTATCCCTACTGCTTGAACAGATTGAATGGTCAGTATTTGTGGATGGAATCCCCATAACAGTAATGTTAGTGGCTTCATTCATTGCACTTGCACAAAAATTAACGTGAGCATATCCTGCCCAGAAATTTTGAAATCACCTACAATTTCTCCAAAGAAAAGGTATAAAGGAGTCTAATAGCTCCATTTCAGATTAATAAGCTTATGCCTTAGAAAAAGTGTTACCAGGTTCTTTCTGATTTTTTATTAAACATGTGGAAGCTTCAATTATTGTTTTAGTCCTACCTGGAAATTGATGTTTCTTTTACAGAACTTTGAGGATGAGTACACATTTCCTGAAGCTTTTAAATTGGTATTAATGATTATATGGCAATGGTTATAGTTTATATTGACTGGTGGCTAAACTGTAAGCCTCTTTGAGTAAGAGTCAGCAGTGTGCTGCAGCTGCCAAAAAGACCAATCTAGGCTATATCAATAGAAGGATAGCATCAAGATCATGGGAGGTGATAGTACTGCTCTATCAATGAGGTCAGTTTAGAATACTATGTCCATTTCTGGTTACTACAACACAAAAAAGATGATTGGGCCCTAATAAAAGTGCAGAGAAGAACAACAAAGATGATAACAGGTCTGGAGGTTAAATCATATGATGAATGGCTAAAGGAACTAGGTACGTTTAGCATAAGAAAGAGAAGACTTAGGGAAGACATGATAGCAGTTTTATTATACTTGAAGAGTGTCACAGGGAAAATTCACTCTTCATAGCACCTGAGGGCAGTACAAGAAGCAATGGGTGGAAGCTTGTCAGAGGGAGATCCAACCTCAAAGTAAGGAGGAATTTCCTGACAGAATAATTAATATATATGTATGATAGTGCGTCATTAAGTAATTTGCATACAAAGGCTTAGAAGATTTGCAAATGCAAATGATTTTAATTCTTGTGCTGGATTAAAACAATGCACACACATCAGACAAATAAATTGGCCCTGTGCCTTGTTAAAGCATATGAAATGAACTTGTATTGATCTGGATATCCTTGATCGATGGTTATTAAATCAAGATTTTATTTGGAGCCATTTGGGGTTTTTTTGCTGGAGAATTCTATCCTTATACATAAAATAACACTATCATAGCAACAGATTATTTAGAAACTATTACACATGATCAACAAACAACATCTCAATTTACAACCATTCATTTAGTAGCCATTTGAAGTTACAATGACACTGGAAAAAGTGATTTAAGACCAATCCTCCCACTTAGGTGTCATGGTTCCGACAGATGAAACTCTTCAAAAGAACTTCGAGGCCTTGTTTACCTTAAAGAATCTTTTATTTGAGAAACAAAGTATTGGCATTACATAATTGAAACCAAAAACTAAATTCCCCTCCCCTGGATACAAAGTAACAAAGCATAATTCCCTCCTCCAATAAACAGTCATAAATCACATTCCTCAATTAGCTTGAAGCATGGGCTTTCTCCCCAGCTCACCAGCCCGCCAAAACTCTATCAACTCTGGGCCCAATGACCTTGGGTTCCCATGGCTGAGCTATTATTGTTATAACTAGTTGGACTTATATCCCCATTCCCCCTCCCAACATCAACTAACTCTAAAAGCAATAGAGAAAATGGCTTCATTTCCATCTGTTGTCAAAGCAAGAACATCTGATGTTAGCAGTGCTGACATTAGGACTGTTACAGCATCATCATAGTCCCATTTGGTCATTTGGCAACTGGCATGCATTTATAACCCTTCCAGTGTCTAGGGCAGTGGTTCTCAACCTTTCTAATGCCGCGACCTCATAATACAGTTCCCCATGTTGTGGTGACCCCCAACCATTTATACATCACTGGGTCCCAGGGGCGTGACCAAAGAAAAAGGGGAAAAAATGGCAGACAGCCTTGTTCGGCGTCCCCCATGAAATAGTCGTTCGACCCCAAATGGGGTCCCGACCCACAGGTTGAGAACCACTGGTCTAGGGGGTTATTTGCAATCTTCCTAGCAGGTTTCTGATTAGCAAAGTCAATGAGGGAAGCTAGATTTGGTTAACAACCACACGATTCACTCAATTACTACAGTGATTCACTTAACAACCATGGCAAAAGTTGTAAAATTGTGCATGATTCACTTAATAATAAGCTTGCTTACCACAGAAATTCTGGTCCCAATTGCGGTTGTAAGATGAGGATTATCTGTATATGTTTCCTTAATAATCAAAAGGGCTTATGAATGAAAATAAGAAGTTTGGCACAGCCAGGAATTTTCCAAGAACTGGTGGCCCAGTCAAACTGAGCAATCAGGGGAGAAGGGCCTTAATAAGAAAGGTGACCAAGAACCCAATGGTTACTCCGACTGAGCTCCAGGGATCCTGTGTGAAGATGGGATAGAGTTCCAGAAAGACCACCATTGCGACAGCCCTCCATCAATCTGAGCTTTATGGCAGAGTGGCTAGAAGAAAGCCTCTCCTCAGTGCAAAACACATGAAATCTTGCTTGGGGTTTGCAAAAAAGCACCTGAAGGACTCTCAGACTGTGAGGAACAAGATTCTCTGGTCTGATGAAACCAAGATTGAACTGTTTGGCCTCAATTCTAAATGTTATGTCTGGAGGAATCCAGGCATTGCTCATCACCTGCCCAGTACTACCCCAACAGTGAAGCAGGATGGTATCATGCTGTGGGGTGTTTTTCAGCAGCAGAGAATGGAAGACTGGTCAGGATTGAGGGAAAGCTGAATGCAGTAAAGTACAGGACTATCTTCAATGAAAACATGTTCCATTTCCATAGAACTCAGGACCTCAAACTGGTCCTAAAGTTCACTTTCCAACATGACAACGATCCTAAGCACACAGCCAAGACAACACAGGAATGGCTTAGGGACAGGTCTGTAAATGTCCTAGAGTGACCCAGCAGAGTCCTGACTTGAACCCTATTGAATATCTCTGGAGGGACCTGAAAAGGGCTGTCCATTGACGGTCGCCATCCAACCTGCCTAAACTTGAGAGGATTTGCGAGGAAGAATGGCAGAAAATCTCCCAATCCAGGTGTGCAAAGCTTGTCACATCATACCCCAAAAGACTTGAGGCTGTAATTGTTGCCAAAGATGGTTCAACAAAGTACTGAGTGAAGGATCTGAATACTTATGCCAATATGATATTTTAGTTTTTTTTAAATAAATTTACAGACATTTCTAAAATTCTGTTTTCACTTTGTGATTATGGGATACCAAGTGTAGATTAACGAGGGAAAATGAATTTCAATAACTCTAGAATCAGGTGCAGCATAACCAAATTGACAAAAAATGAAGAGGGTCTGAATATTTTCTGAAGGCATAGTAAGTTATGTACTGAATTTACACTTACTTAGTGCAATCCCTTATCTATTTTGGATAACAGCTCCTGGAATGGAGGGCACTAATTTGGGGGACTCTGATCTAACTACTGCTGTCTTTTTAACTTATTTTTAACACAATTGGACACATTTTTTTAAAGTAATCCAATTCAATGTATGATTCTCTAAGTAAAATGCTTTTTCTGTGGATGCTTCAAAAAAAGAAAGGGTGGGAGTGATACAGAAAAGGAAAAAAAATCCATCATTTTCTACTTCCTGGCTTTCTGAAATCAGGCAAATGAAACCTCTATATAACTAAAAATCACAAACAGTAGCAGTACATTCAGGGCAAGTGTGTCTGACATCCCCTGTATCTAAGATGTCCGGCTTAGTTCAGTGCAACACCTGCTTTGCAGCCGTCCTTCGCAGTACCCTTTTCAAACTTGGAAACTGTCCTATCTGTAAACAAATCACTAGCCTACAAGGACAGATCATTTACCTAGGGTCTGTAATCCGTGCTCTTCGGGCAGAAATTAGGTGTCCAGTTCAGCCCCTCTACTCTAGTAAGCCTCCCTGCTATCAGCCCCCTTTACCACAAAGATCCTGCAGGAAAAGGGCAGTGTGGACAACCGTGGGATCTGGCAGGGTGAGAGCTGTGAACCATAAACACAAAGCTTTCGCTGTGTCCCTGCACAACAGCTACAGTGCTCTTGCTGACCTTAATAGGGACATTAAGGAGACTGGTAAAGGTATTTGTGAAGATAACTCAAATAAGCAGGGGATTGTGGTCCGAGATGAAGAACTAGATTTTGATAGGGAGAAGTGTGAATCAGGTATTGCACATCAGTCATGCAAGAATAGAAAGGCTCCCAAAAAGAGAAGCTACCTTCTGGTAGGTGATTCAATTATAAGGGATGTAAATTTAGGAAAGGACACAGAGGCTTTGAAAGAGGTCAGGTGTCTTCCAGGTGCTACTGCCAGTAGGGACAAGAAGCGTATTTCTAAAATAATCAAGAATGGCAGCAAGGACTGTGATGTGGAGGCTATTGTACACCTTGGCACTAATGATCTGTCCCAAAAAGATGTACTCTCTGTGCAGAATGATTTCCAGAGCTTGGGGAAGGAACTTAGCAGAATAGGCTGTAGGCTTACTTTCTCAGAGGTTTTACCAGTGTATAAGGAGCAAAACGGAAAAGGCCAGCGCATAGCACAATTCAATATGTGGCTAAAGGAATGGTGTAAAGGGGAAGGCTTTGGATATATTAGTCACGATGTCAGTAGCTGGTCCAATCAAAAGATGTACAAAAGAGATGGTTTGCATCCATCAAAAAAAGGGACTGAGTTACTCGGCTATAAATTCACAGATTTTCTGGAGGGAAATTTAAACTAAACAGCGGGGACAGGGAGTTAATTGATACGGAACAACCCTGTCCCCGGCAATTTAAAAACTATAGGGCTATCAGTGCATGTAGCACAGATGTGTGTGTGGACAAGAATACCAACCTTGCTACCAATCAAAATGAAGCCTCTAATAGCGAGTGCCATATAAAGTGCACTAACCAAATAGGTGGTAAGACAATAGGGGAACTCAGGCACCACACAGGTTATGTAGAAAGGAAACACAGGGCCACCCACAAAGGACTCAAATGTTTATACACCAATGCACAAAGTATGAACAGCAAACAGGGTGAACTAGAAATTCAGGTTAATGAGGGCAGATACGATATTGTTGCCATTACGGAAACATGGTGGGATGAAACTCACACATGGAACACACAGCTAGAGGGATTTAAATTATTTAAAAGAAACAGACCAAATAAAAGAGGAGGTGGAGTTGCTCTCTATATAAGAAATAACTACATCTTCACAGAAATAGAGTACAACAATGATAAAAACTGTCTTGAATGCATTTGGGTCAATATAAAAGGGGGGGGAAATGACATTGCCATAGGTGTATACTACAGACCACCCAACCAAACAGAGGAAATAGATGAACTTTTTGCTAGTCAGCTAACTAAGGTATGTAGGAAGCACATCACAATAGTAATGGGGGACTTTAACTACCCTGACATCAACTGGGAGACAAACTCCGCACCAAGTGGAAGATCAAACAG
Source organism: Crotalus tigris (assembly GCF_016545835.1). NCBI lineage: Eukaryota > Metazoa > Chordata > Lepidosauria > Squamata > Viperidae > Crotalus > Crotalus tigris. Next base: position 5,078,252 of record NW_024100678.1, read on the forward strand.
GTTCCTGGCAAACCTAGCAGACAACTTTGTCTCCCAAAAAGTAGAGAATGGAACTAGGGGATTAGCCATTTTGGATCTAATTCTCACTAACAGAGATGAAATGATAGACGGTGTTGGAGCCATAGGAACCCTGGGAGGAAGTGATCATGCAATATTAGAATTCAACATTATAGAAGCACAACCAATAGAACACAGTCAAACTAGAGTCTTGGACTTCAAGAGAGCTAATTTCAATAAACTTAGAGAGGGCTTGGGAAGGATTCCATGGATGAGAATCCTCAAGGGGAAAACAACTCAAGAAGCTTGGGAAATTTTGAAAAATGAGATAATAAAAGCACAGTCTAGCACAATACCAACAAAGAGGAAAAATAACAGCTCTCAAAAGAAACCAGCATGGCTGCATAAAGAACTCTCTGACAAATTGAAAGATAAAAAGGACAAGTATAGAAAGTGGAAAGAGGGGAACATAACTAAGTCAGAATATCAGCAAATAGCCCGAGCCTGCAAAGATGAAGTGAAGAAAGCCAAGGCTCAAAATGAACTGAGGCTTGCGACCAAAGTCAAAAATAACAAAAAAAGCTTCTTTCAACATGTAAAAAACAAGAAAAAAGTGAAGGAAATGATTGGTCCATTAGTGGGTGGAAGTGGCAAGAAGGTGACAAGCAACAGGGAGAAAGCAGAACTATTTAACTCATTTTTTGCATCTGTCTTTACACAAAGGGAAAAAACAGACCAACCTATCAAAAATAGTGCCACAAAAAACAAAACAGAAACACAAGTTAAGATAGGCAAGAAAATCGTTAGTGAGCACCTGTCCAGCCTAGATGAGTTCAAATCGCCAGGACCAGACGGATTACACCCCAGAGTTCTCAAGGAACTGGCAGATGTGATATCGGAGCCACTGAACTATATTTTTCAAAGATCCTGGAACACAGGGGAACTACCAGAGGACTGGAAAAGAGCTGATGTAGTTCCCATCCTCAAAAAAGGAAAAAAAATGGATCCAGGAAATTACAGACCTATCAGCCTGACCTCAATACCTGGGAAGATCCTGGAAAAGATAATCAAACAACGAATCAACGAACACCTAGAGGCAAACAAAGTCATTACTAAAAGCCAACATGGGTTTGTCAAAAATAGATCATGCCAGACAAATCTTATTGCATTCTTTGACCAAGTGACAAAATTAGTGGATCAGAGGAATGCTGTGGACATAATTTACTTGGACTTCAGTAAGGCATTTGATAAAGTAGATCACAACCTACTACTTGACAAGATAGAAAAATGTGGGGTATGGACAGCTGGCTGAGTACTCAGCACTCACTGCATCAGATGGGGATCAACGATGACACCAAGCTGGCAGGAATAGCCAACACTCCAGAAGACAGGCAGATACAGAAGGATCTGGACAGACTTGAACACTGGGCACTAACTAACAAAATGATGGTGAAAAAAGCAAGGTTCTACATTTAGGCAAGAAAAACCAAATGCACAAGTACAGCATAGGTGGCACCATGCTCAATAGTAGTAACTGTGAGAGGGACCTCGGAGTCCTAGTAGACAATCACTTAAATATGAGCCAGCAGTGTGCTGCAGCTGGGCCAACACAGTGCTAGGCTGCATTAACAGAGGGATAGAATCAAGATCACGTGAAGTATTAATACCACTCTTCAATGCCTTGGTAAGGCCACACTTGGAATACTGCATCCAGTTTTGGTCAGACATCTCTCAGGCTCAACGATTTGGATGACATGATAGCAGTATTCCAATATCTCAGGGGCTGCCATAAAGAAGAGGGAATTAAGCTATTTTCCAAAGCACCTGAGAACAAATTTAGAACTAGAACTAAGGAGACTGACAGTGAGAACAATTAATTAGTGGAAAGCTTGCCTCCAGAAGCAGTAAATGCTCCAACACTGGAAGTTTTTAAGAAGACTGGACAGCCATTTGTCCGAAATGGTGTAGGGTTTCCTGCCCGAGCAGGGGGTTGGACTAGATGACCTCCAAGGTCCCTTCCAACTTTACTTTACTACTACTACTAAATTATTTATACTTCTACTGGATTTTATTTTTATAGTACTGCTTGTTGTTATAATAAATATTGCTACTCTAATGTATCCGTTTTTTATTTTAATCATATAAATTATAATGTCATTTTATTGATATGAAAATATTTTAATGCAAATATAATAAAAATGAACACAAATTAATATGATTGGGGTTGGATGAAGACAACATTTGGTAATGAGATATTAGCTGAAAATTACAATCTTGTTTCTTCAAATTTGTGGATGGTTTTGAGCAAAATGTTTCTTTTGTGAACTTACAGGTAATAAACAATCCTTTTAGATGATTTATTTTAAGTTCAATCTGAAATATCTACATGTATGATTTAATTTAAGATTACTTTGCATGGTATTTTTATCATTCATAATACATGATGCTCTTAAAAGGAAGGAAAGCCAGTCTCAAGTTCTATGTCTTCCTTTGAACTACTGACTCTTGTTTGAAGAATACATTGCATACTTTGTCACCTTCTCCCATGTGAATTTTTAGAGGTGAGAGTCATTTGGGGGAGCACCCCCATGCCATCATACAGTTCATGTGAGAAGCAGTCTTTAGATGTCCCATGAGTCAACTTGCAATGGGACGTCTTAAGGCTTAAATAGAGGTGTGACCCACCTGACTCAAAACTTTATTGGAACTTCCTTGGTGAGACAGCAAGAATCATTTGTGCATCTGCCAGCAAGACACAGCATTTTGAGTTGATGATGAGTGAACTTCAATATCATTCCGTCATGTGTGTGTTAGATACAGATCCATTAAAGGTCCATCATGATCTTTGCAATATCTCTCTTTGAACTTCCTCATTGGAAAGAAAGATATAATTAATTTGTTGAAATAAGCTGCTACTACATTTTTTTAAAAAATATCTGTCTAGCACTTGTACCTCACTTTTCAATTAATGAAAGAATCAAATCAGTTATAACTAAGATGAGAGGCAAGAATTCTAAAAAATTGTTACTGAATAGTTTTCATGTGGATTGTATAATGCTTCAGATCCAGTTCCAAAAAGATATAGACCACATGAAACTGTTTGCAACATTCTAAAACAATCACTTTTTTTTTCAGAATTATATGACAGATATTAAAGCAACCAGATGATCTCAAGAAAAGATGTGACTGCTTTAAAGAGCTGCAGACAAGCCCTAAATTTCTGTTCCTTTATGCTCTGAAACATTTTTAGAACTGACTCCGAAGTATTACACAGCCTTACTAGCTACTAAACCACAACATTTTAAAAGTTTTTACATAGGCAATGAGTACACCACCTGGCTTTTCAGAGATATGTTGGCAACGGTCCTGCAAAAACTAGTCATTGGGGCAACAATCAAAATTCAATTTATTTAATTTTCTTTACATTTAACTTTAATTAAAATTAAATATAATGAATATGATTACTCTCCAGTCATGTATTCAATAACTTTTTCTTAACGTCACTTTCATTTTACAATTTGGCAAAAGGTTTGGAAGTTCTTCAAGACAGCATGAGACTCTGAGCCCAGGGTATCTTCCAGAGATTCAGTGACATCAGAATACTAAATGCAAATGAATGATCAAAGCTCTGCTTCTTTTTATCAGGCATGTGATACTTGTGATCTTGATTACAGGTACTAGGTCATGCCTGCTATTTTAATGTCATTGACCTCACTGCCTCATAAACAGCACTCTTTGTATATCAAGTTATCAACCATTGAGGTAGAGTCTATTTTGTTAGACTTTGTAAACTTTTTCCTTGAAATATGATGGATCACAAATTCCACCATCCCTTGCTAGCATCTTTTGGAATTGCAGTATAACCAGAGTGCACTATTTTGGGGGAGATAGTTGTAGAGTATCAAGAACATTAAATATAGTAAAAGCCACTTTAACAGTAGTTCAAAGGTTTTTTTACTAATGTTATACAACTATAAAGTGGGAGGGGGGCAGGAAAGGATAAAAGCTAGGCTAACTATTGTATCCTGGAGTTAGAGGGATGTCCTCTTTTCTTTTTGGCAACCACATGATTTATTGTCATTAAAGGTAGCATCTGGAAGAAGGGTGTAGTTTCCACAAACTGGGGAACTCAGACAGATGGTGATGAAGGCTAGCTGGTTAGCCTCCTAGAACAATATAAAGATGACCATTAGAAGAAGTGAGATGGAATCTTCAGTCTTTTTTTTCCTTTTTTGAGAACATAGACTAAAATAATCCAAGCTTATTATAAATTTAATAAGCAAGATATGCTTATTAGAAACTTAATATGCTTATTATGCTACCTATTAAAAATAATAAGCAAGTTAGCAGTTTGTTACTGATTTTTTAAATATAATATAATGTTCAGAAGGGGGATGTGTATATAAATAAAAAAACCAAGGTGGCAGAATTGGCCTTGTGAGGCAAATTCCAGGCCTTTTGTTAAGGACACATGGAAAAAGGATGGGACTTGGATCACAATATGACTTCTACTATTTTATCTTTCTCTCTCCACCCCCCTCTTGTGGATGCTACAATGTCTCTGGGAGTTTTAGAAAGAAAGGAATAAGGTTACATACTGTAGATTGTTTGCCCATGGTTATCTTCACTATTTTGCAAAATATAAATGAAATATTTTGCTATTCCATCATTCCTTTAAAAGTAAATATTTGATTCCCCCCCCCCATCATGTTTCAAATTTTCTGGTCTTTTAGCCACACCTCTGCCTAATTCATAGATTGTTCCACAGGACAAGCTACAACAATGACTAATTTCGCTTCTCAGCTCATGTCAAGAAATTCTCATATACCCTGCTAGTGACAGTCCCTCCCTGTTGTAGGAATAAAGGATCTGTGGAAATTCTTATCATATTAAAGAAGAGGATATAAAAGCACCATTCAGTCAGTTTTCCCTAAACCCTAGAACTTGGAATGACTTTTGGCTTTTGAAGCAATGTCAAATAATAAAATGAGTGGTAGGAAGACTAAAACAGGGATTTTCAAACTTTTTAGGCTCTGGAATCTGTTACAGTTTTTGTTTAAGAAAAAATCCAGAACTCCTGACCAAAAAACAAAGCTTTAGTAATAGAAAATTTGCTATAATAGAGCTAACTCCTTCAATAAGCTCATTAGGCATTGTGCCAATTGTGTTGCTGTGAGGAAACCCCCTTCCACCCATCTTAAGAAATGATAGTTCTTCTATCTTCAGCCATCGACTGATGTATTTACTAAGTCCTTTGAGAACAATGCCACTCAAAATTCTGTGTGGAATTTGATGCAAGCCTTATAGCAATGACTGATAAATCCTTAAACTCTGATTTTGTATTTTTTCAAACATCTCAATACAACAGATAGTAGTTCCATGTCTTAAACTAGGCATGTTCTAAAGATAGTAGCCCTTCGTTTGGAAGCTTTTTTACTTGTTATATAATTGATCATTGTATCACATCTAGGAACAGAATAGCAGGTTGTGTTTTTTAGTGATTTCATTCCTGTTTCCAAGGATACTCCACATTATGACCAAACAACCTCTACTCAGTTCTCTTATGGCTAGGCAAAGAGGCTCCTGTTCTGTTGTTTAATAACTACATGAAAACTCTCGACAACATTATAGATAGATTTGGTCTTTGGGCAGCAATATACTGCTCTCTATTTTTCTATAATCGAGGTCAAATACGGTGGTCCAGTCACTAGTGGACATGTCACAAAGGTGCTTTCTTTTTTCTTTTAAAAAAGGACTTTTGGGACATAGACAACAGCTGGACACTGCAATGGATATGATGCACAGAGTCAAAGGGATATGATGCACTGAGACAACAGTATTGTCTGTTGGCAACTTACAGCACTGGAAAATGTATAGGTCTTTGACTCTGGATTGGATTGTACTCCCTGTGGAGGAACAGGCACAAAGCTTTCATGTATTCCTGAGACAAATAAATTCATTTCTGTTCATAGCTGCTGCTCCATTATTTTGTTTACATAAACAACAGCGAGAGTCTCTACTCTGTTGATCCTAGGTTGCTACCCAAGATGTTCCAAATGTAATTGCCTTTTCCATATAGCTATCAGAGTTGCTTTTACCCACTAAAATGGTTTGATTCAGCCTACTAAAGCACTATATAGTACGTGGACTGCCAACATTGGTCAATAGTTTTAGACAAGTACTTATTTATATTCAGAAATGGGATTATATCAATTATTGCTTGAGTCATTCAGTTCCTTTGGTTGGTGAATCTCTTCTTTCAAGAGGGCTTGACTGTTCTGTCAGTTGCTTGAATCAAGTGGCAATTAGTCACATAAATATATACAGCAAGAATCAAAGACAATATATGCCAGTGCTTATGCCAGTACTTATGACCAGGAACGGATGCTTTCTCTTTAGAGTCTGGATCTGCTTTCAGGAATTGAGAAAGCTTAATCTTCAGGGAAACTGGAGCCTCATTGGTCAAGGAATGAGGCCTGGAGGATTTTGGTAGGTTGAAAACCAACTCTACCTCAGCAGATCCTACAGCAAAAAAGTTAGAGAAATCATGTGGAAATAATCTATAATTAATGCATGGCAGGGAACTCCTATGGCAATAGGAGCTGCTTACCTCAATAGCCTTTTTGTTGCATGGAGATTATAAAGACTTTAAAATGCCTTGTAGATTTATAAGATTAAGGGCGGAAGCTGGCAAGACAGGAATCAATGAAGCTCAGTTCAGACAGAATTGTTGTGGAAATAGTGAGTAGTTACCTTTCAGGGAAGGGAAAAGAACAGTCAAAAGTCTGTTGGCTCCAAAAGGCAGAAGAAAAAGGTGTAGGATTTAAACACAGGGCTGTCATATCTAACAAAAGAATAGTAGGTTGTGTTTTTTAGTGATTCTATTCCTCTGTTTTGCAAATAAATAAATAAATAATTTACATTTTTGCATTACTAATCCAGTTCTTGTTATGAACCACTGTTCTCTTTGACAATATTAACTTGCTTATAAATTGTTTGCAATCATAAAATATTATTCGAAACGTTTTGGAAAATCTTATTTGTATTTGCATGAAAAAGAAAACACAGAGGTATCCAATGAATAAATGAATGAATTTTGACTTTCTTAGGAATAAATCTACTTACTATTTAATTGTCATCACTATTTTTATGTTTACCTTTCATATTAAATTATAATGTACTGAAATCATAGAGCTGGAATAACAGTTGAGGTTATGTAGTCAAACCTTCTGCTCATTGCAGGATCTACTATAGCATTTCTTACAGATGATCATCTATGCTCTGTTTGAAGACCTTTGGCTAAGAAGAGCCATCACACGATTTAAAACATTGCTCTTTCATTTAGTTTTATAACTTTTGTTATAAAAATATAAGTATATATTTTTACTTCTCTAAACTATTAAAAACACAAAAAACATGTTTATTTTAACCAGGCAAAACATTACATATATTACATATTTTTAAACTTTTTTATGAAGGATAAATGGAACTTCTAAAAACAGAATGAGAATATATAGATTGAATACCAACTAATAACAAAAACCAATTCAACCTTAGTAGGTCTGCATTAAATAATTATTTTAGAACTCTGGTTCCGGTCCCACAGTTCAGAATTCCTCATCCCTTCCCCAGAAAGGGAAATAGAGAAATGAAGACAAAGATACTTGAGAAAACACAGCTAGGAGATACTTTCAAAAACTAAAATGTTTCTTCATTTACGTCATCTAAATTGGTAATTGAATCTCATTAGATTTATTTAATTAGCATCAAACCAGGTAACTTGTAAAGTCAGTTTGATGTCCAAATTAAATTTGGTGATTTCCAAGTCAATGAAATCTTGAACTGCTAAGAGAGATTATAATGAATAATGGAAGGAAATACTTGCAGCTGATTTCCTGTGGGCTCTCCTATAGTTAGTCAACCTTCTAGATTTTCTGCCTGTGGCTGAACAGAAAGGACCACCCAAGGAGTAAGAGACCTGACCTGAGAGTTTACCCTCAAGCTTGCAGCCTGCAGCCTGTTTCTCTAGCCATGAATAGCAGTATGATTGGCTACCTTTACAGATCAGATGCCCACATTTAACATTATCATGGAGGTGAACATCACAAAAGGTAGTCATGATGTAAAATGGATATGGGATTTTCTAGTTCTTTGCCCAGTTTTTTTGAAGAAACGAGAGCTTTTCCTCTTTAAACTAGGTAAATCCTTGAAGTTACACTACAGGTTTGGTTGATCTCATGAATATTACACTGAATTTTCTACTGAATCTTGGAGGAGCCTTACAGCCATATCTACTTTAGTATTTTGCCTGAAGAGTAATATAAATATGTAACAGATAAACCATCATTTCTCCTTGTAATGATATTATAAACTGCTTTTCTTTTCTTTTTTGGCATGTACGGTAGTTTCAAGAGTAAGTCATCCAATACCAATACCATCCAAAACCATCCATACCATTGAGAAAGAAAAACAAGAAATCCAAGAAGAAACCAGCATGGCTGCACAAAAATCTCTCTAACAAACTAAAAGACAAAAAGGACAAACACAAAAAATGGAAGGAGGGGCACATAACTAAGGCCAATTATCAGCAGACAGCCAAAACATGCAAATATGAAGTCAGGAAAGCAAAGGCTCAGAACAAACAAAGACTTACAACAGAAATCAAGGACAATAAAAAAAGTTTCTTCCAACATATTAACAACAAGAAAAAAGTCAAGGAAACTGTAGGCCCACTAAAGTGAGAAGATGGGAAGGAAATTAGAGGCAACAGGGAGAAAGCAGAGCTGCTTAACTCATACTTTGCATCAGTCTTCACACAAAAAGAAACCATAGCCCAACGTAGCAAAAAAAAAAATTAAATTAAACTAGAAACAAAAATTAAAATAAGCAAGAATATGGTAAGAGAATACCTATTCAACTTTGATGAATATAAGTCACTGGGACCCGACAGATTACACCCAAGAGTTCTGAAGGAGCTAGCAGATGTTATCTCAGAATCATTGCACCACATCTTTCATAAATCCTGGAGCACCAGGGAAATACCTGAGGATTAGAAAAGGGCTGATGTGGTCCCCATCTTCAAGAAAGGGAAAAAAAACGGACCCAGGAAACTACAGACCAATCAGTTTAACATCAATACCTGGGAAGATCCTAAAAAAAGATAATCAAAAAACAGATCTGCGAACAATTAGAAGCAAACAAAGTTATAACTAGTAGCCAGCACGAGCTTGTTAAAAACAAATCACACCAAACCAATCTTATCTCATTCTTCGGTAAAGTGACTAAATTAGTAGACCAGCGAATCGCAGTTGATGTAGTATACTTAGATTTTAGTAAGGCATTTGACAAGGTAGACCACAACCTACTCCTTGGTAAACTAGGAAAAGGTGGGACATCACCACCAGATGGATCTGTAGCTGGCTGACAAACCATACTTAACAAGTAGTCCTCAATGGCACTACATCCACATGGAGAGAAATAAGCAGTGGGGTCTTAGGCCCAGTACTCTTCAATATCTTCATAAATTACTTAGATGAGGGAATTGAAAGGGAACTCATCAAATTTGCAGATGACACCAAACTGACAGGAGTAGTCAACACCCCAGAAGACAAACTCAGGATTCAAAAAGATCTTGACAAACTGGAACAATGGGCCCTATCCAACAAAATGAGTTTCAATGTGGAGAAGAGCAAAGTCTTATATTTAGGCAGGAAAAACCAAAGGTACAAATACAGATTGGGTGAGACCTAGCTTAAAAACAGTAACTGTGAAAGGGACCTTGGAGGTATCAGGGATTTAATTCAGTAAGTTTTTTATTTCATATTTTTATTTCAAAATATGAGAGGTGACTAATGAATGATCATGAATAGGGCCTCCCAGACTAGGCATGGATGTGAGTGATGCACCAGATGGGCTTGTATAAAGTCTTCTTGACCTAGACTGCGACTTGTTCTTTGAGAAGGAGCCACAAGTTCTAGAGGACTCCCAAATTGCACACCAACTCTGTCTGGGTTTATCTCATTCAGAGCTAAAGATGGAAAATCTCTGGATTTGGGAGCATTGAAACCAACACATGCTTGATTTTGCCAGTATTGAGATGAAACATGTTGTTTTGCACCTTATGTCTTTCAGACTTTGGGAAACAATCCTGACAGTATCACCCAGACAGAAATGTACAATTAGGTATGATCTGCACTTTGATGATACCTCAGCCCATGTTGATAGATTACCTCATCTAGCAGCTACATCTAAATGTTGAGAAGGATCAAAGAAAGAATGGAACCTGACACACCCTGTAAATGATAATGAAAAAATGGATTAACAATTCTTTATTTTTGTGGATTGGAATAAGATTGAGCTCTTAGACTTTTTTTTCAAGTTTCTTTTAATATTTTCCAGAAATAATTCTATAAATAGTCTGCTTTAATGGGATATACATTTGCTACAAAAATTGCATATGAAATAACATATGCAAAATGATTAAAAAATATTTCCTTCTTATCTGTTTATCACTCTCACTGAGGATTTTGTCGAATCTTGGAAATAAGGAATGGCATTTATTCTTTGATATTTTATTAGGCTTATGTAATATTCCAATTGCCAAGCAGTGAGGTGGCCTAGAGGTGAAGACATTCACCTCACACTCAATCCTAGGTAGCGACAGATGTTTCTCTATCAAGGCACAAAGAGAAACTATATGTTGTGAACTCCATGTAGGTGTCAGGAAGGGCATCTAGCTAGTAAATGCTCAGCACCATTCAATTGCTCTGACTCCACCCTGATAAAAGGGATTACAGGATCATAAAAAGAAAGAAAAGTGGTATTCCAGATATGAATAGGTTATTGTTATACCATAGGTAAACAAATGAAAATAATATCCAAAAATAACCAATAATGTTGAGATATAAATCCTTATGTCCCCATATAGTTGCGTGTTTTACCCTTTAAATTAAATCTGTGCATTTAAGAGAATAGTATTTTTTTTCCCAAAAATCTGGAATTGTTTTTGAAGCTACAGCAACAACTGATGATAAATACTTAAGAGAGATGCTATTTATGATCTGTCCAGAAGTGAGATTTTTTTTTAAAAAAATGTCTAAGTTATTTTGGTGATTTTATGACTACAAAATGGAAGGAAAGAAAAAGCAGTCGAAAGAATTCACTGTGAAGTCAGTTTAAACTGGATGAAATGGGATAAAATCGAAAGGGTTGTACAGAGGCTACTGCTTGTTTACTGGAAGTTTCCATAACTGTCCTCCATTTGAAAAGTATTTCTGAATTTTGAGGCACTGATTGGAACAAATCTGATAGGTTTAAACATTTCTTGAGAACTGAAAATTACCCCAAATCCCATGGATATGCAAAAATCATATTAAGAGAAGCATCTGCTTTTATGTCTTAAATTATGTATTTCATGTTCCATTTAAGGTATGCATTTTACTTATATCTTTCTCTGCAATAGCACTTGGACTTATATACTGCTCCATAATACTTTACAGTGTCTTTACTTACAGTTTACAGTGTCAGCATATTGCCCCCAACAATCTGGACCCTTGTTTTACCAATCTTGGAAGAATGGAAGGCTGAGTCAATGCTCAGCCCCATCAGATCGAACTCCAGGCTGTGGACAGAGTTAGCATGCTGCATTCTAACCATTGCACCACCATGGCACAATCCAAGATTCATTACAAAAAAGAGGCCAAGCAAATAAAATACTTAGATTTACTTTTAGATGTTACAAATGCTTCACCTTAACCACAATATGGGCGGCAAATAAATTTGTAAAAAAATAAAGGCTAAAATAAAAAAGGCAACTCATGTCTAAGATTATTAAAAATAATGGTTTATTAATAAACTTCTCAACTGGTCCTTCCCAGATGCTATAATTAATATGGGTCACTGTTTTTTTTATTATTATTTTAAATGGTGTGAGAATGGAGTCCCATGGACTCATAAGCAGTTCATTTTGGAAGAATTTAAATTAAATATTTGGGGGGCTGTAAAAATATCCAAAGGTTGCATGAAATCTTGGTTTCCCAACTTGATGCAGAACAGTGGTTCTCAACCTGTGGGTCGGGACCCCATTTGGGGTCGAATGACCATTTCACGGGGGTCGCCAAATAACGCAGTCCGCCATTTTTCCCCCTTTTCCTTAGCTGTGCTACTCCCTTTTATTCTATTGGCTTTTGAAAGCCAATAGAATAGACTCTCTTGAATAGAGTCTAATTCTATTGGCTTTCAAAAGCCCATAGGAATTGTCCCGGCTGTCTCTGCCCTGCTGAGCCCGCCAAAAGTCCCATTCTGCAAACGGTGCTGCACCAGTTGAGTAGTCCTCAACTTACGACCGGTTGAGTAGTCCTCGACTTACGACTGGTTGGGGGGTCACGGCATTAAAAAGGTTGAGAACCACTGATGTAGAACATGCTAAAATGCAATATGTGATGTTTTATTGCGCTTAAAGGATTTTTACTTGTAAATCACTCAGAGTCACTTAGACCAGGGGTGTCAAACTGCCAGCCCATGGGTGGACATGTCACATGGAAGCCGCGCCCACCCCATTGCCGGCAATGGCAAAACCGGCCCAGTACGTTGAGCAACGTCACGTGACGTCGTGAGTTTGACATGCCTGACTTAGACAATGAGATGGGCGGTGTACAGATTTGATAAATAAATAAAGCTACAGTAATGATAGTAGACAGACAGAACTTTATTATGATCATTGACCAATAAAAATGAAATCAATAAAATGAGCAATATAAAACTATCCCCTAACAACAAGAATTATTAGCAATCATTTGTGAGTGAAGCTTACACACATAATATAGCAAAATTTTGTTACTTTTAGAGAAATACATTTATCCTGATTATTTAACAGACAGTCAGGATAAAAGTTAGCAGAGTGTCATGCTGCACAATTGTTCTTGATTATGTTACCTTATGGGAATATTGTCAAGGTATAGCAAAATATGCTTGAATTTTAATCAGGAAATTTATATTTTTTTTAGCTAGGTTTCTTTAAAAAATTCCTGGAGGTAGTGGCCAGAACAATGGGAGTTAATTATATTCATTAGGAGAGAAAGAAGGCTGAATTTGCACTATACTGTATATACCGGACTGACTAATCCAGCATTTTCATGCTGCCATCAATGTTTCATACATCTGAATTGAGTTTAGATATTTGATCAGTGATCATGTTAGGAAATTCGAGGATTGGTCTCCAAATTAGTCAATTAAAAGTTCTAGATTGTGGTAAACTGTAACATCCATGAGATCTTGAGATGAAATACAATCTTGCTGAGATAAATCTTTATTCCTATTTTCACATCTGATTATATAGATAGGGATATGGTGAGAACCAAATCAATTTCTTTCAGATGCAATAAAAACAGAGCCAGAGTTTAAAATAAGAGTGCAACATGAAGTTAATGTAGAATTGACTTCTGATTTTGCTACGATGCAGAGTACAGATCAGGTCACTGGACAGCCCAATTGCTGGTGAGTTAGCCTGTATGTTGACTTAGATTTGGGAGTGGCAGGAATTTTGACCTTACAAAAATATGAGCATTTGCAACATGGAGGTGTGGCACGTAAGGCTACCAGCAATTAGGCTGCAACAGGCTAAAGCTCCTGTCCCTTATAGATCTGGTTCAGTACTTTCTATCCTTCAACTATGAAGAAGTAACTTGCAATACAAGTAACTATTCAGGTAACAATATTCAAGAAAAGTTCTATTCCTGTAAATGCCCTGCCCTAAATGAACATTGGTTTACTAATTGACAATTAACTTCCATACAGTGGTAAAAAAATGAAGGTGGAATGTAGGTTAAAAGGGGCTAAAAGCCACATGATGGCATCCAATAAACAGTATGATCTAGGAGAACTCAGGAATTCTGGGAGTTGACGTCCATGAGTCATAAAAGAGCCGAGGTTGCCTACCCTTGATCTAGGAGATGAATAGAGGAAACTTTCCCTTTCAGATACCTTTCCAAGCTCTATCCTAATAATCTATCTATGGAGATCCTCAATCATCTAGATCAGCGGTTCTCAACCTTTGGGTCGCGAGCCCATTTGGGGTCGAACGACCATTTTACGGGGGTCTCCAAACAACGCGATCCGCCATTTTTTCCCTCAGGGGCGGGGCCACGCATGCGCACCGTGCATGGGGGCCGTGCCACGCATGCGCGCGGTGCATGGGGGCCGTGCTGCGCATGCGTGCCGCACACGGGGGCCGCCCCCGTGCATGCGTGCCACGCATGGGGTGGTGCTGCGCATGGGGGTGGCGCCGCGCATGCGTGGCGTGTCCTTATGGCCGGGGTCACCATATAAAAAGGTTGAGAACCACTGATCTAGATCATGGTTGTCCCAAAGGGGCTTTTCAAAAGGCAACTGGACTTTCTTGGTTTTTTTCCATGAAAACATTTCACTTCTCATCCAAGAAGCTTCATCAGTTCAGAACTGAAGAAGGTTCTTGGATGAGAAGTGAAACATTTTCAAGGAAAAAACCAAGAAAGCCCAGCTGCCTTTTAAAAAGCATCTTTGGGATATCCTAACAATCAAGCAGTGTTGTAGATGGACTCCAAGCTAGAAATATAATCACAAGGCAACTGTAAATCAGGAAGAAGATCCAAGCTGCCCCATTCACCAATGTGAGTGGGACAGCTTAGAATATCAGTGTTTCTCAGCCTTGACAATTTTAAGGCATGTGGACTTCAACTCCCAGAATTCCACAGCCAGCATTGGAGAATTCCACAGCTGGCTGGCTGTGGAATTCTGGGAGTTGAAGTCCAACATGCCTTAAAATTGTCAAGGTTGAGAAACACTGGCTTAGATGAACTCAATGAGCTCAGAGATTATCACAAAATAAGAATACCACGATATTGTGCTCATTTTTTTTCCCAGGGAACATTTAGCAACATAATTAAAATAGGTGAAGATAAGCGCTTCTTCAGTTTCCCTCTTCAAGTAGATTAATGACTTGAAGACATACAATAGCATACAGTAGTACTATGAATTGCATAATGTCTCATTACAAGATTTCTCTATTATTTCTAGTGTTTTAGAACTAGGGTGTTTCTCAAATAAATACATTTTGTATATCAGCATTCTTGATTGTCGCAGAAGTATATGTCACAGAAGTCTAAATTGTTCAGATAGTCTGAAAACAATGAAGAAGTATTTGAAAAAAAGAAAAAACCATGCCAAAAGTGTCATTTTCAATATACTGTAAGGTAGTATTGTTACTAGTCATATGGTACTTCTACCGAAGAATGTTTAAAACTTTCAGCTGAAATGTAGGGCAGTAAATGGCAAAGATTTTATCATGAGAATGATCAGAACTGGGCTATCCTAGTCTTCATGTGGTTCCAGATACAAGAAGAGAAGTCAGGTGTGGCTCTATAGTTTCACAGCCGAAGGCTAATTATTCACAAAATTCTCCACCCAAGAAAAGTTGTTTGACTGGTTTAACTTTGCCAACAGCCTTGAAAGCATGCTAATCAAGCCAAATGATTTTTGAGAGCAGATTGCTCTCTACAAATCATCTTCACACTTTTTGAGGATGGGCAAGTCTCATGGCAAGTATAAAACAAGATGCCTTTTATTAGGAAAAAACTCAGCTAAATTATAAGGCACAATGTATGCATAATGTAGCTTTTCTTTCTCCATTCTCCACCTCTGATCTGCTTTGAAGCTATTGCATGAGGGTAATCCTTTTTTAAAATTCATAACTCTGTGCAGGCACCTATAAGGGAAAGTATTGGTGATTTTTTTTCCTTTAAAAAAAGGGTTTTGGAAAGACATTACTACTAGTATTTTGCATTGCCCTACAAGGCAACTCCATGATACTTTTATGTAGTTTAGGCTTCATTTTTCCTCATTAAATATGTTTGTGTACGTATTCCTTTGGGTCAGAGACTGTCCAGAAAAGTCATTGCAGTTTTCTTGGCAAGATTTTGATAATGGTTTGCCATTGTTTACTTCCTGGACTGAGTGAGTGGCCCATGGCCATCCAGTTGGCTTTGTGCCTGAGGCAGGACTAGAAGTAATAGAATGTGGGGAAAAAAACCTTGGAGGGGAGGGGAGCTGGACAAAGAGATGTTGTCAAGGGGATAGTCAGATAAGAGGCACCGTAGCCTGCAAAGGGATAGTGGAAAGGGCAAAAGGATCAGGAGAGATCATCCCTAGTTTCTCAGGTGGTAAAGAAGTCAAAGGGAGAAATGTACTTTCAGACTTGCAAGATTCTGTGAATATAGCATTACAATAAAGAAGAATGAGCTCATTTGGTTGAAATGCTATCTGGTTTACTCTGCAAGGTTGACATCAATCTTGCAAGTCTGGAAGTACAATTCTCCTCCCCCCCATCTACATTATTACCTGAGAAACTAGGGAGGGTATCTCCTGAGTGAGCCCCTGTCTCACCCACTATCCCTCTGAGCTATACTGTCTCTTATCTGACTATTCCCTTGGCAGCATCTCTTTGCCCAATCTCCCAAGGTCTTTCCCACATTCTATTACCCTAAAACTCATGGTTTCCCAATTACTAGCCTTAACCACTAGTTAAGGATCTCTTTCACTAAATATACAGTAAATTTATTTTCAAAACCCTTAAAATGCATTTGACTTTAGCATTTTATCAGAATTTCCCTCTCAAAATGTGGCAGAAATCTTCTAGACTGAAGTAACTCTCCCATCTTAAATCTCTCTCTTTTTTCTTCCTGGAAATTTTTTAAATTATTGATTCCAAAATATCTAATTTTGTCAAGTTAATGCAAAGGAATATGATTGTGGCATTTGATGACATCCCACTTAGAGAATTTTGGATTGTTGTATCCAGTACAAAAGAATGAATCGAAGGATGTCAAGTAAGAATCATGCCTCATGTCTTACACATGGAGTACTTAAAGGTCACAAGAACTCTTTGATGTCCTACTTCTTAAGCGTTGTGCAAAGCTATTTCCACATTCCTTTGCTACTGAACTATGGCAGAAGGTGTTGATATAGGTTCCCAATATACTACTCCCTTTGAGGCTTAGGAATGCAATTGATGTGGAGGATAATATGATTATGCTTGGAATGTTTGGGAAATTAGCCCCAATCTGACATCCTTTAAGATGAATAAGTAATTCATTCCTAAAATACAAAGAGTATACTACTATGAAACATGCAATATCATATAAAATAAGAAAAGGAGGACTGAGAAAGTATTTTGTAATATTTGCTTCATAGCTGATTGCTCTTACTGTCTGCATTTTCGTATTCTCCAACAAATTAAATGCCATTGATGGTGTCTGCT
The DNA here is from genome assembly GCF_016545835.1 of Crotalus tigris. Taxonomy (NCBI): domain Eukaryota; kingdom Metazoa; phylum Chordata; class Lepidosauria; order Squamata; family Viperidae; genus Crotalus; species Crotalus tigris. The sequence goes on from NW_024100678.1 coordinate 5,095,539, forward strand.
TTATAAATAAAAATACCTCATATAGAAACATTTGTAAAGTAACATTCTTTGTAGTATCCATGCTGGAAGAATTCAACCTACTAAAATAGCAGTATTCCCGTATTTGAGGGGCTACCACAAAGAAGAGGGGGTCAACTTATTTTCCAAAGCATCAGAAGCCAAGAAAAGAAACAATGGATGGAAACTAATCAAGGAGAGCAGCAACCTGGAATTAAGGAGAAACTTTCTAACAGTGAAAATAGTTAACCAGTGGAACAGCTTTCCTCCAGATGTTATAGGTCCTTCATCACTGGTTTTTTTTAAAAAAGACTGGTCAGCCACCTATCTGAAATGATAGCGTCTCCTGCTTGAGCAGGGGGTTGGACTAGAAGACCTCCAAGGTCCCTTCCAACTTTATTCTGATTGATTGAAAAAGTCACTAGCAAAAAGCACAAAATAAAAGCCAAGCACTTCAATGAATTCATGAACTTCTGTAGCAGGTACACTCCTTTTAAACTAGTCATTATACAAATCAGTAGCTGCAGAAATAATTACTTCCTTGGCTAAATGACAATGGCATTCTTATTTCCAAAATATAAACAGTTGAATCCCTGAGGCACTGAACATGTCAAAACTGATACTTGCATTTAATAGCTACCTTCTGATTAATAATCTTAAGATCTACTTTGGGTTCATTAAAAAGGGAGTGTCCCTTGGTACAAAAATCCAGTGTTGATAGCTCATTGCTTTATTTTTCTTCATCTGATTTCCCCCTCCCCATGTCAAAGATATTCAGAGATAAATGTATATTGGAATGAAGACATTTCAAGCATTGTATTCTTTGAGATAAATGCTGCCCATTGAGTTCTGAGACTGAAAATCCAGAGGTGACTTGATAGAGGAAGCAAGGATGGAGATGGAGGAGAAGGTGCTTTCTCTGTTAGCCTCCCCACTAAAAAGAATTGATCTGCTAACAGTAAAGAGTTCTCTACCCCTACCAGATGCTGTCTCCATTTGAGAAATTCCACAGGAACAAAACTGCCCTTACTGACAATCCTACTGGTGAAAGCCTTGGAGGTTTTCTATAATGCATAATTGAGAAGCACAATAATATGGATATAAAGCTCCCAGTATTTCCTCCTGGGGTGCCACAGTAAATAATTACCTCTCAGCTTCTGCCCTGACCAAAGCAAGCCAGTAGGTCTGAGATTTAGCAAGACTGCCTTTTCACTCTGACTTTTGTTTGTTTTCCCACAGAGCATTCCACTGCTGGTTACTACGTACTTGTAAGCCCCACTGACTTTAGTTTGTGATATGCTGAGAAGTAGTAATTAATACATTGGTCTTCATGTGACTTCTTGACAGGATGAGTGAATTTTGTAAAGGGGCCTCTTCAATTTGCCAGCAAAAGGAAACTTGGGGGGGAGGGGATTTTCCTTGGGAGGGGATTTTCCTTTGTAGAGTTTTGGCAGTTTGATTAGGTTGTTCCAGTTAAGGGTGGGCAAGCTAAGCTCCTTTGTGTGGCTTTTGCATTGTCCTCCAGTCCCAACAATGACTAAAAATCAGAGTACGATTTTCTATTGCTTTGAAATGGGGAATACATGAAAAAAAGTACTAAATTAAACTTTAAAAAGGAAGCTGCACTCTTCGAATTTTCTCTTAGGGATAAAACCAAAACCAAAACACAGGCATGTGTGCTATTTGGGAAATTCAAGTTCAAAGTCTCCTGGAGATGAGTGAAACTGGTGATATAGTTCTTTGACTCTTGGTTTTTCCATGTGTAGTGCTGCAATAGTCCCTATTTATTCTTTCAGTCTGGTTATAATATTAGGTTAGGGACACTAAATCATCATCAGGTTTTTTTATGAAGCTTATCTCTTAAGTGAACAAATGCGCAGATGTGCACAGGTATGGCCTCTGGACTTCCTTTAGGAACAAAGCAAATGAAAATACAAATCTTATCAGTTTTACTGCTCTTATACCTAAATAAGCCTAATGAGGTATTAGTAGCCTAGTCTGCCTATTTTCTAGAAATCAGTTGATGATTATATTAAAGAGCATTAGTTGCACATTGCCCCCTGCCCTCTCTGTGTGTCTTGATAGGAAGAGCTAACTGTTTTGGTCTGCAGAGCAAAGGGCTGAAATAAGATCTGCTTTGGATCGAGTTCATTTCCTGGTGATTTTACTGATACATCCTTGCAGCTTTCTTGGGACCTGCCAGTGGTTTCTTCTGGATATTTTTCCTGACTATTCAAAAAAAGACATTGGAATTCCTTGAAAGTTTCAAATTCATGAACTAATTAGTGATATTCTTTTTCCCATCCAAAGATTGCAGCTATGGGATAGTCCTCCCCAGAGATCTGAACTGATCACTTGTTATTTATTAGATAGATATATGGTCACTGGAATGTGTAGAAGAAAATTATAAGATTTTGGAGCAGAATTCTTGTACATTTATTTCATGTTAGGTGAAATTAAATAAAGCTTGGCATTCAATATATTAGGTACATAGATCTGTTACTGAGAAGGGATAGGCAAAATATTAATCAGGGTACCTCCCACCATTTTTATACTTCTTGAAATAAAAGGCAAAATTCTATTCACCTTAACTGAAGAACTCATTTTGTGTTAACTTTTGCAAAATGGTCAGTTGTTATGGCAGAAGGTCTATTCTCCAGACATTGTATACTCAGAAGGAAAAGGTAAGTCACAAGTCCTTGATAAAATAATTGACTAATGCAAATTAATAGGGATATATGGGACTCATTTGTGGAGTCATGGGATATTAGGAACTAACTTCTAAAGAAGCCTGAACAAAATACCTATGTTAAAAAAACATATATCCGTCTTTCATCCCAGCTCAAAAAAAAAAAAATATCTGAGATAAACAGAAAGATGCATTCAACTCTGAAAAATAGGGATGCTGACAGAGGGCCTTCTGTATCATTAACCAATGACCTATTGCTAATGTGACAAGCGGTATCATGGTAAACAACTTACAAAGATTGGTATGGTTCTGATGCAACAGTATATAAATGCTCTGTATAGAGAGTAAAGAACCTGGAGTTCAACAGGTATTTGTCAATACATTTGTCAACACACATGATAATTAGACTTATTGGTTGCCCAGTCATCCAGATGTTTAGACTGGATTTGATACTTGATAATGTGATTTACCTTCTATTCTATTATCCTTTGCTATTGTCATATCAATTATCCATACTTCTTTTCAACCACATTTAAATTTGGTATGGTATGAGTCAAGATTTTAAAATTATGTGTTCAGAAATCTCACAGTATTTTAACTTGCTCATTTCCAACTACCTTTTCAACTCTTGTGTTCCCACCAATTTTTTTATTACAGGCATATGGCATTCTTTACAGATATTCCAGTGAATCATTCTGACAATTGTGTTATGGCATTGTTTATAAAAAAATTATGCAAAATCACTAACATGAGATTGTAGCAATGATGATGATGATAATGAAATTTATTCCTTTTTAATATATAATTCAAGGAGGCAAACAAGTTTAATACTCCTGGCTCCTTTTACCCACAACATAGTCTGGGGTGGATTGGACTGAGACAGTGTGACTGGTCCAAAGTTAACCAGCTGGCTTTCATGCCCAAGGGAGGCCTAGATCTCATAGTCTCCTGGTTTCTGGGCCAGCATTTTTACCACTATACAAAAATGGTTCTCTATGTATCACATTTAAGACCAATGTGGAAGGAAGTTGATCTGATCAAGGACAATATGTATAAAAGTCAATGAGAAAGAATCCAGAATCCTGTTGAACACACTCTCTCTCAGATCAACCACTTCATTGGATTGTTTTCATAGGGAAAATAGGACAATGAAGGATATATATTAACACCTTGAATTATTTATAAATAAGCAAGCAAACAAGCAAGCAACCTGGTTTTGCATTTTTCTGAAAATATAACATTGTTTATTGAATAATAGATTGGCAGGAATGATCATTTTTTTTTGTCCATGAATCTATAGCAAGTTAAATTCAAATCAACAGTGATCATGTTGGAGATTACTGGCTCTGTAGAAACCAGATTTCTTAACTGGGCAGATTTATTTTGGGGAACTTGTGCAAAGACAGACATAAAAGAAAAAGGGGAGGGAATGTGTTAAGCCTCTGATATCAGTTGCCTGTAATCATTCATTCATCTTTTAGATAGAATGTAAATATTTTAATGGATGGTAGGAGTCTTTGGCAATCATAAAGTGTTCATTCAAGATAAAGAATGAAAGAATGAAAAAGGATATCAGCAAACTATATTTTAAAACAATTGCCTGTATTAAAAATTATTATGACCTGCATTCCATTGTACTACTGAAAATGGAATGCCATTACAGAAAATGTGAGATGGTTTCTAGAAAAGTACTTGCATTATTCTTTAGCACAAGAAGCAACAGAATCACATGCTTTAATTCATTTATTGGTTGAAGATTAACACATTTATTACTGCGTCAGCTTTCATGAATCATGCACTACTTCATCATTTGCATTGAAGATAATCTTGACAAAAGAGAATTAGACAGTACAGGAGCTCTGACATAATCTATTTTCTTCAAATTTCTATTTATAAATGTATTTATGATTTGACCGTGAAACTCAATTTATTATTTAGTGTTAGAGAGATCCTGAAGTAGAATGAATTTGGTGAAGAATAATTACTAAATTTTGTTTTACACTTGTAAAAATTCCAGAGTGGAACAATCCAAGCCCTTTCCTAAAACCTAGAGTAAGTCCATACTTAGTGCTATTTTTTAGACATGTACACACTCTGATGATCATATAAGATAAAAGAAGATTTGATTTCTCATGCCTGTTCAAGAAGAAAAAGACTGATCTCTACAATATTACAATACTGCAATGTACAGGAGATTCCATCTTAGTCATTCCAATCAATCTCACAATCCCTCTAAAAAGGTTGATTAGAATCTGCTTACCTAAGCAATTTACATTTATCTTTTGCTTTACTTCAACTTCCAGGCTCTTCCTACCAGAGGTTCTGCAAACTTTATTCCAATTGTTATGAAAAGTGCTTAACATAAAAAAAAAATACTCATGCCAACATTGTTTAATGGGAATGTATATGTTTTAATGGCTAGCCAGATTTTGCCTTAACATCATCAGCTTGTAAATTTGAGGAAATGATCAGTCAGATAAACTGCATGTAAGCATGTGTTACTTTCTCCTTTTCTTTTTTTGAGCATGTATGAAAGAGTTTTGTTACTTCAGGGATTATTATTATCCTTGTTCCTGCAGGGATAATCACTGCAGGGTGGGGCAGTGATTGATAATTTTTGCATCTTTCTAGTTGAAGAGGACACAGATATTTTATAGTGTTTCCTGTCTGTGTTTACAATTCAGTCAAGACAGAAACTTAGATAATTTTATGATCACCTTCAGATGCACCATAGAATGGTGACATATGGAAGGAGTTGGATTTATTCTAGCCCTTGGTAACATTTGAGTGAAAGGACATTTGGCAGGTGACAGGTAGCTATTTCCATCTGATTTGCTGCATCCTTATGTCAGACTGCTGGCTCGGTGGAGTTGTCAATGGAAAGGAAGTCCAGACCTACTTGCTGCCATGCTGTGGCTGATGAACCATGTGATCTATATTCACATGATTAGAGAACTGCTCCAGGTATACAAAATGAGCCTACAGTATCTGCAGAAATCATGTTTCTTGTGTAAAATGTTGTCTTCCTGCTAATTTATGAAAAAATATGGCAGGCCTATGGCTCTTGTCATATTTATTCCTGAGATTTATTCTATACTAAAATATATATCAAATAATGATATTGTTTTATGTATGTATCCCAGGTCAATCTGGTGTAGTTCAGAACTATTGGCATAACACTACAGAGGAGAAATTCTTCAGTACAATGAAAAAGTAAGAACATTCATTTATTTTAATCTTATTATTCATTATTAAATCCCAATGAACAACAGTTGGAATTTCTTCTAAGACACAGACTCATCTCAGATTATTACTGTACTAAAGCAGCAATGCAAACCAGCCAAAAGAAGCCCCTCCCCCCTGAGTAGAGAAAGTTGGTTGAGTAATACCATTTATTTTGCAACTGAAAAATCAAGTCGAATAAAACCAAATGGATTAGATTTGGATCGAATTTCTTCTAGAGGATTTTTTGTGAGGATCGGTGCTGCATCATTGATATCACAAAGAGCAACAGAGCAAAGAAGTTATGCTTCTTTCTATATAGAGATTCAGACTTTTGAAAAGTTAGTGGGAAGTGTTGACACACAGTGGCTTTTCTCTGCTGTTTCTTTGTGTCATTTGGGTGGAACAGGTGCTTTTCTAAATCCTGTCAGATTATTAGTAACAAGCAAGTGTAATTAGTATAATTATTTGAAATAATAGCACTGTTACTCTGTCAAAAAGACTTTATTTTTGCTATTATAGGGAAAAGTAAAACTGGCAGTTAATGCCAAATACATTTTATATGTTAATTACCTTAAAGGAGATTATATGGCTGATTAGTATGTGAGAGTAATTAAGCCATGATAATTTCTTCCAGCCAAAAGGACATGTCAAGAAGACAACATATTAACACACACACACACACACACACACACACACACACAGAGAGAGAGAGAGAGAGAGAGAGAGAGAGAGAGAGAGATTCAATTCAGATACAAATATCTTTCCATGTGAATAAATTAAATTAAATTGTTAGAGAAATGACAGTAATGACAGTAATCTGTGGGTTTTCAATACTGGTGAATAAGAGGCACATCATTTTGGATTTCTGAATCTTATGAGTTGCTTCTGACTCTACCCTAAATTGAACTGAGCAGCTTCTTATTAATCCAATAGTTGACTCATTTGTTGAATTAACCCAATTGTTAAATTGTTGAAACTGAATCTTATTATTCGTGCACTGTAATCAGGACAGTAGCAACAATTCACAGAAGAAAACTAGATAAGCTCTTTCTCAGATGCCTTCTCTATTCTATTGCTTTTCCTATAGCAATAAATATAACTCATGTATGATTGCTCAAAATTAAGGTACCAAATCCCTTGGCTACATTCTCGCAAACTGTTCCCCTACTCATTCATTCATTCCACTTCTTATGCAGGAATAGGTTTAGAGAGATCTAGAAAGTATGAGGCTTTTAAAAACAAATACATATAGAATGAATGAATGAACGAATCAACGAATGAATGGTATTGAAGAAACTAGTAGCAAAGTTGTTTCAAGGACATTCTTTCATGCAATGTAAGTCTGGTATCTTTATTGTTTAATCATGAGCCTGGGATAGAATAGACGGAAACCAAACTCTAGTCCCAGGGCCAACAAATGGATGAATCACTGGAATCTTAGCCAAACAGGTGTGACATCTGGTACAAAATAAGTACCTGCCCCACCCTCCCTAGAAGCATTTCTTTACCCGAAGGAGGAGTGTTTATATTAACTTGCAGACTCAGTACCAAGCCCTTTTTTAATTGGCAGGGCAACTGTGTGAAAATGCTGACTGAGCTCTCTTCATAAATACTGGCTGTCACAAAGAAATATTTGTGGGTGGGCCATGTGGAGAATGGGACAAAAAACATATCTCAGTAATATAATGTCTCTACATACTTAGGATTGGGTGAAAAACTAAGCTCTGTTGCTTATTTTATTTGTATAACTGTTTAATGTAAGCTTTCAGAAAGTAAATAATAAATCTTGGAAAAGTTTCATTGAAAGTAACTGAAAGTTTTCTCTCAGCAAGACAGACCCAAATGACTCAGCACTTCAGGGCTGCTTCTTGCAAATCTCACTGTATGAAAGATTTCTCAGAAGTATCCTTGTTGCTAAATAACAAAATGTGGGAGTCTGCAGGGAGACATGAAGCTGAGTATCTTTAAAGACAGCTAGGAATAGCCCAGCAGCAATAGATCTGAGACAAGAAACTCCACTTCAGATTTAAGGTGGCTTCAACTTTCTCTCTTTTACAGGGTGTCCTTGTCTTTCAACTGTAATTGAGCCGGAGAATTATGGGCGTAGATCATGTCAGTCATTAAGTGGAGTATCACAGGCCCATGCCTGATTTTATGTCTTTTTTTGCAGTGGTCATTAAGTAAACAAAGTGAATGTGGCAGTCATAAAGTGAACATAGTGGTAATTAAGCAGATCACAATGAACATTTTTGCTGGAAACCAGAAATAAAATCCAGTTCCAGCAATAAATAAATAAATAAATAAATAAATAAAATATCATAGTTACAAGCTAATTGCCATGATCATCCCCCCATAACTTTGAACAGACACTAAGCGACACTAAGTCGTAAGTTAAGGACTACTTGTACTCACTTATTCCCATGCTTAATACTTGCCTTATAAATTACAGATTTTGAAGTTAGTCATACATTTAAATATTGGTAGCCCAATTTTCAAGCTAAGCAATTAAAAATATAACCTATATTTCATAAGCCTTTCTTTAGAAGCAATATAAAACATAAAATACATTTAAATTAAATATTAAAATTACATTAAAACCCAAACCAGTAAAGCGAAAACATTGACAGTAAATGCTAAACAAAAGTATTGGGTTTATTGGCATTTGGCACTTTAGCAAGACGCATTCAAAGTGAATTGGACTGGTGCCAGAGCTTTACATATGCTTTGGTGCTTTTTAAGACAGGCATAGGCGACAAGATGCCCGTAGGCATCAATGTGCCTAGAAATATCTCATTTGGCACCCATGGCTTTATTGAAAAATGTTACATTAATTAAAAATAAATAAATGGGATAATGGCAAATTGCAAAGCAAAGTAGTAGCCTCTAACATTTTCTTCATTACAAGAATGATCTAAGCATGCATAGGTTTTGCAAGCATCCTTAGGAAATTAAAAGTTAGTGCTTTATTTGAACGTGCCATCTACCGCAAAAGGGAGAAATGAGATGATAAAGAACATACTTAGGCACTTGTATGTGAGGGAGAGTAATTTCATCCGTGACAGCTATTTTGCAAATTACTTTTGTCCAGGGTGATGGGAAATCTTGCTTCCATTGTCATTCCAATAGTCCTGCTGTGAACTGGACTTTCTTCTCTTTATTAAGGAAAAAAGGACATTTTTATATCTATGTTTATGGTAAATCAGATAATATTTTCAGCCACATTAAAATGGTTTACCATCTGTTCCACTGAAATAATTTCTTGAACATCCTTTTGTCAATTATGTCTATGCATGTATTTTGAATCTTGCTGTGTTCCAGGCCAGAAAAAACAAGAAGTGCAGATGGTCTCTCAGTGTGCTGCTAGCCAAAAATATAGCTGCTACTGTTAGATACAGCTGTGTTGCAGGACTTTTGCCATGATGTGAGGTTACACAGGAAAAGACAGACGCAGGAGATTAGGAAAAGGCATTTCAGCCACAAATGTCTTGGCTTCTGATACTGTTCCTTCTCCTGAAAGAACACAGTTTTACATAAAACAAGGGACTCTTAGCTGACATTGATGGCTTGAATAACACATCCCCTTGGAAATACACATCAAGAAGATATTGGCTCAGGATGTTGCAATTTCACATATTCTGTGAACAATATCAGTGTCTTTTTCTGTAGAATACTAGTAATGGTACAATTATTTTGAAAAAAACCTCAAAATATTCATTCATTCATTCAATCAATCAATCAGAACAGAGCTGGAAGGGACCTTGGACGTCTTCTAGTCCAACCCCCTGCTCAAGCAGGAGATCCTATATCTTTTCAGATGTGGCTGTCCAGTCTTTTCTTAAAACCCTCCAATGATGAAATACCCATAACTTCTGGTGGCAAGCTGTTCCACTGGTTTATTGTTTTCATTGTTAAGAAGTTTTTCCTTAATTCCAGGTTGCTTCTCTCCTTGATTAGTTTCCATTGTTTCTCGTCTTGCCTTCTGATGCTTTGGAAAATAAGTTGATCTCTCCCCCTTCTTTGTGGCAGCCCTTCATAAATATAGTCCTTGACTTACGACCACCATTGAACCCAAAATTTCTGTTGCTAAGATGTTTGTTAAATGAATTTTGCTCCATTTTGTGACCTTTCTATTCTCCAGGTACTTAGCACTCAGATGGCTAATAAGGTACATTTGTATAATCCTGTTGAAAGATGAGAAGATGTAACCCATATTCACCATTTCCCATCTCTGTAAATCAGTCTAGGAGGGAGGTCCTATTTTGCCCTAGAAAAATAAATCAAGAAAGTTTCACAGTAGGTCTTGTTTTGTTTTCTACCATTTCCGGTACTCTGCATTCAGATAAATGGAAATCGCCAAAATTATAATATGCTGTCATCTGAAACAGTTTTGTTGGAGATCAATCCCTCTTCTGTTTATAGGTTTTAGCTTTGGGCTTGGTATTTGAGTACTGTTTAACCAAGGATTGGTTACCACGTTGACCAGGAGAAATGAGAGAAAAATATCAACATTATTTCATTGCAAAACAACAGATTTCCAGTGGCGTTTGCTTCTTAGACTCTTCAGTTCTACAGCCAAATGCAACAGTGACAAAGAATAGGTTATATGCAGAAACACACACACACACACACACACACACACACACACACACACACAGAATAAAACTGCAACAATTAATAAACAAGTTTTTCGCTTAGTTTTTGTTTGGCAAGTATTTCCTTCAAGTATTCAGGTCAAATTCACACTATTAACCAGAGAAATATTTTAGCACAGCCTGTTCAAATACAAAACACACCTAAAATTGTACTTTAGTATTTTTATTACTTTAGACAGCAATGAAACTTAAGGAATCTCTGAGACTACCTTCCTCTTTTCAGGAAAGAAAGGGAGGCATTTTATCTTTACTGCAAAGCTGTGTATCTATAGGTCTGTCTTCCTCTGTACTACTCTCAGATTCAGAATTTTTAGAAAAAACTTGGAAAGGTTGGGATTAGCTCAGAACATTGATTGACATTTTTACATACTATACAACCTATGATAATATATCTTGTCATTGGTGTCTGTAGAATCTCTTTAAATCTTGTTTAGGGAGAATTAGGACAGGAGAAAATAGAGTTCTGGACCACACCTATAAAAGAAATACTGTTAGATGCAGTTATGCTGGTTCTGGTATCTTTTTGGGAGATGGTGGTAAGAACAAATTGTATTTGTTACTAATATCTTGGCTAGAACATGTTTGTATACATTTGTTCTGCAAATTTTAAAATTTACATTAAAAATACTGAGTTGATGAGATTTAGTTTTCACGTTCAGTGGCCACAACTCAGCTTTATGGAATTCCATCATTCACAAAACTCTCTTTCAGATAAACACATTTACTAGTATGTTAGCCTATTTGGATTCCCTAGCAATTAAAACAAATGTTTTACAATTGCTTATTACAGTGTTTCCCAAACTTGACAATTTTAAGGCATTTGGACTTCAACTCCCAGAATTCCACAGCCAGCGTTGCTGGCTGTGGAATTCTGGGAGTTGAAGTCCTCATGCCTTAAAATTGTCAAGTTTGGGAAACACTGGCTTATTAGATAACAATGTTTTTTTAGCTAGTGGTAGGAATGTTGCTTCTTTGGTATGATCATTGAAAGGAGGTGACTTGGCTCACAGGTTGGAATGTTTCTGAACAAATCACTATTTTTTCCCCCTAGGAAGGGAACATTTTTCACCAATAAGGACAGAATGCTGCATTGGTTCATATTAAACAAGTGGTACTTGTAACAAAATGTTGAAGAAAGGAGGGTTCCAATTCTATTTCTAGTCTTTATCCTTTTTCAGTTTATTCCAATCTTCCCAACAGTAAGCATTCAAAATCCAGTGGGTGTGTTTTATCTTCATAATCTATTCCTGTCCCACCTCACCCCATTCCTTGTTTATGCTGCTGGTTGAAAGGCAGCGAAGGGGAATACTTATGGAATTGAGATTTGTAGGAGATGAAACTTGGGCTATGAAGTATATAGATTGTTTTTCTGTATGGGTTTGGAAAGCCTGAATGCTTCAATGATACAAGTTTAAGGAGCTCACCCATGTGACCTCATGTAAAAAGGAGGGATCATCTATATTGTACATACATTAAGATGGTTAAATCTGAGGATAAAAATTAAAATGAAACAAAGTTAACTTGTCTTTGCCTACTGTTGTTGTGAGTTGCTTGCAATGTTTTTATTTTGCTCCATCAGTCAAAAATCATATAACATCCAGTAATACTTCAGAGTCTTCACTAGACTTTATTATGATAAACAAGAAATCTATCTATGAGGTCCACCTGTCATTTTCTCAGGACTCTAGCACTCCTGTGGAAAGAGGAAATTAAACATGATTAAGGTGAAGGAGCAATTATCATTTTTATGAATAGGAATTTGGTAGAGATGGAGTTTGGGTCTAGCAGAGCCTTTGCTTAGCATAAATCAATCACAGTATCTTTGGCATTTTAACATATCCTTTCTCTGACCACTCTGAAGTCTGAGCTCGGTGATACATGGAAATCATTCATTTGTAATTGCCTATCATTTTAACTGCTTGAGTGGCTTCTGTATGAATTGGTCTAATCCAAATGGTAGACAATTGTATGTTGGTCCTATATGTGAATGAATGTGCACATTTTGCAGCAATAAGTAATAATAACCATTTCTTAAATTTTGCCTGAATCCCAGTAACTGAGTGGTTTGCAAACTGAGTGGTTTACAATTTTTATACATTTTTTTACCTGCTGGCCTTGATCAGTTTTCTCTGTTCTGTAAGTACATATTTACAGTTAAGTTTGGTTGATGTTAGCACATCTGTACTGTATTTCTCTCTTTTTGGATCTTGACAGGGCTTCATCTCAATTAGAGGGTTGCACCTATTGAAGCTTCTGTATGCATTAGACCATAGGTGTCAAACTCACCATGTCACATGACATGTCGCAATGTATCACAATATTTTTTGTATTGCCGGAGCTGGGGTGGGCGTGGTCTCCATATGATGTAACTGGCCCATGGGCCAGCAGTTTAACACCCCTGCATTAGACTATGCATTAGTAATGTAACTTAATTAGTTGCCCTAATATCTTCTTTTATGAAGATAAGCATGCTTGTCAGCATATCTATTAGAGATGTGGTAAAAAAATTGGCATCTGTCTGCTGTTTCCCAAAGAATCTCAGTTTACCATGAAATGAGTTGCAACAGGCAGAAGTAAATGGCATCCATGATTCTTTATTTCACCATATATAATAGTTGGTGGAGATATTGTATGACACAGATCTACCAAACAGAGAAGTCAGTGTAAGTGGTTTCTCTGCCACTTATTTTTATAGTTTCTGTCTAATGTAGAATTTCTGCAATCTCTGCATGATAACACGTGTTCCAAATGCATAAACACCTTATATTATTTCACAAATCACTTGATGAGTGAATTTCTATCCAATTAAAACCTTGATCACATTAAGCTGAAGCTGCCGCCACTTGACTCTAGAGAGCACAGGGTGTGTAAAAGCTCTGCAAATCTCAAAGAAATATTTATTTTTCTCTTGTTACCTAGCCAAAATCTGTGAATGTCCTTTTCTAGACATAGTTTTCTGACTCATGAAGCTTGCTTTCTCTAAGCTTTATCACAAGAAGTTGAAAATGAACAGCACACCTTTGGATCTTACTAATGATGATGCTTAACGTATTAGAGATGTTTCTATAGGATGAAATGAGGCACACTCAAGGGCTGAGCATTCAGATACCAAACATGCCCAACATAAGAAACAACTCATGATTAGGACAAAAAGCAATAATGCTGAGCAGGCCTAACCTGCTCTTCTAGTCTTTGCTAAAGGTGGAAATATATTCCTTTTTTGGTTGGGTTTCTTGCTAATCTAACATTCCGCTTCCTCTTATTCTTAGGGATGACTTGGCACCATATTCATGAACTAGAACAAGCCCAAGCACAGCTTTAAAACCTGCACTCCTTTCTGGGAGAAGGACTTTATTCTCACTGAATTACACTTTCAAAGAACTCTGCCTTGTTTTATAATAGTGATCCTTTCTTAAGAAGCCTGTGAGCTAACTGCTACTGTAAGAGAAAGAGAATACAAATATTATGCTTATATAGCATATTATCCTACTGTTTAATTGGTCCTAACTTTAATCTAGAGTTCTTTATTTTTTTTTTAGCCTGCCTATATTTACACAAATAACTCAAGGCGATGAACATATCCAACATATCTTCCTCCTATTTTCCTACAGCAACAACCCTATGAGATGGATTGGGCTGAGAGGGAATGACTGGCTGAAAATCACCCAGTTGGCTTTCATGGCTGAGGCAGGACTTGAACTCACGGTCTCCTACTTTCTAGCCTGGAGTCTTAACCTCTAGACCAAACTGGCTTTCCTTGCATAAATGGAAACTAAAGAGATGTACCTGTTTTTTCCATTCCTGCTAACTGCATCACATCACATATCCTGTCACCACCATGTGCTTAGGCTGCATTATATGCAAGTCTTGATATCTGCTCACTTCTCAAGAATGGCTTTGTAGAGACATTTGGAAGAAAGAAGAGGGAGAAAACTCTAGCAATGTACACAGCAGCTTCTGAATTCAGAACTGAATGATGTTGATTCAGAAAGGTTTGTGAAATTCAACTGAAACAGAAGAAAGAAATACATATTGAACTTCAAAATTGTCTAGCCTCCATCTGCTGACTTGGAACTTATTTTATAATACGCCTACACATTTAATCAAATTAGTGGAATGAAAACAGGATCTTTTGCCATTTGATAGTTCCTTATGATATTAGTATGACAGTCCAGATTTACATACTGTGATTTGGATTTTCACCACTGAATCAAACAGGGTAACCTCCAAATCAATCCAGGATGATTATATAGTTTTAAAAATACTAAATCAAGATCTAAACAAAATCTTATGGCTAATGCACACTGTTGGGCTAAAATAACTCCTATCTTTAAAGAATATTGTTGTGGTTTGTGGGATTTAATTTTCCACATACTCTCCCTCATTCCAGAGTATAAGACCTGGAATAATGGATTCAAGTTACAGAAAGGCAGATTTTACTGAAATGTTACAACAACCTTTCAATAATAAGAGCAGTTCAATAATGGAACCAATTACCCATAGTAGTTATGGGTTTTCTTTCATGTAGGTATGCAAGTGGGGGCTAGAGAGACATCTATAGGATGTTTTAATTTGGATTTGTATTCCTAGCTTAACCAGAAAGTTAGCTTCAATGAACTGCCTCCTTCCAATACTGCAATTCTAAGAGTTTCTTTAAAATGACCAAATACTCTGTGTAAAATTAGTGTGCATTTTATTTAACAAGATTAGGTGGCTTGGTTTCCATAAAACTTTATAAAGGATGAGTCTGAATAAAAACATTCACCATAAAAGGTGGATCCTGTAAGCTGCTCAGAATCAAATATGGGGGATGGCATGTCAATTTATAGAAAGGAATAATTACACAAAATGAGAAAAAAATCAATTACATTATGATTTAGTCATATTAATGAATCATTTTGCTAGTTAACTGGCAATTATAAAAATCAAGAATGTCAGATCAATAAAGCAAAATATATGTGAAGACATAAAGTATTTGAAATAAGGGAAAGTTAAGCGCATATCAAAATAACTATCAGAGCCAGGAGATTCAGAAAGTACATTGTACTTAACACCAATTCATACTGTGCATAAGTTCCTTCTCTGTAAATTACATATTATCCAAATATTCTGTATATATGCATGGATTTTAGGATGTTATGGATACCTAAGGAAATTTGTGAAATTGATTCAGCTGCTCTATGATGGAATGATAGGACAGGTCCTTCGCAGTGGTGATATGTCCAAGGATTGAAGGAGGGAGTATACTTCAGGTATTGATTGGACGGTTCTCTCTTTGACTTTTGTTGCTTGAACTACTGGATGAAGTGCCTCCACACAGTCTTTAAGAAACATTCTTTGCTGATGATTTTGCACTTTGGCCATCAGTTGATGCTGAACAGAGTCTCAGATGCTGCTATGCTCTTCAGTATATCAACTTAAACTACAGTGAAGTACTTTACCAGACTGTGCCAAATACCAAGCCTATAGAACCAAAACTCATTTTTGATAGCATCCTGCTGACAAATTTAAATAGTTTCAAGTACTTGGGAAGAATAATCTCAAGTGATGGGTGTTTTGAAAAAGAAATTAACTCAGGGTTAGCAAAAGTCTGGGGTGGTTGCATCTTAGAATGCTCAATCAACCCAACATTTGCATCTCCATAAAATTGAAAGCTTAAAGAGCTGTGGTTATCCCTTATATCTTAAATGTATTTGAGTCCTGGACTCTGTATTAGTGACTGGAGAAATTTCATATGAGCACCTTCCACTCCACCCTTGACATTTGTTACATTTGTTGGTAAGACCATGTCTTCAACATGGGGGTGTCTTGGATCATGTGAAATCCACCAGTATTGGATCCCTGATGATCAGAGCTCAGATGGGGTGAGCAAAACATATAATTAGAATGGACAAACATTGTGTGCCTCACTTGTTCTATAGTTAGTCCTCCATTTACCACCACAATTGGGCCTTGAATTTTGATCACTGAGTGAAGCAGTTAAGCAAGATGCCAGGTGACTGCAATGCCAATTCTTCTAGTTATGGTTGTTACTCAGCCATGCAGTTGCTAAATGGAGTGCTGTGAAAAGTGCCTAGGTCAGCCAAGTATAGAGGAAGGCCTTTGCTTTCTCTTTGCTCCACTGGGGAAATGATGGTAAGAATGATGGCATTTGCTAGCATTTTGGCCAAATTTGAGGTTTGTTCCTCCAACACACTGTCTGATTGATGGGAAATCAATGGAGCATTGGAGGAACAGGTCTCAAATTTGGTACAAAGTAAGTGAACCCTATCACTCTGGAAGGGTATGTTAGTGTTTGCTAGCTTTTTCTCCTCCAGAGGAGTAGAAACATTAGCATTCCCTGGAAGGGAAAAAGTTAGCAAATGCCAGTGTTATGAACCTTTTAGAATGCTAGGGTTTGAGGACCTTTGGGGGACATCATAGAAAGAGTGATATATGAAAACATAACCAAGAGTTTCTACCTCCCTGGATCCACAAGGGCAAAATCTCTGCAAATAAACAGTCCCATGAAATCTTCCTGCCAGTAGAGCTGATGGAAGTGTATCAAAGTGGGCTCTGTAAGAGGGCCATCTATATTTCCTTAGGATTAAATTGTATAGCTACCTTAGAGTAGAGAGCTTGCAACTGTCTAGCATTTGGCAATAGAATTCAGGAGCACTGAAAATATCCCTAATTTTCTCTTTTTTCCTTCTCCAAAGTTAATTTTGCCTTCTCTAGGGTTAATTAGCTTAATTGTTCAGGAGAGAGGCCAAGACTGCAATTTCTGCTGTACAGATGCAGTGTTAATGAGACTGATAATTGTTTGACAGTAGCAAAGGCATCAGGCCTTCAGGGTCAAACATGATTCTAAATCCTGAGATTAGAATCCTAATCCAGGCCTGATCTTAATAGTTGCACATTAGCTTTAAGCTTCAAGTCTGCATTAGGGATGCACTTTGGGGTACCAAATAATCTATGATAATTTGATTGAATGGCTTCATAAACTACCGATTTGTGTATGGGCCAACTTGTATTCCATATAATAATTGAACAACAATTCATCAATAAATGATTTAAGTGCTGTTGGAATGTAATTTGTCCCATTGCTATGAAATTTAATTATTGTTTGTGTGCTCTTTTGGGCAGTAGAAGTGGCATAATTTACCTGGTGTATTAATTTCTTGGAAGCCTGAAATACTATGACCAAGTATTTAAAAATATTTAATCTGTTCCAGTTCATGGGAATCAATCATCCATTGATGCTTTTTCTTTTGCTAGAAACCCCCCCTACAACTTTAGGTTTGTCATAATAGATTATTAATTGTTCCTTATTATAGTAGAATGTTGGGATTCTCAGTGCCTGCTTCATGTCTACAGAAGACATGAACAGAGAAGAACAGCATCATCAAAATAGAGTAAAATTGGGAGATACCTGTCAATTAAATTAGGAACTCTGGAGAGTTTTAATCAGAGAGTTGAGATATATATTAAAAAGCAATGGTGCTTGGATGCATTCTTGTTCCACCCATTTAAATAAATTTGGACCGCTTCCCTCCCTGGTTACATCTTATTCTAAGGCCAGTTTTATCATATAGTTTATGAATTAGAAGCAAAAGTCTTTTATCTATAGAGGATCTGCTCAGAATGCCTCAACGTTTTACCCCTGGGATATTATCAAAATCTTTCTTTAAATCAATAAAGACTGCATATAAATTCAAATCAAATTGGTTTGTATATGTATATGCCAAATGTTGAAGCACTGGGCAATAGTCTGTAGTAGACCTGCATAGTTGAATAATTGATTGCTCTGGGTCAATTATTCCCTCTTCTATTACCTAGGTTTGAAGTGTGGTAAATGCATACTTGGCATATAGTTTACTAATGATGTTCAATAAATTAATTACCCTATGGTTAGCTGGATCTTTACTGTCCCTCTTTTTATATAAGAAAACAATTCTAGTCCTCTAGAATCTTGATGTGTGGCATATGTAAGAGAATAAAAAGGTCAATACAAGGGTCCACCAATTTGAATTGGATTTCATTTCATTAGCTCAGGGGAGGATACTGTCACTACCAGGGGCTTTATCACACTTAAGCTGGTTAATATTTTTTACTTCTTTGCATGTGACTGGGGGCTACTATGCTAGTGAGATAATGGTACATCCATCACATAAGTGTTAGCATAAGGGTCACAGTAAAAGGCTTGGAAGTGGTGTAACCAAATACCTGAGGGGACACTACAAGGGAGTTGTGCAATGTTGATTTCTCTTTAGATCATATCTTTTACTGTTTCAGTACCTTTCCAGTTCATGGAAGAGGCCTGGAAAGGGGCCTCTCTCCCCAAATACTTAGAATCAGTGCAGTGGTGGGATTCAAATAAGTGAACAACTGGTTCTCGGTGTGGATGCTACTTCCAGAAGTCCATTCTGGGCCTGGGCAACAAAAATATTAGCTACTGATTCTGCCAAAGTGGTGCGAACTGGCTGAATCCCACCACTGAATCAGTGTCTACACAAATAACATTGGCAGGACAATTTTGACTTATCAGATCATTGTCTGAATCCTCTGCATGATGAGACTTCAGAAGGACTGGTAAAACATTTGATAAAACTCAAGAAGTAAGGAACACAGATAAAGGCAGGCACCTTGCAGAAATCAGGGATATTTCTGAAATGAGGTTTCTTAAACCATTCCAAGAAAAATCAGAAAGAACCTTGACTCTTGAGGTTCATGGCCTTCAAGCTCTTATACAGATCTGACTGAAACAGAATAATTGGAAGATTATTTTGAATTCATTCAAATGAAACAGAAGCAATGGAAAGAGACGAAGAGTTGCACTGTATGTTAAAAACATTGATTCCTGTTTTGAAATCCATATATATGTTACTGGCAATGTATGAAATGTTGGCATAGTGTAGAATGCTTAGGAAATCTATAGAATGTGAGATATTTTTAGGCAAAATATGAAATGTCTGTGTTATTTTAATATATTACATGCCTTCCCTAGGCATTCTATTTAATACCTAGCCATTATGCAGAATGATAAGAACTATTTAGACAAAGTATGAAAACAGAGTCATGAAAAGGATTAGGGTAACTTTAACACTTTATTGAAAAACATGTGAAAATGAAAAAAGAAATACTAGTGGTTATGTCCCGAGCCTTGCAAACGGCTCGGGCGTTTGCAGGCAGTCCCGGGCAGGTGCAAAGCTGCCCGGGACCAGACAGGCTGTCGCCAGCGCCGTGCGCATGCGCGGGTGCTGGCGCGGGAAA
This sequence comes from Crotalus tigris, assembly GCF_016545835.1. NCBI lineage: Eukaryota > Metazoa > Chordata > Lepidosauria > Squamata > Viperidae > Crotalus > Crotalus tigris. Next base: position 5,115,354 of record NW_024100678.1, read on the forward strand.
AGTAACCCATTTACCCGGGAGTTGCCTATATAAGAGGCTGCGAGGCGTTTGGGCGAGGCTGAAGCCATCTTCCTGTAAGCTGAACGCTGAATAAAAGAAACTGAGAACTCCAGCTGCTTCTCGTGTCTGTTTCCCGCCACGGACTCAACACTGGCGACGAGGGTGGGATGCCTTGCACTACCTGGAAAGGAAGAAGTGTAAGCTTACCCAAGGAGTCCTGAGCGGCGGAAAAGGAACGGCGTCGACTCGGCAGCTGCCCGCCAATCCGGTGCGCATTCGGGGGTAGGCTGGCTGATAGACCCGTCTCCTGAAGATCCGAAGATGGCGAAAATCGGAAGGCTTTCGGAATTCGACGTCTCACATCCAGAGCGGTGGGAGTCCTACGTATCCAGAATGGAGAACTACTTCAAGGCAAACCAAGTGAGGGAAGATAGCTTGAAGGCGCCACCCTGCTTTGCGTTTGCGGCCAAGACGCCTTCGAAATCGCAGAAAACCTTGCAGCACCTGTTCCAGTAGAGTCTGTAAGCTACGCAGACCTGAAGAAGCTGCTGAAGGAGCACTTCCACCCCAAGGTGTCCGTTATCTCATGGCGCCACACCTTCGAACAGAGGGATCAACGGTCCGGTGAGTCAGCCAAGGAATACATCGCCGCGTTACGGAAGGCCGCCAAGCCCTGCGAGTTCAAGGACCTCGAGGAACGACTGAGGGACCGATTCGTGTGCGGGTTAAGGCATCGAGAGCTACAACAGAGACTTTTCGCTAAGGAAGAATTATCCTTCCAAGACGCCTTAAGGGAAGTCACCGCAGAAGAAGCAGCAGGCAGCGCCGTCAAGAACATGCGGCCGATCAGAAGCAGTGCAGAGGGTGCGTCCGTGCACCAGGAAGACGTCCGACGAAACTCCGAGGAGGATCCGGACGAAGAGTCGACCGTCTACACCCCGCGAAGGAAGAGAACCAGAAGGGAAGCTCTTCGGCTCCGCTCAAGTGCATCGGCTGTGGAGGTCGCCACAGGAGAACCGACTGCAAGTTCCGCTCCGCTACCTGCCGGGCATGCGGCAAACAAGGGCACATTGCAGCTGTGTGTCTGGCCCGACGAAAGGCACAACCCCAAGAAGAACGCCTGAAGGGTACCAGACTCCCCAGCCAGAATAGGGTAGGTTTTTGCGCTTCGCGAAGAAGCATCTGTAGGACAGGCACACACAAGCCCATGAAGAAAAAGCTGTCACTCAACGTGAAGCTACAAGGGGTTCCATTATCTATGGAACTAGACACAGGGTCTGCCCTGTCCATCATTTCATTGCATACATTTAGGAAGATTTGTTCCAGTAGTGGGTCTAAGGCCAAGTTAAGGCCTTCTGATATTGTATTAACAGATTTTCAGAACTCAAGAGTGTGTGTTAAGGGGGAGGCCACCCTTAACGTGCAATACAAGAGTTTTGAAGGTCCACTAGACTTATTAGTAGTAGGGGGTGAACGAACGAGTCTCATAGGACTCGATTGGTTTGAGGCCCTGGGGATACACGTCACAGGACTCAACAGCTTACAAACACTCGACCTACAGGAAGTCTGCAAAGAATTTGCAGATGTTTTCAGCCCCCAGCTGGGCACATTCAAAGGACCACCTGTGTCCTTAAAGCTAGACCCCACTGTCACTCCCATTAGGATTAAAGCAAGAAGGGTCCCTTTTGCTTTTAAAAGTAAGATTGACACTGAACTAGACAAACTAATCCAACAGGGAATCCTAGAACCTGTTGATTCCAGCCCGTGGGAGACCCCCATTGTCACGCCTCTAAAGGCAAATGGGGACATTCGCATTTGTGCTGATTACAAATGCACACTCAATAAGGCATTGCAGCAACATGCCTATCCTGTTCCTGTGGTCAGTCACATCCTGGCCTCTCTCAAGGGGGGGCGTGTTTTTGCAAAGCTTGACCTAGCTCAAGCATATCAACAGCTGCCTGTTGATGATGATGCTGCTATAGCTCAGACCATTGTGACCCACAGGGAGCCTTTAAGGTAAAAAGGCTACAGTTTGGAGTGAATGTCGCTCCTGGGATTTTCCAAAGCGTAATGGAAAACACACTACGAGGTATACCAGGGGTCTGCCCCTACTTTGACGATGTCTTGATTGCAGGAGACTCCACACACATTCTAGCTGAAAGGCTTAGGGCTGTCCTGTTAAGATTCAGGAAATCAGGCCTCAAGCTCAGAAAAGACAAATGCAAGATTGGGGTGCCTTCTACTGAATTTCTGGGATTCAAAATTGATGCTGCTGGTGATTCATCCTGCTGAATCCAAACTAACTGCTATTTTAGAAGTCAGGCCCTTCAGGCCTTCTTAGGCCTCCTGAATTTCTACAATTCTTTTCTTCCACATAAAGCTAGTGTAGCTGAGCCTCTTCACAGGCTACTAGACAAACAAGCTGTGTGGCTGTGGTCACAAGCACATGAGGCTTGCTTTAAAGAAGTCAAGGCCTTGCTCACTTCTAACAGTGTTCTTGCACATTTCAACGAGTCTCTTCCTGTGTGCATCGCTTGTGATGCATCCCCCTACGGGGTTGGAGCTGTCCTGAGTCACCTCAGGTCTGATGGAACTCAGGTTCCTATTGCATACTACTCCAGAACACTGTCTTCTGCCGAGCGCAACTACGCTCAGATAGACAGGGAGGCTCTGGCTGTTGTTGCTGGAATTAAAAAATTCCACGATTTTCTATATGGCAGGCATTTCACGGTCTTCACTGACCATAAGCCTCTGCTGGGACTGTTTACCACACGTAAGCAGACTCCCCACATCATTTCCCCTAGAATGCTTAGGTGGTCTATTTTTTTGTCTGCATATGATTTTTCATTACTCCACAAGCCTGGGAAAGAAATGGGCCATGCTGATGGCCTCAGTAGGTTGCCTCTGCCAGTAGTAGAAGCTGACCCCGTGCCAGCTGTCAACATTCTATCAATCCAAGCCTTGCCCGAGCTCCCTCTTAGTGCCAGGGATGTTACCGCTGAAACAGGTACAGATCACACACTTTCACGTGTCCACTCCTGGGTCCTGTCCGGGTGGCCTGAGCACTGCCCTAGTCCTGAGTTTCAGAGTTTCTGGTCCAAAAGAACAAACTGTCCCTTTCTCAGGGTTGTCTGCTTTGGGGAAACAGAGTTGTCATTCCCACCTCAATGAGGACTAGGGTCTTAGAATCCCTCCACGAGGGTCATCCTGGCATTGTTCGTATGAAGGCTCTTGCACGAAGCCACTTGTGGTGGCCTGCTTTAGATAAAGATATTGAGGCTAAGGTACACGCATGCCACCTGTGCCAACGATCTCGCCCAGAGATGCCCCAAGCTCCTGTGCATAGATGGGAGGAAACACAGTCCCCATGGTCTAGGGTGCACATTGACTACGCTGGGCCCTTTCAGGGCCAGTTCTTCTTGGTCCTTGTTGACAGCCATTCAAAATGGCTTGAGGTTGTACCTGTCTCATCCACCACCACTGCAAAGACTATTCAGGTACTGAGGGGGATTTTTGCTGCACACGGGCTGCCAGATGTCATTGTGTCCGACAACGGCCCTCAATTCACCTCCTCCGAATTCCAAGCTTTCTTACAGGCAAACCTGATTCGTCATGCCACGTCTGCGCCCTTTCACCCGTCCACCAACGGTATGGCTGAACGCATGGTGCGCATCGCAAAGGACGCCTTGAAGAGACTCACCTACGGGGACTGGCATCACAGGTGGGCTGACTTTCTCCTTTCTTATCGCACCACACCGTCCACTTCTACAGGGAGAAGTCCAGCTGAACTTCGTTGGGGGCGCCAACTTACTACTAGACTTGACCGGTTGCATCCGGACAGACTGCCTTCATCTACCTCACATCCTAGGGCACCTAGACAACTACTTGTGGGTGCCCCGGTTTGGGCTCGCAATTACGGGCCTGGTCATACATGGGTCCCCGCTTCTGTTTCCAGGGTCACAGGTCCTCTCTCCTACGAGGTAGCCCTGGACAACGGTCGTGTCCTGCGTCGGCACATCGACCAACTCCGCTCTAGGCGGGACTTTTCTGATGAGACTCCTGGGTCTTTTCCAGGGGGGAGGGGGACCCTTTGGAGCAAAGGGAAGGGCAAGAGCTACTGCCCATCTCCACTGAGGGAGCCACAAACGGCTCGTCCCAAGATTCCGCAATTGCTCCGAAAAGAAGTCATGGAGCTTACCCACACAACAGGCACTCACGCCTACTCCAGCCAGGGAGTCACCCCGGGGGCATACTCACTTTCCACACACATCACACAGCACTCCAGCAACGGAGGATACCCGGGGGCATCCCAACAAATCATTCCCCGCAAGAGAGCTGGCACACAATTCCCAAGGTTGGCCTGACCTTACCCCAAATCCTACAGGGGGTCAAACATACACAGAGATAGTCGAGGAGCCAAGTCCCGACTACAACACCCCTAGCACAAATCAGGGAACACCTGAGTTTTGGGAAAGTACAGAAACTCACACGAGCCCGAGCACAGAATGGGGTTCAGGGAATGGACAGCCTCCTGACAGGTCTTGGACTGACCTAGGAGGTTCTACAGAGATGCCCAGCAGTGGCTATCACTTCAAGGGGCCTGAGGGTCTACAGCTAGGTAGGACAACCAGGTCACAAAGCAAAGAAGCCCTGGCCTGACGAGACCGGTGGGCAAGCAAGCAGGCCAGGCATCAGGGCACAGTCCTTGGAAGACACCAGGGCACAATAGAGAGAACAGGCTCACGCCTCCCTCCAGTCAGGGGACTTATGCCAGTAACCCAGAGCTAAGAAGGTCACAGAGAGCAAAGAAATCTCCTAAGTACCTAGAAGATTACATAACATTGCTGGCAAGGCAAAAGCCAGTAAACAGTGGGAGCACTGGGGAGCAAATTGTCGTATAAAATAAATGTTGTATGTTGGTAGTAGTTTTAGCCCGGGGGAAAGGGGTGTTATGTCCCGAGCCTTGCAAACGGCTCGGGCGTTTGCAGGCAGTCCCGGGCAGGTGCAAAGCTGCCCGGGACCAGACAGGCTGTCGCCAGCGCCGTGCGCATGCGCGGGTGCTGGCGCGGGAAAAGTAACCCATTTACCCGGGAGTTGCCTATATAAGAGGCTGCGAGGCGTTTGGGCGAGGCTGAAGCCATCTTCCTGTAAGCTGAACGCTGAATAAAAGAAACTGAGAACTCCAGCTGCTTCTCGTGTCTGTTTCCCGCCACGGACTCAACACTAGTAGTATTGACCTACTTGTTGCAACAAGGAACGCTACAGGCATTTTAGAGAGAGTGTTTTATACTTTACTAGTTTGCCTTTTGGCATTGCATAGAATGCCTAGGAAATGTGTGAAACATTAAGTGTTTCATACTTTGATATCCCATTTTTGGCATTATATAGATTTCCTAGTTATTCTATAAAATGCCTAATTTTATATATTGATGATAATGTATACAAACTTGACAATGCAATGAAAGCATTTGGGTTAAAGAGGGATAACAACAACAGGGCATATATAAGAAATGGAAAGACAGCCACATCACAGAGAAACAGTACATATACCTTGAAACTGTAGAGTTAGGTGTTAGGTAAAAGCTCAAAATGAGATGAAGTTAATAAATGAAGGCAATAATAATGAACTAGTCAACCCATTTTCCATTGGATCATTGTTTTAGAGATATTTCCTTACCTAAACAAAGGAGATGGGAGTACCAGACCATCTTATTTGTCCCTTGAGAAACCTATATGCGGATCAAGAAGCAACAGTGAGAACTGGACATGGAACCACTGATTGGTTCAAAATTGGAAAAGGAGTCTGGCAAGGCTGTATTCTGTCGCCCTGCCTATTTAACTTATATGCAGACTACATCATGAGAAAGGCAGGGCTAGATGACTCAAAAGTTGGAATTAAGATTGCCAGGAGAAATATCAACAACCTAAGATATGCAGATGATACCACTCTAATGGCAGAAAGTAAAGAAGAACTAAAGAGCCTCTTGATGTGGGTGAAGAAGGAGAGTGCAAAAGTTGGCTTGAAACTCAACATTAAGAAAACCAAGATCATGGCATTTGGCCCTCTTAATTCCTGGCAAATAGATGGGGAAGAAATGGAGGTAGTGACAGATTTTATCTTCCTGGGCTCGAAGATCACCACAGATGGGGACTGCAGCCAAGAAATTAAAAGACGCTTGCTCCTGGGGAGGAAAGCTGTGGCACATTTAGACAGCATACTAAAAAGCAGAGACATCACCCTGCCAAAAAAAGTACATATAGTCAACGCCATAGTTTTCCCAGTTGCAATGTATGGCTGTGAAAGTTGGATCATAACAAAGGCTGAGCGCAAAAGAATTGAAGCCTTTGAACTATGATGCTGGAGAAGACTCCTGCAAGTCCTTTGGACTGCAAGGCAATCAAACTGGTCAGTCCTAGAGAAGATCAACCCTGACTGCTCTTTAGAAGGCCAGATCCTGAAGCTGAAATTCAAGTACTTTGGCCACCTAATGAGAAGGAAGGACTCACTGGAGAAGAGCCTAATGCTGGGAAAGATTGAGGGCAATAGAAGAATGGGATGACAGAGAATGAAGTGGCTGGATGGAGTCACTGAAGCAGTAGGCGTGAACTTAAATGGACTCCAGGAGATGGTAGAGGATAGAAGGAACGTTGTCCATGGGGTCGCGATGGGTCGGACACGACTTCGCAACTAACAAAAAAGGAACAAAATGAAGAGCAAGCAAAAAAGTAGTGGGAACAGGAGCAATATATACAAAGTTGTGAAAATTTGATGAAATGATTAATTACCTGCAAACTAAAATGAACTGGATATAGAAATCAAGGACAAACTGAGAATACCCAGTTAAGAAATCTGCAGTAGAGATTATGTCCTCATATTGTTTGCAACATCCTAGCTAACTGAAATTAGTGGCAAGCCATGGCAGTTCTGAAAAAAACCTGAAACAAGATTTTTATGTTTATGCTTATGTTTATAAAGAAATATTATAAGGCAGATGTTTAAAATAACTGGCGAGTGTTTAATAAGGGACATTCAAAAACCTTAGACAAAAAGGACGGAATATGAAGGAAAGCTGTTGTGTCTATTCTACAGGGTAGAGTTATATTATATTCAACCAATAAGTAGAGAATAAGCAAATGGCATTCATGG